>NC_063205.1:32070932-32424829 GCF_017589495.1 Alosa alosa | reverse complement strand
CCATAGACTTAACATTGCCGACAGACATCATAATACGGCCGTTAAGCAATTAGAATCCTATGGCAGGTGTTCAGGCCACCTGGATCAACTGCCAGTCTCAGGCTTTAAGCATACAAACTGGCCCTATTAAGACTGGACATCCTGTTCAACTGCTTCCTCCTGTTTCAAAATAAAAGTCCGCACTACAATATTTCACTATTAAACAATTTAACCCTTTAAACTACTGAACTTTTTAACTGTTCAGCCATTGTAACTGTTACTTGTCATCGACTATGACTCCTACCCACTGTAGCTAGTTAGCATAGTTAGCATGTTAGCATTGTTAGCATGCTAGTTAGCATTTTTAGCAAAACTGCTAAAAATGATTAGCTTAGTTAGCTAAGTAACATGGTTAACATAGGTAGCATGTTAGCATGCTAGTTAGCATAGTTAACATAACTACTAAAAATGATTATCTAGGTTAGCTAAGTCACATAATTAGCATAGTTAACATGTTAACATTGTTAGCATGTTAGTTAGCATAGTTAGCATAACTACTAAAAATTATAAGCTAGGTTAGCTAAGTCACATGGTTAACATAGTTAGTCACTACAATAATCCACTG
This sequence comes from Alosa alosa, assembly GCF_017589495.1. Taxonomy (NCBI): domain Eukaryota; kingdom Metazoa; phylum Chordata; class Actinopteri; order Clupeiformes; family Clupeidae; genus Alosa; species Alosa alosa. Next base: position 32,424,225 of record NC_063205.1, on the reverse strand, counting down.
TTAAACAATGTAACCCATTAAACTACTGAACTTTTTACATTCAACTTTTAAACGGTCTACTTTTAAACTATCTATCTATTGAACTAGCTGTCTATCAACAACTTTTAACTTGTCATCAACTATGTCAACACTTGTCATCAACTATGACTCCTACCCACTGTAGCTAGTTAGCATGTTAGCATTGTTACCATTGCATGTTATTTAGCATAACTGCTAAAAATGATTAGCTAAGTTAGCTAAGTCACATGGTTAACATAGTTAGCATGTTAGCATAGTTAGCATAACTACTAAAAATGATTAGCTAGGTTAGCTAAGTCACATGGTTAGCATAGTTAGCATTTTAATATTGTTAGCATGCTAGTTAGCATAGTAACTTGGTTAGCATATTATCTTTGTTAACATAGTTAGCATAACTGCTAGCAAACATTAGAGCCATTCCAACTGTCAGTTATCGTCAACTATCTACCTAAATAATTTAACCATTTAAACTATCCACCTATTTAACTGTTCAGTCATTCCAACTATATTAAACCTCATCTACCTAGCAACCAATATAGTTTGTTTTTACTCTGTATGATATTTTACATCATATTTTAGCATTTTCATGCACTGTATTTCCTTCAGGAAATGCTTTTCTAGTTGTATGCTGTTGAACTTAGGCTATATGGTGTATGGTCGCTCAGTCTAAGCTTTCTCATAAAACCTTTTCACCAGCTCTTGTAGCCTAAGAGATAAGGCTAATCCATAAACTCTAGCCTTGTTTGTTTGTGGCACATTGATAACACAATATTAACAATACTATGCATAATGTTAAGTTGTTACAAGCAGTTATAAGTTTCATATATTAAAAGGGTATATCAACAAAGAACCTGCCATTCTATTTCTCTCTCTGGTGCGCACTCAAGATGCGTTTCCCAATTAATTAGAGTAAGTAACTTTTTAGATGCTGCTGCATGATCATCTTTGCATGTAACACGAAGTTGGTGCATTTAGACATCGTAAACATTCTCGAAGAGAGAAAAGCAGTTAGCAGTAAAGCTATTTATTGGCTACATTTTGGTACTCCCTCTGTCCCTTGGCGCCCTTGTGCGTAATGCGTGTGGTGAATACAATGTTAAAACAATTCCTATATATTACCTATATATTTGCCCTGAAGCACTCGTTGACGCAGGCACAAGCACTCGCTTTGGACTTCTTTCAATGATGTCCCTTTCTATGTTAGCTTACAAAGCAACTAGGATGGGCGCGTATAACTACAAAGTGGGGTCTGGGCAGGGTGGGGCCACTTTTCAGCCCGGGAGTTTCAGGCCCAAGACCGGCCAACTAGGATAGGTTGATAAGTTAACAAAAACAGGAAGGAAGAAATAAAGCACTTGAAATGTATCCCACAGTTCCACTAAGAGGCATGATGAACTATTGTTTACATGTTTTTTCTGCATGGGGGGGTATTCCATCAACCTCGCTAAAGGCCAAACCTGGCTTATGTCGATAAGTCTATCTAAATTTCAGCGAGAGTTCCATTCCATTAGTTTGGTTAACGTGAATCCCAGCTTGGTAACTATGGGAATTTATGCCACATAACTAACCTGGTCTGTAGCAGGTTAACTTTCAAGCTAAATTAGGCCGTGTTGCAAAAAAACCCAATCACGACAAGACCTACAAAGTTGTGGTGAGTTTTGCAGGGAGGTTGGTAATGCTAGTTTACATTAGTCACTTTAGCTAGGCTACTGTAGCCTTCATACTACAGGGTTCTCAAGTCTCACGCAATGGGCGTGAGACACACGCAATTCAACAAGTTCACACGCTAACACACCACACCTTGCATTTCTCACGCAGAAATATTTCTAAGGATGTCAAGGTATCTGCATAATTATTAGAGGAGGCACAGGGATACGAGAGGATTTCTCACAGGGTTCAGAACTAGCGCACCACTAACCAGCCAAATCAAAAAATAAATAGCCTCCGACATCCAATCAAAAAATAGTGTTCGTTGTATCCTAAAATTCCAAAATAGGACATCCCCTCCCTGCAACTACATTATGCTTGTATGTGGGGTTACACTAACCTGACTCTCGCCAGATGAATTTCGTTCCGCCTAGCTCCACTCACATCTGGAATCGGTTCCGTTGAGAGTGATTTCAGCAAGAGATAGCATGGTAGAGCCAATCAGGACGCAGGGCGGGAGTTTCATAGATGTGATGTAGCGTAGAAGCGACTGTGAGACTGTTCTCAGCGTCACGGGTTAGCTTCGATGTGAGTGGTTGATGTAGCACGTCAATAGATGACGGACAAGTGGCTTATCCAATCTTATGCCAGGATTTTTTAATAAGGCCCAGCCTTCTGAAGCACCACTCCAATGGATCGATCCCAGATGGATGAGTGGAGCTAGGCGGAACGAAAGGTTAGGGTTACATGTTTAAGATTTCAAAACTGCACCAAAATTATTTTTATTCAGAAATTCAACTGTCTGTCATTTGGTAAACCAGCTGGCACTTTAACAGTGTGTGTAAATCAGGCCTTTATACAAACACCTGTAACGCTATAGCTAACTAAGTTAACGACGTGGTTGTCGTGAGAGCACGATTCATTGGCGCTTGCAGTGTTCGGCCGTAGGCTATGTCTACGTGCGCACCTGCCAGGCTACTCAGCTACGAGCAGACAAAGAATTCCCCTTGTATATTCACTCCAAGTTGGCCTACCATAACTTACCAACTCTACACTGTAGACCATAAACTGGCTATTTATATGACCAATGTAACAAATTTTGTTCAACTTTATGAAGCAGAATTACGCACTGCTACTTGGAACGTAACACATTTTTGTTGGCAGGAGAGAGAATGACAGCGATTAACAAATTACACTTGTTGGTTATCAATAAATAGGGCCTACTATATAGTGTTTTGCAAACAACAAAAACAGAAAGGATGGAGACAGCAAAGCTAGAGATGGGCAGGAACAAGGTCAATTGGTAGAAATGCTTGTCAAAACGTTAGGAGCTGGATGTGTGGATGAATGAAGCACAAGTATGCTTTATGTTAAGCATGCACACTGTTTAAAGTTAGGCTATACAGTAAACTACAAGTAAACCAAAGTTAAATTTAGCTTTTTTAGGGCTGTATAAAGTTGACCAAATAGTAGGCTACTTTGTTGCTCCAACCCTTCCAACGTTAATGGGGACGAATGTTTACATTTTCCGTATTTTGCGTGAGAAACCCGGGAAATCTCCCTTATTTTCATTGTTCAATGTTGACAGAGCTATGGAACGAAAGAGAACATTATATGGCGACAGAAATCAACAATCAAACAAGCCACTTTGATTTTTTGCTGTTTTCATTAATACAAAAGATGGGTGACCCCCCCTCCTAGACAAAAAAAAGTTAGGTGACCCTCCCCTCAACAAAGAATAAAAAGACATGACCCTCCCCTATTTTCCTCCGGTGGTCCCGTTTATAAATAACGAACAGTCCCTAAATAAAATATTTGTCTTACTTACATGTAGTACTAGGCTCTCGTAAATTGGTGAGCCATAGAATATCCCACCATCAAGATTATTATATTTCAAGATTCCAATCTATCCCACCTAAATAAATCCCACCTTTTGAAGTGGCCAGGGGGCCCATTTCACATCTGTGCCTAGGGGCCCACTCTGTCCATGTGTGTGCACCTTTTGCTACAAAGTGCACTAGTTTTACGCACTTATTTTAGTAAATGGTGCACTCATCTTAGTTAATAGTGCACTTACTTTATTAAATTCTACACTCATTGTACAACAATTAAAAAGAGCACATGATGTAGCACACAAGCGAAACATTTTAGTGAGTGAGTGCCCCCCCCTCCCTGCCAGACCGACAGACTGAGCAGTGATGTCAGTCTGGTACGAAGTACTGCACCATGTTGCTAACGTTAATGTTAACCGCTTTCACACACACACGTTATAAAATACACGATGATAAATATACAATTCAATACACAATACCTATACAAAACACTATTATTTACACAATTACTACTGAAAAAACTGCTATTAACTGCAAAATCACTGTTTGGAGGAAAAGGTGCGTGTGGCTGTCTTGGACTGGAAGTTGTTTAAAACTTTAAATGGCTTTCGCGGTTGTGCCTTGGACTATATCAACACACAAGCAGCAGTGCCAATAATTGTGAGTGACATGTTTTTGTTAAAAATATTTATTTCTTTATGAGATTTTCCTTTTTCTCAAAATAAATTTGCTTCTCTTCAAGATTGGATTTTTCCATTGTGACATTTCAATAAATCACAGATTCTTTTTTATACCGGTTTTTAGTCAACTTTAGCAGAGATGCCAATCATTCTGGAGGGCACTGTATGCGAGTAAACCTTTTCTCTGATTACTTTGATCAAAAGCCGATTGAGAACCAAGCTGACTGACAGACACCTCTGCGACATTCTTTGCATCTCAACCACTAAGCTCACTCCTGACCTGCCAGCTATTCTTCAGTCCAAGACACAACAACTACACTGAGTGAAGTGCTGGTTACACAATTGGTGAGTGCCCTATCCCTATTTATTGCTAAATTGTTGCTACACTATAAGCTTTAGCCTCTATTTAGTCCTCTTTTCTCTTTTTTAAACATTGTTTAATGCTAAGCTCTTGAACTCAAGAACCCCCCCCCCCTTTCTCTCTCTCTCTCTCTCTCACACACACACACATTCTATTTTCTGCAGCTATATGTTTACAAGTCTGTTTTTGTTTCTTTAGGACTACTGTGGACCTTTAGGTACCTGTGGAGGAATTACAGTAGATGAATGGGATTAAGATGGCCTTGTCCCTTTTCTTTTTATGAAAAAGCAGTTCTTTATTTTATTCATTTGTTGTGGCACACTTTTTGGCTGACTTTTATACTGTCAAGCATTCACATATCAGAACTGGAGGAGTTACTGACTGGCTGGTGACAACCTTGCCCCTTTTCTCATTATATTTTTGTCTTTTTTCCCACAAAATCAGTTAAACAAGATAGTAAGTATTAATTTGTTTTTCTTGCACTTAGTGACTGATTCATGTTGTCATATTGAGTTATCAGGCATTTATTCATATCAGAACTGGAAGATTTACCAGAGACTTTCTAATGAGGAGACACAGCATTCAAAGAATCTCCCATAGAAATGTTTGGGGTTAGGTCGCAACGCAAACATGGCAATCGTCTACACATATTCCGCCCCTTCCGCCGCCAAAAGTTGACATTTGAATACATTGTGCCAACCATGTGGTATGTTGTGAATATATCGTGCCAATCATGTGTTGTGATCTCGCAGCTGGAGTGAGGTTGGTGTGTCGTGATTTGTGAAGCATTGCACACGCGCAGTTCCACCCAAAAGATGCACGATAAGTGCCCAAAAAGCGTTGCAATATGGCTGCCAAGTGGAGGGACTTGCCTAAAGGACTTTGGATTTACTAACTGAATTTTCTTGAATTTCCCCTTGGGGATCAATAAAGTATCTATCTATCTATCTATCTACTGTAAGTATTCGCACCCCTATTTTAAATTCCCATACAGGCAGGCAGATTTCTGTTTTTAAAGGCCAGTTATTTCATGGATCCAGGATACTATTCATCCTGATAAAGTTCCCTTGGCATTAAAATTCCCTTGGAATTAAAATAACCCATTGTCACATACCCTTCACCATACCTAGAGATTGGCATGGTGTTATTTCAGTTAGCCTATTAGCTGGTTTGATGCTCATTGAGCTCAAACAATACAGCTACCTGTATTTTAAGGAAGAACATTTACAGCGGGGAAAATAAGTATTGAACAACATTTTTGTTCAGTAAGTATACTTCCAATGAGCCTATTAGCATGAAAATTTCACCAAACATTAGTATTAACTCAGATACTCCACCCATATAAAAAATTCCAAACATTAAAGTCCATAAGTAGAGTTATGTGTAATAAAGTGGAATGAATGGAAAAAAAGTATTGAACACGCCTGCAGAAATTTCTTAATATACTTTGGGGAAGAGCCTTTATTCGTAATGACAGCTTCAAGGCATTTCCTGTATGATGAAACTAATCAGTCGCAGTTTTCCGGTGTGATTTTGCCCTATTTTTTTTAAAACAGATAGTCTTTTAATATTGAAGATTCCAGGGGTCCCTCTTGTGAATCCTGGTCTTAAGTTAACTTCAAAACTGTTCAATTGGATTGAAGTCAGGGCCTTGATTTCCTTTCTCTGAAACCAATTGAGAGTTTCCTTTGCTGAATGCTTTGGATCATTGTCTTGCTAGAAGGTCTAGCCATGTCTCATCCTCATCATCCTGGTGAATGGCAAGATTCTCCCAGAACAAAATGACTCCATTCATCATTCCTTCAACTGTAAGAAGTCTGCCAGTACCATGAGATGAAAAACAGCCCCACACCATGATGCCACCACCTCCGAACCTAGATAGATAGATAGATAGATAGATAGATAGATAGATAGATAGATACTTTATTGATCCCCAGGGGAAATTCAAGGTCTCAGCAGCATACATACATACACAAACACATTCTTTAACAGCAGAAAGAGTAATTAAAGTATATAATATAAAAACACAACTAAGCAATAAGGACAGTAGAAGATAAAGAATATGCTAAATATACTAAAATACAAATTATACTAACTAACACTTAATACAATATATAAAAATATACTAAAATACAAATTACAAAAATACAAATGATACTAACTAACACTTAATCTAAATCAATTCTAAAAAACAGTATCCACATAGTGGTGATTAATCAATCAGAGGCGCTTGCAATGACTGAGGCAGGGACTGAGCCTGTGATTCTCTGTGCATAGTAAGGTATGGTAAGGTGCTCTAAGGTGCTCTGTGTGAATGAGTGTCATGGTGGTAGTGCAATGGTGATAGTGGTCATGGTGATAGTGCAAATGAGTAAGTCAAACAGTGCAACAGTGCAGAAGTAAAGTAAAGTCTATATATCTATATATTTAACTATTTAAGAAAAAGTATAAGTGTGGCCACAGTTCGGCTGTGGCATGGAGGGGGGGGCATATGTGCTAATGTGCTAATATAGCACGCAAACAGTGAGGCATAAAGACAGTGGTACAAGTGGCTAGTGGACAGACAGTACCAAACATGGAGGGGGTGAAGAGGCAGACAGACTATGCAGAGAAGTCTATCTCTCCTCTTCCTTTAAGTGAGGCATTGAACAGTTCAATGGCCCTGGGGACAAATTACTTTCTCAGTCTGTCCGTTGTGCAAGGCAGTGAGCGAAGTCTCCAGCTGATCAGGCTCTTCTGCTTAACAATAGTGCTGTGGAGTGGGTGACACTCATTGTCCAAGATGTTGATCAGTTTGTTCAGGGTCCTTTTGTCTGATAGTGAAGTGATGCACTCCAGTTCAGCTCCCACTACAGAGCCAGCTTTCCTTACCAGCCTGTCAATTCGCCCCCCGTCCTTCTTCCTTGTGCTTCCTCCCCAACACACTACTGCATAGAAGAGGACGCTGGCAACAACAGACTGGTAGAACATCCTGAGGAGCTTACTGCACACATTGAAGGACCGCAGCCTCCTCAGGAAGTACAGCCTGCTCTGCCCTTTCTTGTAGAGTGCATCAGTGTTGGCTGACCAGTCCAGTTTATTGTCCAGGTGGAGACCCAGATACTTGTAGGTGCTAACCACCTCCACATTGACCCCATCAATGTGGACTGGTTGCAGAGTGGGCTTAGACCTGCGGAAATCCACCACCATCTCCTTGGTCTTTGAAGTGTTAAGTTGAAGATGATTGCGTTTGCACCATTGCACAAAGTCCTCCACCAGGCTCCTGTACTCCTCCTCCTGCCCGTTTCTGATACACCCCACAATTGCAGTATCATCAGAAAACTTCTGCATGTGGCATGACTTCGGTGTTGTAGCAGAAGTCAGATGTGTACAGGGTGAACAGGACTGGAGAGCACAGTTCCCTATGGCTCCTGGGTGCTGCAGATCACAGTGTCAGAGAGACAGTTCTTCAGTCTGACGAACTGTGGGCTTTAATGCTCAGTCAGGTAATCTGTAATCCAGGTTACCAGGTGACCAAGCGTCCACCTCCCATCTGCAAGAGCTTGTCTCCCAATCTGAGGGGGCTGGATGGTATTAAAAGCACTTGAGAAATCAAAGAACATGATTCTCACAGCACTTTTCCCCTTGTCTAGGTGGGAATGTGTCCTGTGTAGAAGATAAGTGATGGCATCGTCCCACGCCCACTTTCTCCTGGTATGCAAACTGTAACTTGGTCTAGTGCATGGCGTGCCTGGGGTCTGAGCATGCCTAAGACCAATGGCTCCATTGTCTTCATCACATGTGATGTAAGAGCGACAGGTCTGTAGTCATTAAGCTCACTAGGGTGTGGCTTCTTAGGGACAGGGGTAAGACATGATGTCTTCCACAGTGTTGGAACTTGTCCAAGGCGTAGGCTCAAGTTGAAGATGTGCTTCAGTGGCTCCCCCAGTTCAGCAGCACAGGACTTGAGTAGCCTTGGACACAGTCTGTCAGGCCCTGCTGCTTTATTGCTGCGCAATTTCTTAAGTTGGACTGTCACTTGATCTGTTGTAATGGTGAGGGGTGTAAGGGGAGGGGAGGGGGAGGAGTGCATCTGGGATCTGTGTGTCTGATGGCTGTTGACTGAGGTCGTTGTCACCTCATTGTTAAGTGATAAGCCATGTGGGGGAGGGGTGCAAAACCCAGTGATGGTTGGGGCGATAGCCTGTGATGATGGAGGTGAGTGTTGCACTGGTATTGAGGGGGGGTGTGAGGGTGGGGGCTGGGGGGATGGTGGACAGACCACCACCATTGGAGCTGGAGCAGGGCAGTCAAACCTGTTGTAGAAGTGGTTCAACTGGTTCGCCCTGTCCAGGTCCCCCCTCCACAGAGCTGCTGTTCTTCTTCAGGCCAGTGATAACCTTCATGCAGTCCCATGTCTCCTTCAAGTTGTTTTCCTGCAGCTTCTGTTCCACCTTCTTTCTGTAATCCTCCTTAGCTTCCTTCAGCTTGAATTTGAGTTCCCCTTGCACGTCATCTTGAACGCCATCTTTTTCCTGTTAAGAAGGGTCTTGACATTGCTGGTTATCCAAGGCTTGTTGTTGGGAAAGCAGCGTACAGTTCTGGTGGGAACAACAATGTCCATGCAGAAGTTCAGGTAGTCAGTTGTGCACTGTGTGACCTCCTCTAAGTCCTCTCCATTCTGTAACACACTCCAGTCAGTACACTCGAAGCAGTCTCTCAGAGCCTCATCCACTTCGGGTGTCCACTTCCTGAAGGTGCGTGTGGCAACTGGTAGCCTCTATACTTTGGGCTTGTACATTGGCTGGAGATAAATGAGGTTGTGGTCTGACTTCCCCAGTGGGGGGAGGGGGTTTGCACTGTATGCATCCCTCACGTTTGCATACAAGAGGTCTATTGTCCTGTTTTTCCTTGTAGGGCAGTCAACATACTGGTAAAAATTTGTGAGTGTGGAATCCAGTGTTATGTGATTGAAGTCGCCAGAGATCACAAAAAAGGCGTCAGTGTGTTGGGTTTGAAGCCTTGCGATTGTGGAGTGGATGACGTCACACGTTGTATCCGGGAGAGCTTGAGGTGGAACGTAAACACAGACAGCAATTGCTTGCGAGAACTCCCTCGGCATGTAGTACGGACGGAGACTAACCGCTAATAACTCCACATCCTTACAGCATACAGTCTCCTTTACTGTTACATGCCCGGGATTGCACCATCTATTGTTAATGTACAGCACCAGTCCGCCTCCCTTCTTTTTGCCAGAAAGTTTACAGTCTCTGTCCAAACGAGCTACACTGAAGCCAGGCAGCTCAACGTTAGAAGTGGGGATATGGCTTGTTAGCCACGTCTCCGTAAAGCATAACAGAACCTCACTGTTGGTATGGTATTTTTAGGGTGATGCACAGTGGCATTTCCACATTTCTCCTCCAAATATGGTGTGTAGTATGACATCCAAAAAGTAAAATTGTGCTCTCGCCTGACCAGAATACATTCTCTCAGTATTTCATAGGCTTGTCCAAATGTTGTGTAGCAAACTTTCAACAAGCTTCTACATGTTTTTCTTCAGTAATAGTCATGCTGCGTGAGCGTGCATAAAAGCCATAGTCCAGGCAAAATAACTAATTTTGGAGTTACTAATTGTAAAATATGTTTTTCAGCATAGATAATTTCTATGAGGTCTCCAGAACAACATACTAAAAGTCCTAACAAATCCTAGTTGAGGATATATGTTTAATTCTCATCAATCCAAGATGTGTGCCAGTATAAGGCTAGACAACAAACAACCCTATGGGACTATTTCCCCCCTTTACTGTACGTCTATCAAAATAAAAACTTTATACAATGAAAGTATCCATGAAAAGTATTTTTTTTTGTATTACAAGTTTCTTTGAAAATTAATTTGAATATGCAAATGAGCTATACACTAATCGAATAACATGCAATTAATGGCTTTTAAATTAATTGTGGAATGTAATTATATAGCTATAGGCTATATGTACATATTATTTTAGTTTTATTTTCCTGTTGTGCTTTTTTGTGTCTTTATTCAATTTGTCTTCTATTATCTATTTATTTTTTATTTATTTTTATGGAGAACTTTGGTCAACCACAGGTTGTTTTAAATTGTGCTATATAAATAAACGTGTGACTATCACTATGAATATACAGTAGGCTACCCAAAATATTCACCCCTTGCAGACACGTGACTTAAGTCACGTGACGGCTCCATGCTGGACGGCAAAAAGATGGGAGACGGACGGCAAATTACATTATGTCATAAAGATTATGATGAACTGAACACCATTACTATAACATCTTTGTAGTTCAATGTATTGCTGTTTGGGGTCTGATAGTCAAAGAAGATGCCAGTGGTGTTGTTAGATGAAATGGGTCATGATCGCCCATGATGAAACTGGTGGTAACAGCAAGGGGAGATAACGTTACGTTAGGCTACTGTAATTAACATTATGGTAAATGAACACCCATAAGTATTTCTGGACTAAAATATTGCAAAGCGATTTGGTTACTTTATTTGTCTTGCTTTTATCAGTTGTAACATAGTCAAAACGTTAAGAATGTCATATCAGAACATGAAATAATAACTAGCTGCCACACTTAGAAGCTAGCTATTCTAGCTAACGTTTATCGTAGCTCATAGTGCTAGGGCTAATGTAACTCATCAGTTTGTACGTTGCCCAGCGAATAAACTTACTTCTTACATGTCTTAAGTTAAAGAATTGAAAGAAATAGGAAATTAAAAAAAAACTTGAAAGGTATTATCTGTTTAGAAATCTACATTCAGATCTTGCCAAAGACTTTGCCTAAGTGCTATCTGCCATCCTGTTCAGAGTCTATGGTTGCTATAGCAACCGCTGCTGTTCTTCATACACTGAGGAGATAAGCATGCAATTGTGGTTGAAATACTCCCGAAACACAAAGAAAACAAACCAAAATATATCTATGCAAGAACATGGGATGTTGTTGTATTCCAAACAATAAGCCAACAGTCGTGGAAGGGCATTACTACGGTTAAATCTCACTATAATCTCCTAGCTGTGCGATATGTCCCATTACAACCCATTGATTTGATTCGTGTTCTTTCCGTCCACTAGGCTATTTTGCTGTGGCGCGAACAAAACGTGACGTCACTTGCAAGGGGTGAATACCAGCATAGGCTTAATTATTTCCTTTACTCCTACCACAATAAAACTTTACACAATGAAGTCAAGTCAAGTCAGTTTTATTTAGTATAGCGCATTTAACATGCACAGAGTGCAACCCAAAGCGCTCCACATACAAGACATCGACAAAAAACAAAAAACAATAAGACAAAAAATGCCAGATGGAGCGGCGTAGTCGCCAGCGTTGACACCTCATGACAAAAACATTTAAAAAATAACAAACACAAAAGATGCTGGATGGAGCGGCGTAGTCGCCAGCATTCCCGTGACACTAAGACATACAAGACAGACAACACAGCAAATTGAAAATAAATAAATAAAATAATAATAATAATAATAATCATGTTAAAATTAGTCCAATTTCCAACTGGCTGAAAAAGTCCAAGGGCAATGATGACCCACGTGAAACTGCCAATGCGAGACCAACAAAGTTCTTTCACTGACCAACTCAGAGAATTTACTGGCAGTCTAGAGAGCAGAGCGCTGGAAGAACAACAGTCTGAAGTCATGATGGGCGATCTTCCTGCTGATCAGCAGCTCGGTGGCTTTAGCAAGGACCGTTTGTTGCTTCATGGCTCCCGACGTCGCCATCAGAGCTCCCCACGTCAACACTCAATCCAGACTGCAGGCACCCAGCATCAGAGGCTAGCAGTAGTGATGGGCAAATGAAGCTTTGGTGAACCACTAAACCACAGCAGTGTGAAGCTAGCAACAGTAATGAAAAAAAAACAATATGGCTGCCACATGTAGATTTTTCAACATAAAAGTCCTTACCCAAACCAGTATATGTAACCAAAAATATTGGTTTGCTAAGGACTTTTATGTTGAAAAATGTGTGGCGGCCATCTTTTTGCTTTTCAGCTAGTGTTGCTAGGTTCACACTGCTGTGGTTCAGTGGTTCACCAAAGCTTCATTTGGCCATCACTAGCTAGCAGTGCTATACATTAACGTTATGGTAGCTCGCAGGTCAGCCGCAGCTCGGTGGTCGTGACAGCTGCAGATCTCTCGCAGAGTAGGCCCATTGCCCTGAGCAATCTTTCCGTCCAGACGAGTCCAGACAGAGGATGTGCAGTGTCAGATGGAAGAGGGACGGCTAGTCAAGGCAAGCTCATCAGCCCAGTTGAATAGAAACTAACATTACCGTTAGTTATCAGCCAGAAAAAAGGACCAAGAATAACACTCAATTGTCATTTTCATCTCTTATCTGTATAAACTGTTCCTGGTATCAAGAAATGCAAATCTTCACACTAGCTGTTAAAAACTTCTGATTTACTAGTTAAAACGTACAACTTCGTATACTGTTTACCACCATTGAAACTCTGTGTGAACTTCTTAGTTTACCGCTGGGAAACCGAGGGACCGTACCACTATGGGTAAATAGAGGGGTTTCGCGGGTTGCATGATCCAGACTACAACGCTGAGTTGTCATGGACTACAGGTAGGAACTACATCCTGTGTGTTTTGAAAATAGTTTTCATACACAACGCAATGAGTAGGCTAATAATTGGATATAGGTCATTGCTATTCATCTGCTAAAATGTATGGTCAGTCATACCTTGTCAACCCACACATAAGGCAAATAATAGCCTACTATGACAACATTCAGTTTTCTTTTATTTACCACAAAGTCCGGTATAATACAGCCTAAACCATGTTGGGCATTAAGTCAAGTATCAGTAGCTTAATCCATGTAGGCTAGTTAGCTGGTTTATTTGTCGTCTTCCAGAAATGCAAACCAACGTGGACGCGCAAGGACGCTCGTGCCCAACATTAAACTCGTCATCTACCAATCAGCATGTAAAGACTGGTGCCGGAAGTTGCAACCATGTAACGCCATGTTTTCAAAAATGTCGGTGGCCAAATCCCATGCTAAGTGGCTGAAGCTAACCCTTCAAATCCTGACCCCTGGGTTATACCCCTGGCAGGTACTACCAAGCCAGGCAGTTTTTAGGTTAGAGGCCAGTCTAAAAGCAGCATTGTCGTCAGCATTGGCAGTAGGATGATTGGATGAAGATTGGGCCTATGTATTTGTCATACATATGAATGGTGTTTCTGCCTATGCAAATTAGGACATATTTAGTAAGCGAGCGTTACTTTTCATATACTTTTACTATGTAGTGTTATTGTGGTAAGAGTAAAGGAAAAATTAAGTCTATTTGGGTGTATTTCGGACATATTCGATTAGTGTATAGCTCATTGTATTCAAATTATTTTTCAAAGAAACTTGTTATACAAAAACTTTTAAAGAAAAGGAAAGGAAAAAAATATCCCTATTGGTGGGTGTATTGTTGCCTGGCCTTCTTGGCACACATCTCGGATTGAACATTATTAATATTAAAAATGAACAGAATTTCCTCAACCAGGATTTCTTAGGACTTTTAGTATGTTGTTCTGGACATGAAATGATCTAAGCTGCAAAAAATTATTTTACAATTAGTCGTAAAATGCTACTTTGCCTGGACTACCATGGCGGTGGAGTGCATTACCTGTCATTTTCTCGGTAATAATTGTACCTGCTGCATCTCAGTCTTCCTGGAGCTTTCTCCGAGTGGTCCTTGGCTCTTGGCCTACTCTTCTAACTATCATTCTGACTCTCTGGTCAGAAATCTTGCGAGGAGATCCTGTGCATTAGCCGGTTGATGATGCAGTGATGTTCCTTCCACTTGCAGATAATGGCTCCAATACTGCTTACTGGATGACTCTGAAGTTTTGAAATGCATCTGTAACCAGTTCCATTGATATGTTTTGCTACAATAAGGTTGCAAAGGTCTTGGGAAAGCTCTTTGCTTTAACCCATCATGAAATGTTTCTTCTGTGACACCTTTTTATAGCCCATCAGTACTAACCCAGCTTATATGAATTTGCACAGATAGAAGGGATTGTTACTCTAAAAACGTATACTGTAGATTCCAGTTTGTTCCTTGCCTTTGTATAATGCTTTTTCTTAGCGTGTTCAATACTTTTTTCCTCTGCCTTTCCACCTTTTTACTCATAACTCTACTTATGGATATTAATGTTTGGATTTTTTAATATGTGTGGATTACCTAAATTAATACTAATGTCTGGTGAAAATGTCATGCGAATAGCCTCACTGGAAGTATACTTACTGAAAACAATGTTGACGTGTTAAATACTAATTTTCCCCACTGTATTTATTTACGATACATTATTCATTGGGGCAATTGCTCTGTCACTAGCTACTTTTTAGAGTTTAACACGGTTTTAAACTCACCGGTGATGCAAGAAGTCCCGTGACGTCTTGAGCTTCACTGCTGTGTCATATGTAGGCCTACCTGTGGTTTAACCTGCTGCTGCGTTTTACCTTGATCTCAATTGTTGTGTCTTCAAGGAAATTCACATCACACACCAGAGAGCGTATTTAGCGTGGTTTTAGGAGAGACTAAACCATAGTTTGCAGGATGAGACCTATATTATATTATTATATAGGCTCCATTATAACCACACATAGGCTACACACACTGTTGGCTAGAATTATTGGTTACACTTTACTTGACAGTATCGACATCAGAGTGACATGACACTGTCATGAACGTGTTATAAACAAGTCATAAACGTTTGACATAACGCTTCTGACATTTGGTTTTTGTCATAACAAGTTAGGGTTAAGATTAGGGTTAGGGTTAAGGTTAGGATTAGGGTTCATGTGTCATGACAGTGTCATGTCACTCTTATGTCGATACTGTCAAGTAAAGTGTTACCGAAATATTTGTATTATTAATAATAACGTCTACTACATTTGGTCTTATTACACCAGATACAATAGCCTACAATAAAGACTACAAAATAGGAGTTGCTTAAATAGGCAAATGCCTAACTAAAATCGACAAAAAACAGATTATTTGTCAGTAAAATAAATGGACGCACAGCAGATCATACTGTTACGAAACATAAAAGGTCAATTCCCATTTATGCAGTCAATGGAAATGGTTAGCAATAATGGCTTGGCGAATGCACTTCCTGCCTGTTAGATCAGCAGCATCAGGCCAGAAGTAGCCTATTAAAGTCCTCCAAGGCCTTGTGGCTGAGGGAAACGGGGCTCATCCCAGTCGATTGCCAAATTGTGGAGGACTGCACAGGTAACTATTATGTTGCATACCCTTTGTGGTGTGGTTCGTAGACTGCTGTTGAAAATGCGTGCGTCATGCACACTGCCAGGCCATCTCGCTACTAGGTTACATTGCGAATGCACATGTTGTTATCGCAAACCATTTGACAGTTTATAGAACAATTGATTGACTGATTTAATTTCATTAACACAGTGGATGAGATGATGGAAGAATCAGATTCCAGATTTCCACAAGACTATTTCACAATATATTGCAACATTGTTTGCGTTTTATCACTTTTAAAATTGACTTTACATTTCCAAAGTTTTTTGGCGGTAATTATGAAGGTCTGACCGAAACATTGTTCTGTAGTGTTCTGATGAAATAATTGCATGTGGAATGGACAGTGTGTGAGATCTCTTTTAAACTACTGGTAATTATAACACAAAAATTATTACAAAAAAAAAAAATATTTTGCTGCAACAATCATTAAAACATATCCCCCAAAATCCTGAAATGCGTCCACCATTAAGTTAAGACTGCATCTGCTGGGTTAAAACTCAAAATCAGATTAGTTCTGGTTTAACCCGAGTTTAACTTGGAATTAACTAATCCTGTGTGAGTCGTTACACAGCAATCACGTTCAACTTCATGCTCAGCTGCGTGTTAAACTCCAAAACCTCGGTTTTAAAAAGTATGGTTTTAAATCGCAGCGCAGCTAGCTGCCATGCTAACTCACAGAGCAATTGGCCCATTAAGTCTAACTAAGTGTAGTCCACGTGAGATGGGATGACCAACGCCATCTCCCATCAGCCTGGAAGGATACTTAAAACCTAACTATTTTCTTGTCTACTTAGAGCAGCTGGTGGATCTTTAGGTGAAGTCAATGCTGTCTTTCCTTTGATGCGCATCATTGTAAATAAAACTCTGTTCCTGATTTTTCCTACCATTTGTCTGACTGGGTCTTTATTCATCTCTGGGATCAAAATTACCATCAAGCCAAGATCAACTAATGAAATGAAATAAACCCTTCACACAATACCGAACACACACAAACTCACTGCAAGACCCCAAAAACATGGACACTACAAGTGTCTGCATTACTAAGCCATCAATTTCAAAGCTGAATCAAAGTTTCCAGGTTCAATTTTATTTTCAGCCAGCTTTGCAACCAAGATCAAGCAATGAAATGAAATTAACCCCTCACACAGACACAAATGATGAAACTTTTATTGCCCCAAAGAGAATTTGTTTTGCACTCAAGTGAGCCACATTGAACATCAAGTACAGACGACAATCAGTTTAAATTAGTCTTCTATGAGTTAATTCACGTCTTGTCCTTTCCAAACAAACTCTGGTTGCACCTTCACCTTCTTAACACCTGTCTTGCCAATCGACCTAATTAATGACTTCTACCCGTCATGGTGTGCCACTGTGCTACAACCTGATCCAGGCACACCAATAGATGATTCAAGCTCATCCTCAGAATGCACAGTAGCTCAATTATTAAGGCAAGTGCATAATGTGAAGGTCCTGGGTTCAAACCTCACCTGAGGCACATTATGGGCTGTATTTTGGGCACCAGCGCATGGCGTAAAGTTTGTTTTCCACCCGCGCAAAGTTTAATTCAGTATTTTGCACGTTTATTTTTTAAACATTGCGCCCAGGGGTGTGGCAGTTAACAACCTAGGGAGGGGCCTGGCACGTTGTCTAAAAATCGCTATCGTACACCACCTAAACTTGGTCAGAAGTCAATGGCGAGTTGTTCATATGCTATTTTAAGAGCGCATGTCAACAGTCATATTGGCAGGTGCACGCCCCATCCTTCTATCATTCATGAACGCACACCAGTGCACGTCCATGCAAAGCATTACAAATTGCACGATTACAATGGGAAACATAATTAGAATAAAGATATTACGAAATACTGTACATCTCATGATGAGTAGTTATTCACCATCATTTGCAAATTGGTAATGACGGTTAAAAGTGATTAGGGGAGAGGCGAGAGACACGTATGGAGCACTGCTGAAGATGCACTGTCACGAGATATAAGCAATTCCTCTAGCATAAATGTTGTTTTATTCATTTAGTCATTTGAGCAATATTAGGGTAAGTGTTGCTTTTTCCAGCCTATGTTTTCGATGGTAACCCATTGTCAGTCAATAGTGAAAGTAACTGCATATAACTGTCTCCTTGGTGAAGTTGAGTATGAGTATGGAGAATGACTGACTCCTTGGTGAAGTTAGTTTCACTTTGCCAATGAGTTCAAATAATAGACAGTTGCAAATGCGTGAAGGCTATGCTAGGTTTTAGTAAAACATGGTTTAAGATTGACTATTCCATACGGTCTCGCAAGCAGCCTCCTTCAAATGCGCCGTTGAATGCCAAAATACCGATGCATTTATTTGACATATCACGCTTTGCGCTGTTAAAGGGAATGACAGATTTAAAATGATGTTATGCCCTGCACTTTAGAATGTCATGATAGGGCCCTATGTCTATTTTTAAACTGAGTTAAAATTTCTCACTTGAATTTGGAAATTGTGACAATTTGCTTACATGAATTCAGTTTGTGATACTCCCTCACTCAACTCTCAACTGTGAGTTGGTCAGTAGCTCACAGTCATCCACCTGCAGCTCAGGAGACCCGGGTTTGAAACCCTCCTGAGACAGTACTCTGCCCATGCTTCCATGATCTTTTAAGACTTGCTGGTGCTGTTGTCCTTTACAGGACATGGTGTTCTAAGCGCCCAAAGGTCTAAAGTTGAGATCTGCAGTTGCAACTGTGACTTAAAACAACAAATGCTATATATTTTAAGTTTATTTTTGAAGCTTTCTCCTTTCATTGGGACAGGACTAGAGGTTGACAGGGAATGAGCAAGAAAGAGAGATGGAATTAGGATTGGGAAATAACTACAGGTTGGAAACAAACCCATGTCCTTTTGGGCACTTAGACCCGAAGGTGGCCACTTACCACACAGCTCCCAAAGACAAAATCATTTTTTTTTTATCACAAAAACAGAATTATTATTTTTGCTAAAGAGTTCTTAAGTTACCTTTTCCAAGGATGTCCATGAAAATTCCATAGACAGATAACAGGCTTTGAGCAAATTGCTGTACATTTCACGTATGACACCGTTTCTGTGTATATCAGAACAAAATCAAGTCAAATGTAATTCCTTATTATGTACAACATTTATTTTATTCAAAAATATAGCAAGTAAACAATGGCACGGACCATTCAAGTCTGATTTGATGGCTCCTACTGTAAAGCATTAATAATGGCTCGCACAACACATTAAAACGGCACATTTAATCTTTTCAGTCACTAAAATGGCACAATGCTACAGGAAATCATAACTCGAAGACAAATAATTTCATTAACCCTGATGCAGATGCACATTCGTCTTGACTCATTGACATTTACCAGTAGTGCATTTACTGTACACTGAGGTTCACCATCACCCCTCTCTCTATTGTTGTCCCACAATGGTACGGGCAATCAGCTCTTTCATGATTTCATTAGTTCCTCCATATATGGGCTGAACCCGGGAGTCAGCAAATGCTCTTGATGGGTTGAGAGAGAGGGAGAGAGAGAGAATAATTACCTCATAAAACACAAATATACTGTATAAAAAAGTGTAAAGTAAACAGGTGGATAAGGGCCTGTGAGTACAAGTCAGGCCAACTTTGTAACTTACTTTGCAATAGGATACTCCCACATGTACCCCCATCCACCATGCATTTGCAAACACTGAGTTGCTACTTTGTTCTGCAACTCAGACGTCCTGAGGGAGGATGACAGAAATCTTAGGTCAACTAACATGCTTTTTGTGAGCCTCTTCCAAAATCTTGGCAGACTGCTGCCAAAAATGATGATGACATTTCTCCTTACTCTCACCAGTACTTAGCCATAGATGCAGTGGAAGAGTCCAACCGTCTCAAAGCATGTAGCTGGAGGCAGGTATCTATAAATGCTCTGCCTACACAAATTTCAGTCTTAAGTTCTGCCAGCTTGTGTTGAACAGTCTGAAAGAGGAGAATAGTTATAATAGTTATAATAGTTATATAAAGACAGGCAAGAATACCTGAGATGCTGTCTTACACCCTGAGATTGACTATGCCACCAGCGGGATAAAGTAAACATATCTTAAAGGAACACGCCACCCAATGTCAGTAGTAATATATGTTCTTACCTTAACTTTTACGAGTTGAGTCATACCTCTCCCGTTAATTAATATTACTACGCTAGGTCGAAGTACTCCCAAGTGCTATTGCGCCACACATTGTAGTTCTCCTGTTTATTCGCTTGGAAAATCGCCACGTTTCATGTTGTGTGACCTTACACATTTTTATCAACTACTCGTGCAACTGTATTTAAGTAGGGAAAACGTGGATGTTTTTGATTACTGCTATCTTCCTCCCTCTATGGCTACATCTGAGCCCGCTAGCATAGCAACATGCTAACACATTCGCGCTGCGCACCAGAGCGTTTGAGTGCACGTACCGACACGGGAGAGGTATGACTCAACTCGTGAAAGTTAAGGTAAGAACATATATTACTACTGACATTGGGTGGCGTGTTCCTTTAAACTGCTAAAAACCAAAGATTCTACAGGAGAGTAGAGTAAAGCACTAGATCAGGCACAAGGCTTCAGCATCTGGCACACATCTGTGTGCCATCTTGTAGCTCCTCAGTCAGTGAGGAAACAACCTAACACATGGACTTATACATACATGTGAAATGGGGGATTTTCTTGCTATGTAATGATCCAATAAAGAAAAAACTTGTGGAGCTTTTTAATGCATGTTGATGACAACATGCATTAAAAATATACCACTGGAAGGAGTTGACTTCCACCACTGACGAGGCTCAAAATAGCATTACTCTTCGATGGAAGTGTGAAAAGGGTCCCTACAGACATATCAAAGTATTTTAAACTTCGTAAGTATACAGAAAGGTTTAAATAATTGTTTATGAAGTCAGTGCATATAAACTCATCTTCCAGTGGTCACCATCTTGAGAAAGCCTGTACAAGTCAGTGTCAACTGTGAAGATGGCGGTGACCGGGAGATTAGTTAAGGTAATGCACTGACTTCATAAACAGTCCTCATTCAGTGTATGAAGTCATTAAATGTCCAGTCAGAGTTTTTGCCAATTACAAAGGGTGGTCCAGTTCTCTTCAAGTCAAGTCAAGTTTATTTATATAGTGCATTTCATACACAGAGGTCATTCAATGTGCTTTACATAAACAAAAGCACAGAAGGGCAATAGTCAAATAATAGTTTAAAGGATAAAGATCATAATAAAAAAGAAAATATAAAAAACGCACAAGGTAAAATCATTTAAAAATAAAGAATAAATAAAAAGACAAAATAAAAGACACAAGGTAGAAGACAGATTCAGAATTTGTAACTCAGTGCAGTTAGCAGAAGGCATCTGAGAACAGTTTGGTCTTAAGTCTAGATTTAAAATTGGCTACAGTTGGAGCCTTTTTGATGTCATGTGAAGTTGGTTCCAGAGCTGAACTGCATTACAGCTAAAAGCTGCTTCATCGTGTTTAGTCCTAACAGCAGGTTTTACTAACAGCCAGGTTTTTCTCCTGAGACCTGAGAGGTAAAAAGCTGATTTAAAAAAGTAAATTTGTGTGTCATCTGCATAGCTATGATATGAAATCAAAATATAGCCACAAGCAGCAATGAGGGGGCCAAGCAGATGAACAGAAGTTGGGATTGAGATTGGTATTGCATTGATCTGGACCGGACTTGACTGGACTGGATTGGATTGGGAATGGGTCTTCAGTCCAGGTACAAAATTTGGTTTCCATACGTAAAAGCATTGCTGAGATATGAGCCTACTTACTGTGATTATAGATTGGATTGGACTGGACTGGACTGGATTGGACTGCACTGGATTTGATTGGACTGGATTGGGATTGCTGAGATATGAGCCTACTTCATGTGATTGTTGATTGGATTGGACTGGATTGGTCTGCATTGGATTGGATTGGGATTGCTGAGATATGAGCCTACTTCATGTGATTGTTGATTGGATTGAATTAAATTGGACTGGATTGGATTGGATTGGACTGGATTGGATTGCTGAGATATGAGCCTACTTCATGTGATTGTTGATTGGATTGGATTGGACTGAATTGGACTGGACTGGATTGGATTAGAATGGACTGGATTGGGATTGCTGAGATATGAGGTTACTTCATGTGATTGTTGATTGGATTGGATTGGACTGGATTGGATTGGGATTGCTGAGATATGAGCCTACTTCATGTGATTGTTGATTGAACACTCACCTCCACATCACAGGCTATCGTACCCCCACCATCACTGGATATTGCACCCCTCCCCCACATAGCGATCACGAACAATGAGGTGACAATGACTTCAGTCAACAGCAATCACACACAAATCCCAGATGCACCCCTCCCCCTCCCCACATCATCACAGCAGATCAAGCTTTCCTTACCAGCCTGTCAAGTTGCCCCGCATCCTTCTTCTTTGTGCTTCCTCCCTAGCATACCACTGCATAGAAGAGGACGCTGGCAACAACAGACTGGTAGAACATCCTGAGGAGCTTGCTGCACACATTGAAGGACCGCAGCCTCCTCAGGAAGTACAGCCTGCTCTGCCCTTTCTTGTAGAGTGTGTCCGTGTTGGCTGACCAGTCCAATTTATTGTCCAGGTGGAGACCCAGATACTTGTAGGTGCTTACCACCTCCACATTGACCCCATCAATGGAGACTGGTAGGAGAGTGGGCTTAGACCTCAAGGCCAGAAAACTTCTGTATGTGGCATGACTCTGTGTTGTAGCAGAAGTCAGATGTGTACAGGGTGAACAGGACTGGTCAGGTAATCTGTACCAGGTTACCAGGTGAGCATCCACACCCATCTGCAATAGCTTGTCTCCTAGTCTGAGGGGTTGGATGGTGTTAAAAGCACTTGAGAAATCAAGTGATGTCTTGATGTCTTTCACTGTGTTGGAACTTGTCCGAGGCGTAGACTCAAGTTAAAGATGTGCTTCAGTGGCTTCCCCAGTTCAGCAGCACAGGCCTTGAGTAGCCTTGGACACAGTCTGTCAGGCCTTCTTGGGGCGAAGTTTCTTTAGTTGAACTCTTACTTGATCTGCTGTGATGATGGGGGGTGTGGGGAGGGGGAGGGGTGCATCTGGGATTTGTGTGTGATTGCTGTTGACTGAAATCATTGTCACCTCATTGTTCGTGATCGCTATGTGGGGGAGGGGTGCAATATCCAGTGATGGTGGGGGTACGATAGCCTGTGATGTAAAGGTGAGTGTTGCACTGGTATTGAGGGGGTGTGGGAGTGCATAGGGGCTGGGGAATGACCACCTCCTTGATGTCCCTGTCAAGGCTGCCAGAGTCGTGGACACCTCAACAGGCACAGGAAAGGATGCATCAGGTGAGGGCAGGACGTGAGGTGATGGTGGCTTAGGTCGTTGGGTGTCACCGGGATGCAGAGCTGGAGAGACTGGGAGGCTGGGAGGTGGGGGTAGGGCAGGCACGCAAACAAGAGCAATGTCTGAGTCAGCAGGGGGTGGTGGACAGACCACTGCCATTGGAGCACGAGCAGGGCAGTCAAACCTGTTGTAGAAGTGGTTCAGCTGGTTCGCCCTGTCCAGGTCCCCCTCAACAGAGCTGCTGCTCTTCTTCAGGCCCCTGGCAAAGGCATCCTATGTAGCATGGAATTGCCCTCTTTCCACAGGAGCAGCTCTTCTGACAACCCTTAACACATGATATTGCCATCCATTGGCAGGCTGTGTAGATGGAATTGAAAATGCTTGGCCCTCATCCAGAGACCATCCAAAATTTCTGATTTTTTACTGCCCAAGCGATTCATCATTATTATAATGTTCATATTAATAGCGACTTGAAATACAACCCCAAAACAGAAAAAGTTGGGACGTTGTGCAAAATGCAAATAAAAACTAAATGTGATAATATACAAGTCTCGTAAACCCATATTTAGCAGCAAAAAGGACACAGACAACATATCTAATGTTGAAAATGAAAATTTGGACTATTTCATGGAAAATATATGTTCATTTTGAATTTTATGCCAGCAACATGTTGGGACGGGAGCATGTTTATCACTGTACTGCTTCACCTCTTCATTTAACAAAATTCTGTAAATGTTTAGGAACTGAGGAGACTATTTGCTAGAGTTTTGAGAATGAACTCTAGCAAATAGTCATTACTACACGATTTCAGTTGCTCAACAGTATGGGGTATTCTTAGTCATGCTTTCCACTCCATTATGCACCTAATTTGACAAATCTGAACTGCAGGACTGAACTTCAAGGTCTTCTCTAGAATAGATATTGACTGGATGGCAGTATATGTTGCTCAAAACCTGTATACATCTTTCAGAATTGATTGTGCTTTGCCAAATGTGCAAGATGCCCATGCTGTAGGCACTAATGCTCCTCCACATAGTCATAGATGTTGGGTTTCGAACTGAGCATTAAAACAAGTTGGATACATGGATAGGCCCTCTCCTCTTTAGCCCAGATGAGTCCATGATTTCCAAAAACAATGGCAAATGTTGATTGGTCTAACCACAGGACATTTTTCCACGTTACCTCAGTTCATTTTAAACAAGCTCAGGCCCAGATAAGACGGTGGTATTTTCTGTATTGTGTCTCAATACAATTTTGGTTGTTAGAATTTTGGCTGCAGTTTTTGAATTGAGTATCAAACAGTGCACATAGACAATGGTTATCAGAGGTTGTCCTGAGCCCATACAATGACAGGTGTGGAAACAGGTCTGGTGTTGATGCAGTGCCATCTGAGGTCCAGAAGACCACGACCATCCAATGTGTTTTTCAGCTCCTTCCCTTGTCCTGTAGATGATGGACCCCCCAAATACTTCACAATTTCATCTTAAGAAGCATTAAAATGGCATTGTTTTATCATTAGGTTTACACAGAATGATGAATACCCGTACATCTTTACTTCTAAGAGACCCTGCTGGGATGCTCTTTTTCATACCCAATCATGTTGCCTGTTACCCTAATTAGTTTTGAAACATTCCTCCTTTTGTTTTCTTTATCATTACACACCTTTTCCAGCATTTTGTTATCCCTGTCCCAACTTTTTTTGAAACATGTTGCTGGTATCAAATTCAAAATTAAAATATATATTTCATGAAATAGTCAAATTTGTCATTTGATATGCTTTTTCAACATTTGATATGCTGTCTGTGTCCTTTTTTCAAGTAAATATGAGTTTAAGATATTTGCAGATTATTACATTCTGTTTTTATTCACATTTTACACAACGTCCCAAGTTTTTCTATTTTGGGTTGTAATTGTTTTATAATGAAAACTGAAAAGCACTTAGACTAGGCCTACCATGAAATTTCTCAACCTCGATTTCGCCAGCTTCTCGATATTTTATCGCTGCCAATGTCTTTGCAGTCCACAGCAGCAATAAGTGGTTATTTATTGCCTTCTAGTGGTGAAATGAAAATCCAAGTAGCCTAGCCTATTTTCCATGGGATTTCCAACAATACAGGAAGTAGCGTTAACATAATCGTGCACCACTGCTGAAGAAGACGTTGTGTTTTTGATGTGTTTGTGGACTAAGTTTGTGCATAGTAAAAGTGCAAGGATACAAAGACAGAACCGACTGATATCTTATTCATGGACTGTTTTACAAGATCACCTTTTCGGTAAGTAGTATACGTAAAACTATTTGATCAATCAAAACTATTTTCTTTGCAGCAGGCTAAGCTAGAACTAGTGCTAGTGGAGAAACATGGATAATTAGCAACAAAAGTTCGAAGTCTTTCAATGTAACGTTACATGATCACAACTTTATTTCATACTGCTTGTACAATCAAGATATCGTTTGAAAGCTGTATTCCCGTTGTGTTGGCAGGGCTGTAGATTTCACAACTAAAATTATATATAGCAGAGATATGAAAGCAGTTATGGATGATGGCATTTGATCGCGGCTGCTAGCTGCCTGATAGGGAACTGCAAAGAGCTTCAAAAGCGCATTTTTTTGCGGGGGTACATACATACTTTGAACACATCCTACAAGTTTCCAGCAGCTTGTTGACCGGGTTGTCCACCCAGGTTGTGATCCTCAGACATCATAGATTTCATTTTTATATGACAACCTTTTACAGCAGCCCATGTCTGATTTAGTAAAAACGGGTTTTGCCCCCTGGGTAAAAGTGAAACTAACTTCACCAAGGTGCCAGTCAACGAAGGAATTTATATGCAGTTACTTTCATTATTGACTGACAATGGGTTACCATCGAAAACATAGGCTGGAAAAAGCAACACTTACTAATATTGCTCAAATGACTGAATAAAACAACATTTATCCTGCAGAGGAGTTGCTTATCTCGTGACAGTGCGTCTTCAGCTGTACTCCTGTCTCTCGCCTCTCCCCTAATCACTTTTATCCGTCATTACCAATTTGCAAATGATGGTGAATAGCTTCTAACTACTCATCATGAGATGTACAGTATTTCGTAATATCTTTATTCTAATTATGTTTCCCATTGTAATCGTGCAATTTGTAATGCTTTGCATGACGTGCGCTGGTGTGCGTTCATGAATGATAAGGATGGTACGTGCACCTGCCATTATGACTGTTGACATGCGCTCTTAAAATAGCATATGAACAACTCGCCATTGACTTCTGAACAGGTTTAGGTGGTGTATGATAGCGATTTTTAGACAACGCGCCAGGCCCCTCCCTATTGCCACACCCCTGTTAGTGAATGTTGTGTGTGATGTCTGTATGCTATGAGACCTTGAATTTCCCCTTGGGGATCAATAAAGTATCTATCTATCTATCTATATATCTAACCCTATAATTAGGCTGGAGAATAAAATGGTCAGTTTTGGCAGATTTCCTGAATAGTGAATTTGCAGCCAATAGTACTACTCACTTCGCAACACTACAGACTCATATACAGTAGGTGGAGGTATGCAACAAATGAACAATGCAATATGCCAATAAACTAAAGAAGACGACTACTCACTTCAAGATCTGCTTATGTTATGCACCAAAGCCAGTTTATAGTAACCTGACCCTAACCAGGTTCCGCTTAGCTCCGCCTAGCTTCACTCACATCCATCTGGGACCTCTTCCATTGAGTGTGATTTCTGCAACCGACTTTATGGTTCAGCCAATCAGGACGCAGGGCGGGAGTTTCATAGATGTGACATAGCGTAGAAGCGGCTGTGAGACTGTTATTAGCGTCACGGGTTGGCTTCGATGTGAGTGGTTGAAGAAGAACGTCAATAGATGACGGACAAGTGGCTTATTCAATCATATGCAAGCATTTTTTGATTAGGCCCAGCCTTCTGAAGCAACACTTCAATGGATCGGTTCCAGATGGATGAGTGGAGCTAGGCGGAGCGAAATTCATCTGGCTAGGGTCAGGTTAAGTTTATAGGACATTGCAACAGAATTGGAGAAGGGATCAAATACTGAGGAAGAATCAGTCCCTCAATGATTGGAATTAAATGTTTGACTGTCAAGTATTGTTCTTTTGTACTTCTACGTTTTCTCTGCTGGCCCTTCAGCAGTTCGTTTGCTGTGCCAATGCGTGTGTTATTTTTAGCTCGTAGACCACCTATTAAAAATATACGTTTTCGATGTCCGGAGACGGAGAGCCATATGTGCTTACTTTTTTTTTTTTTTAACAATCTCTATGCTACTCACCAAAACGTAGGCATGGAAACATGATGAAGTATCCAACTGTCGTGTGTTAAATTATTGTGATTCACGAGCCAGTGGTTTTCAAACATTATCTTGCGACTTCGGACATCTGATGAAATGCAACAGGCTCATATAGTCCCTCGCGTTCGCAAAATGAGGACATACATTAGACTGCTCAGATAATAACAGGTGTGCCTCCTCAGTTTTGCACGGTTTTAGTCAAGTTATAGGCCGGTTTTAGTCAAGTTATAGGCCTGTTTACCTTTAAAGGTTCTGTTTCATTTTGCAATGAGCAGTGTGTGTGTGTGTTACAATAATAATAATAATAATAAAAAAACATTTGAAAAAAAATTCTGACCGCCCGATTCACGTTGGCTGGGGGGCAGGGGGGCCCATCAGACATTTGTGCCCAGGTGTCTATGAATTGGTAATCCGGCCCTGCCCCCAACAAATCGCACCTTTCCACCTCTGGGCTATGATGTCCAGGAGGAGGAGGGGCCTGAGGCTAATGGCCTACAAGCTGATCTGATGTCTGATGTGTGGAATATGGGGAGGGAAGCATACCTGTCAACACTCCCGTTTTTCCCGGGTTCTCCCGTATTTCAAGGTCATCTCCCAGCACCCTCCCATTTTGTTATTTCTCCCGGAAAACTCCCGTATGGCCATCAAACATCATTTTAAAATCATTGATCCATTCATTTTTTCTATTAGTCTGACATCTCCCAGGTTGTCAGATTGTGTATGAAATACACCCTACACATACAAGGATACAAGGAAGTTTATTGTCACATGCATATAGTTACTGGAAGTAAGAAATGCAGTGAAATTATGTCTGGTGTCAGCCTATTTGTGCATTAATGGGGGGGGGGGGGGGGGGGGTAAAGAGTGCAGTAGAAGAGGGGTTTAGTAGATTAAGTGGCAAGGGCTGCATAAAAAGGTGGGGGAGGATTGGGATTGGGTGGGGGGCACCAACAAGGAGCACCCAAGAGCAACAGGGGCAAGGAAAAACTCCCTTACCAAGGAAGAAACCTTGGGCAGATCCACGGCTCAAGGGGCTAACCCAACTGCCAGGGGTCTTGGTGTGTGTGTTGGGGATGACAGGAGATGGGATAGTGTGCTGTGTATGTGGGGAGAGGGGCAGTGTGCAATATGTGTGCTGGGGAAGCTTCCTCATGAGACAATGTGCTGTGAATGGGGGGCAGTGTGCTGTAAGTATGTTGGGGATGTGTGTTGGAGAAGCTTCCTGATGAAATAATGTGCTGTGTATGTAGGGGGGCAGGGACTTACTATTGCAAGCAGAGTACTGTATGATGTATGTGAGTGATGACAGTGAAGATGTGTGTGTGGGCGGGAGGGGAGTGGAGCAGTGACTGTGTGTGTGTGTGTGTGTGTGGTGTGTGTAGGTGGGGGCAGTGTGCTGTAAGTATGTAGAGGATGTGTGTTGGAGAAGATCCTGAAGACAATGTGCTGTGTATGTGGGGGCAGTGTGCAGCAAGTATGTAGAGGAGGCTTACTGTAGCAAGCAGTGTGCTGTATGTATGTGAAGTGATGACAGTGATGATGTAAGTGTGTGTGTTGGGGATGGGGATGGGGGTGTGGGGGGGGTGGGGGGCAGAAAGGCTAGGCAATCAAGGACATGGGTAGATGGAGGAGAAATCAAAAATAATAAATAAAAAGTTCTATGGAGATGTGCAAAAGTTGGAGAAAGTCAGACATGTGTGTGTGTGTGTGTGTGTGTGTGTGTTTTGACGTGTGATGAAATAAGAAAAAAATAAAAGGGAGAGGGATGTAAAAGTGCTAAAAGTCTTGTAGGTGTGTGTGTGTGTGTGTGTGTGTGTGTGGGGGGGGGTCATGAGTGCTGAGTAGTGAATGAGTGCAAAGTCAGTATAGTGTGAGTTCAGAGTTGGGAAATGTTTGAGAGTGCTGAGGAGTGAATGTGTGCAAAGTCAGTATAGTGTAAGTTCAGAGTTCGGATGGCCTGGGGATAAAAACTTCTCCTGAGTCTCTCAGTTCTGGCTTTGTGACTACATAGGCGTCTTCTTGATTTCAGCGGTAGGAATAATCCATTGTTAGGATGAGAAGAGTCCTTCAGAATCTTTTGGGCTCTTAGGAGTACTCTTCTGGAATAGATATCTTGTAGAGCAGGGAGTTGAGTTCTTATAGTACGTTCAGCTGAGCGCACTACTCTCTGCAGAGTACTACAATCTCTAACTGTGGAGTTCCCATACCAGGTGATGATGCTACCAGTTAGAACACTCTCAACAGCTGAAGTGTAGAAGGCCTTCATGATGGATGTAGAAACTTTGAATTTCCTTAGCTGGCCTAAGGAAGTAGAGTCGTTGTCTGGACTTTTCAGAACATATTGAGTGTTAACAGTCCATGTTAAGTCTTCAGTAATGTGGACACCAAGGTATTTAAAACTTGTGACTCTCTCTACAGGTTGCCCGCTGATCATTAGTGGGGTATAACTGTAGTTCTGCTGCTGCCTTCTGTAATCCACTACCATTTCCTTGGTTTTATTGATATTCAGTGTCAAGCTGTTAGATTGACACCACTGTGCCACATCATCAACCTGATCCAAGTACAGCTGTTCATTGTTGTTACTAATCAGGCCCAAGATCACTGTGTCATCTGCAAACTTGATGATGGAGGTATGACTACTGTTGGCTTTGCAGTCATGTGTGTATATGTTGTACAGCAGTGGACTCAAAACACAGCCTTGGGGAGCACCAGTGCTGATGGTTAATGAGTCAGATGTCAGACCCCCCTCTAACCACTTGTGAACGGTTGGTGAGGAAGTCAAATATCCAGTGACACAGGGTGGTGTTCAGTCCTAAGGCCTTCATCTTTGTGACCAAGGTGAGAGGCACTATCGTGTTGAATGCTGAACTAAAGTCAATGAACAGCATCCTCACATAATTCCCATTCCCCTCCTCCAGGTGAGTTAAGGTGGTGTGCATAAGGTTTGAGATGGCATTCTCTGTAGACCTGTTGGCTCTGTAAGCAAATTGGAGGGGGTCGAAGGAGGCAGGGAGGGATAAGCAGATAACGTTTTTCACAAGCTTCTCAAAACACTTCATCACTGTAGATGTCAGGGCTACTGGGCGGTAGTCATTCAGACATGATGGACTTTTGTTTTTCGGTACTGGAACAATAACAGACTGCTTGAGGCAAGTAGGAACTGTCTCTTGAGCCAATGATGTGTTAAAGATAAAAGTGAACACAGGAGCTAACTGAGCAGCGCAGGATTTCAAAACCCTGTTAGAAATTCCATCCGGTCCTGTAGCTTTTCTACAATTAACCCTCCTAAAGGCATTGCTCACATCGACCTCAGAGACACCGAAAGGTGCATCCTCATTTGCTTCACATGCTGCAGCTAGTCCAATATAGTCTGTGTTTTTCATGTCAAAGCGAGCATAAAAAGCATTAAGTTCATCAGGGAGGGCTTTACTCACATTCATCATAGGAGGGGACTTTCTTTCAAAGCATACACGATGACTTAGTTTCAATTTCAACCGTTTTGTCATAGGCTAAAACCTGGCATCCCAAATAAGGAAGCGGGTGCCGACTGCGCAGCCGACGGCACCCGCCGCTTGCAACTAGCCCGCTTGCTTACGACGAGACGACGAGCAAGCGGGCTAGTTGAATGGCCTACTCCAGAACTAGCTGTTGTGAAATTGTTGGGAATTTAATTGATTAACACATCACATAAACTGTTAGAGTGATACACTGCAGTTGTGCCCTCGGAACCAAATCTGACAGCAAGCAGCTTTGGCGTTTTGGAAGTAGGCTGCAGGCAGGCAGCTGGTGGATACATAACTGGCTTGCGTAAGGTAATGGTAAGGTAAAAGCAACGACCGAAATGCAGTGTTGAAACACATGTATGAAACGTATTAAATATGCAAACACAAATCCGATATAAACACTAACCCCCCCCCCCCCCCAAAAAAATCTCCCGTTTTTGGAAAGCTAAATGTTGACAGGTATGGAGGGAAGTGGCAGTGTTTTTTTTTGCGCGTCTGTAGAAGTCAGCCAAATATGAGGGGACTGACATGAGATTCTCTGTGCTTAATGAAAATATAAATTAATCCCAAATCCCAAAATAATGGTTGAATATTACTGATGATATTTCATTGTTATTTAAGAACATGCAACGCGCACAGGGCACCAAAAACATCTTGCTCGTAAAAAATCATCATACCGCATACTGTGACGGGTCGGTTATTTAGCCTACTTACTGTAGGCTGCGCAAACCACAGGCCTTTATTTTGGGCAAGCCTGCATTCGAGGCAGGCCTTTAAGGCTTCTGTTGAAGAATTTGATATAAAGCCTGCGGTAACAGTTGTCCTCCTGCCCCTGCTACCACAGCTGTGTAAGTGAGTCCCTGGATAGTGTGGCATGCTCACGCATTATGTCTCCTTGCAAACTTGACTATAGCGAAACCATTAATGAAAGCAAAGCAACCATTTACGTCTTCATAAAATAACAACTTGCAGATATGCCTTCATAGCTTTGGGCTTCATTCAGCATTTTGTTCTTCCACTGGAAATTACTCTTCTACATTTGCTGCCTGCTGCATCCTTTCTGTTATTGTTTAGAAAACGTTTGAGGTCTTGAGTTAATGCATTAAACATTGTTTGCTGGTAACCCGCCACAAATAGCCTACAGATTCTTGCGTGCATACATTATCATTCTCTCTCCAAAATGTGCCCGTTCTATAGGCTGGCAAAGTGCGTAATTCTGCGGCATAAAGCAGATGTATTTGTTTATTGTACAGACAAATAAAAATAACCTGTCAAGCAGTCAATTGACTACACTGCAGTCAAGAAGTAGGGCAAATTAATTTACGAAACCAAAACCTGGGTCATAGTTGTCTAAGCCTCTATTGCGTAGCCTGTTAAAAACGTTGCTAGATAGTAAATCGCTAGCCTGGCCTAATTGCCTTCCTACGTACTTCCGCTCGATTTTCATCTCCCTCCACGACTTCGTCTGGGATTCCGGCCATTGGCCTCGCTCGCAGCGGTATATTCGACTCCGCGCCAACAGTGAGCAGGAGGCGAGAGTTGTGAGAGACGACGTCGAGATTCTGCGCTGTGTTTGAATTGTAGTCCTTGGGGAGTTGGCAATGGCATAAGTTAATGAAGCAATTCAGTCCGTTCTGGCTACGCTTCCAAATATTCAGGAATTGAAGTCCGAACAAAAGGAGTGTTTAACACATTTCATTTCGGGCAAAGATGTCGTGGCCCTACTCGGGATTTGGGAAACGTTTGATTTGTATCGCGCAGTAGCCTCGATATTAAATTACAGCATGTGTGGCAGACCCGGTATGAATGAAGCGGCGTGTTTTCAATGATCACATCTAGCTTTGACAATTGTGTTGATATTGTATCACCGAGGCTATTTGCCCCTGTGTTGGGCTTTCCCCTGCGTTCCCCTGTGTCTTCTGTGTTCCCGGCCTGTGCTTGTTTGTGTGTGTGTGTGTGTGAGTGCGCGCAAGTGTTTGTGTCTCTCCCTCATAGAATGTGTCAATGAGTTCTGATGTGTTTTGATTGGGGGGTGTCCGGGAGGGAATATTTAGGGGTTCAGATAGGTTAGGGATTGCTAAGAGGAGGGAATAGAATAGGGGGATCTAGCAAGTTTAGTCAGAGTAGAAGTGGATTACGTGCGAGTGATTTGTGTTGCGTTGTGTTGTTGGCCGATGAGTGTGAATGACGAGTGATTGAGACCATGATTTATCAGCGATCAGTTTGTTGTTTTGTAGTGGACACCTCCTGTTGCCCGTGCACTAGCCTGTACATCTATAGGAAATAAACTACCAGAGTTTTGGAATGATATATCAGCCTTCCCGTCTCCTAACTTCTCATCGGCGTTACAATATGTTATCTTCAACCTTACTGTTGAATAGTAATCTGCTATTTGCTCTTCTTCCACTAACTCTTACATTTGTATCGCAAAGCTGGCATGGTCATTTACATCCATCTTGTTCGCTTTGGTGGGGAATGGTTGTTGTGCAATTTCTGAGCATTGTAGTGTAGCTTCACGATCAAGCTGGCGCATAACATACGTCACGGCCAAACGTTAGCGATTGGGTGAAATCAGATCCAATCGTTTTAAACTTCTACAGAGTCCACGCATCCAGCTTGCAAACGTTCGTCAATAGCCGAGATCCCAGACCCTTGTAGAAGCGAAGCGTACCAAGGGGATGGCAAATGGCCAGGCTAGTAAATCGCCAACGACATTGTTTTCTGCAGAAGCCTACCCTAGGCTACAGATTAGCTCTGAACAGTTATTTTTCTACTGGCTCAATTATCAAAAAGGTGCTTTCTCTTCGTCCTCCACACATTAAGCAGGTAGTTCCGTAGAGAGACGTTAGAATAAATTAGCATTTGCGATTGACAACGTTGTGATAAGTAGGCTACTAACTTTGCAAAGTTAACTTGAATGCATCAATTTTGAACAAAGTTGTGTAGGCTACACCGCGCCAGTTGTAGTCTGCATGAACAGTTCTTGCATAAGACACTGTTTTGATTTGCGTAGGGGAGGCGAGGGCTGAAGCCAACCTGTTTGAGGGAGAGCGGTACAAGGAGAGAATGCTTGCTATCCTGCGCATATCTCTACAATGAAATAATGTGTCTAGGCTAATCTATATTTTCAATAAGCAATCACTGCATGCCTATGGAAACAATAAGTCAATATATTAGAGATATTAAGAGTAACGCAGGAATGGACGTTACAGTTATTCAGTAACTGTAACGAATTACTGAAAATTGAATTGCTTGCTGTCATTGTACAATAACGTAGACAACAAATTAAGATATTTTTTCGTTTTGTGGAGCGGCATCGGTAGGCTATAAAAAGCAGATTTCGATTTTCGTTAACCACTGTGGAGCCAAGACTTATGCCATACCCAAGTAGCCTAAATCAAGGTCATTTTTAATTATGCATGATTTATTTTGTTATTGAATTCGTAGGCTGGGATTCCTCTCAGCAACAATTAGAACCCGATTGATGCAAAGTGTGGAAATAAAAAAATAAAAAAAAAATCACGAAATGAAATCAAATTGCATCATATTTACAGTCTATACTTCTCTGCGTTCCCCTGCACACCTATTACTCTCGTTTGAATTACGATGCACAGTGGCTGAAAGTGGTACTACAGTTTCATGCAGCTTCACGTCACGTAATGCGTGAATTTCAAAGTAATGCCCACTGTACGTTTGTCATGATTTTTAAGAATCAGAATTACCAGTTCCAACACTAAACACTAATTAATTACTATGTGTTCGTACAGAAATAAATGTATAATTTCATACATAAAAAATATAAAATATTATGTAGGCTATATATGGCCTGATGAAAGTGGACAGCTAAGAGCTAAGAGATATTGACTAGGCTACCGAAGATCTGCTCCAAGAAAATCCTCATAAAAAAGACAGATAGACAGCCAATCTGAACACTTGCTTGTGCCCCAACCAGCTGAATTTTCCACATTAGGCCTAGCAAAAAAGCTGCTTAAGACTATACCGCATGGTCACTCATCTAAAATCTAGTAGCCCAGTCTGTACCAACCTCATATACTGCCAGACAAATTCATAGAATCAAGGGAGTAGCTGCTAAAATGCCATTGCAAAGCAGCAAAAAGGTGTTTGAAGCCGCTGGTGCCTCTGGAGTCCCACGAACCTCAAGGTGTAGGATCCTCAAGAAGTTTGCAAGTGTGCATAGACCTACTATTCAGCCACCCCTAAACAATGCTCACAAGCAGAAAAGGTTGCAGTGGGCTTAGGAATACATGGAGACTAATTTTCAAACAGTTTTGTTGAGGGGCCGTGCAACACTAGATGGTCCAGATGGATGGAGTAATGGATGGTTGGTGAATGGCCACCATGTCCCAACAAGGCTGAGTCGTCAGCAAGAAGGTGGCGGAGTCATGTTTTGGGCTGGAATCATGGGGAGAGCTGGTAGGCCCCTTTAGGATCCCTGACGGTGCGAAAATGACCTCGGCAAAGTATGTAGAGTTTCTGACTGACCACTTTCTTCCGTGGTACAAAAAGAAGAACCGTGCCTTCTGTGGCAAAATCATCTTTATGCATGACAATGCACAATCTCATGCTGCAAAGAATACCTCTGGGTCATTGGCTGCTATGGGCATAAAAGGAGAGAAACTCATGGTGTGGCCCCCATCTTCCCCTGACCTCAACCTTATAGAGAACCTTTGGAGCATCATCAAGCAAAAAATCTGAGGGTGGGAGGCAGTTCACATCCAAGCAGCAGCTCTGGGAGGCTATTCGCCTTATTCACCCGGCGGCCATTACGAGGCTGAGGGGTACACTTGCCATTACACCTCAGTCCAGCAGATGGTGGTGGTAATGCACTCCGTTTGCAAACTGCCAAAAAAAGCTCACCGAAAAAAGGAGAAGGGTTCACTGGCCTGTTCTTCTTCAGTGAGTTTTTTTAGCAGTTTGCAAACAGAGTGCATTACCATTGTTTATCTGAACTAGCAAAAGTAATAGGAATGTGGGACTTGACAAAGGGTAGACATGCATGGTCGTGTGATCTGCGTATCAATAGTGTAATGTGAATGCACAACATTTCAAGTTCGTTTCTCTGTGGACGCGGAACAAATTCGTAAACAAAACGAAAACAGACCTAATGTAAACGTAGCCCAAGTAGTAGAAAGCAGTACATAGTTGAAACCATTACATAGTATCCATTCATCGTGACTATCTTGATGGAAAATGAGACGATGGAAGTGTCAATGTTTACATATTACTCACCTGTAGATGTGCTATGGTCTTGCCAAATGCTTTCCTCTGCATGACATAGTTCCTCGTTTCCTCAAACATGAACTCACAACTGGCAATAGCCATAATGGCTATCAGCAAGCGCTCCTGAGACACACAGGAAGAAAGATTAAGTCACAGAGAATGGAACTGTCCTCTTAACTACATTATCACACTAATATTATTTGTTTTTGTTTACCTGTGGCAGTTCATTCATTAGGTAGTAGAACCCTCTGTTGACTTCCCCTAATAATGCATCTCCTGGGAGACGTACATCCTCAAAGAACAGCTCTGCAGTGTCCTGTGGGCAAGGTCTTTGTTAAAGGTACTCTGTGATCAAGTTATGTGGTTGTGCAAATCTGCAAGTGCATACCTGAGCTTTCAGGCCAATTTTCTCCAACTTCCGACCCTTCTGAAAGCCCTTCATTCCATTCTCCACCAGGAAAAGGCTGATGCCATGAGCTGCTGTACGGGCCTCACGATTTGTCACAGCAACCACAATCACCAGGTCACTCATCCACCCATTGGTAATGAAGACCTGAAATATGAGGAGTGTATACAGTAGTCATGATATAATTTTGTGTCACTTGACATGTGAGTGATATCACACAGTGCTAATGCTAATACATTTTACATTACATTTGCTCATTTAGCAGATACTTCTATCCAAAGCGACTTAGATATGACAATTATATTACAAAGACCATTGTCTCTGGAGCAATTTGGGGTTAAGTGCCCCGCTCAAGAGCACAACAGTAGAAGTCAGGAATTGAACCCACAACCTTTCAAACTACAGCATGCTAGCCCAGCTCCTTAACCACTACGTTACCACCGCCCAACGTTCCTCATGTGATGTTAAATAACTTGAGAAACGTCACATAATTTATGGTATGTTAACTGCTTTTCCACCATTATTTATCAGTCAAACAGCCTAAGTTTTAATCTTAGGCTTTTCCACTGTGACAATTATGATCTGTCAGCAGACCATCTAAAGCACTATTATTGAAAGACATTGGCAATACTGCATATGGTGAAGCATAGGCCATAGAAAGATGTGACTATGGCCTTTGTAATTTCTAAAGTGATGTTAAATAAGTTGTACTCTTCAAAACCTTAAATAAACAAATGTTTGTCATTGATGGCTATAAGCAACAATGTCATTGTCAAACATCAAAACAGTTCTCTTTCGGTTCGACTCACTTGACATTTCACTTTGGGATGCACCTCCTAAAGGTAATTGACTGAAACCTATTCAATCACACCTATATGCCTACTTGGTCAATGCAATATGAAGTCCATATATGGCTCTGGTCCCGCCTATTCACTCGCAGTGTTCGTAGCAAGCCTTTTGTTAGCGTTACCAAATCTGGAAAGCTTCAACTTCAATGTCACTTTTCCCACTGGCATCATGCAGTACTTATTGGTTAGTATTCACTAAATGCTGGTTGGTTGGTCAGAAGCACTGGTCAGTGAGATGTTTAGAGAAAGAGTCATAGAAACTAATGGATGTTCTATTTGACAAGTTGTTGATGGCACTGGACTATAAAAGCCTTCAGCTCAACATCTGTTAGCGATAATTTATTTTGGTTGCCTGAACTATAAATTGACCTTTAAACTGATGGCAAATAAGAGTAAAGATAGTAATCTTTGATATATTCCATATACTATTCAAAGCAAATATATGAGTAATTATGGGAGTAATAAAGGTCAGTTCAACCAAACCTTGTTTCCATTTAGGATCCAGTCATTGCCATCTCTCTTGGCATAGGTCTTTACACCCTGCAAATCACTTCACAAAATAAAAGAGAAACAGTTAATACTCTTGACCTGGGGCAAACACACACACAGAGACAGGCGGGTGGGATATGTAGAGGGGGGCTTTGTGTTGTCTGTTGTGGGGTAACACAGAGTGAGTCCATCTTATGCTACATCCACACTTTTCCTGGTTTTGTTTGAATCCAAAACACTTTTGTTTGTGCCTCTTGTCCATACTACTCTGGGATGTTCAAGCTACCGAAATGAAATTTGAAATTTGAATTGAGGTTTTTGAACAATATTTACTTGAAACCGTGTACATGGAGGAGAAACCTCAATGTTTTTTTTTTCAGTGTTGAAGATGATTGTTGATTGTAATTGATTTTTTCTCTCTACCTGAACTCATGATAAAACATGATTTTAAAATAATTTCTGTAAGTTTCAAAATAAGTTGTCAAAAAGGTCATATCAGCCTTTGCCGCATATAGGCTAAAGATTTTAGTATTTAAAAACAGAAGGCCTACCAAGTCAGTACTGTAGGTGGCAATGCCGCTCTGACCACAATATGGTGCCAACGCCTGTATTAACCCTAAGCTGTTTTTAGGGCATTTTCACTACCTTTATTCATAAGGATTTATTCTGGTCATTGTAAGTGCCACACACACATATTATATATTGTTTTTTTCAGCAGAGTCTAGGCTATCTGCCATCATTTCATGTATTAGTACTAGCATTGATTTTATTTAGATTTTTAAAGAATTAAAATACAAAAAGCGTATTATAAAAATTATTATATTTTGATATGTATCTCACCACAGCAAGCTCATAGCTCTACATGCATTTCATTTGTGTGTAGGGCAGACTGTCCTGAATCTAACAATATAATTGCCATGTTGGAGGTATACTCTGGGGCTGAGCAATTTACAGAAATATGTGGTGTATGTAAATGTTTTTTATTTATTGATGAAAAATGACCTTTCTGCGCTCCATATCTGTGACACGAACTGATCTGACCTGACTTGACCCGAGTTTGCGTGTTAGCCTGCGTGTGTATGCACTCATAATGATTCTCAACTTTTTTATTTTCATACTTGATCGTACAGACAAGTGGGTGGTCTCGTTGGAAAGCCCCACTTCTGCCCTGTCACTCTATAACGGTTTCATCTCGAGCTTCACTCACATCCATCTGCGACCTCTTCCATTGAGAGTGATTTCTGCAACCGACTTCATGGTTCAGCCAATCAGGATGCAGGGCGGGAGTTTCATAGATATGACGTAGTGGAGAAGCGACCGTGAGACTGTTATCAGCGTCGCGGGTTGGCTTCGATGTGAGTGGTTGAAGTAGCACGTCAATAGATGATGGACAAGTGGCTTATTCAATCATATGCAAGCATTTTTTGATTAGGCCCAGCCTTCTGAAACACCTTTCCAATGGATCGGTTCCAGATGGATGAGTGGAGCTAGGCGGAACGAAATTCATCTGGCGAGGGTCAGGTTACCGGATCTCTATGCCTTAAAAGATGATAATGAAAATCGCCCTAGAGGTTTTTATGAGGTTCTAATCGAATGCCACTGCCAGCAGCCACAACTGCAACATTGTTACTAACACTGACCTGGCGTTCCTTACAGAGTCGGAATAATTTGTTGCAAATTCAACATCAGTGTTCTATTCTTCAGTGTTCTTTTCTTGTTTTCTTACAATACAGCCTATAAGGCCTAAAGAAAACTCATTTATAATAGAGCAAAGTAGTCTAGGCCTACACGAGACTAAACCAAATATGGCTGAAATACATAGGCCATCATGATCAACAGTGACGCAGAACCATGGATTTTTTCCGTTTATAACATGTTTTGTTTATAACTTAAACCAACATAAAGTAAAAATGTTGACCAAATTATTTAGTATAGGCTTACTTGATGATAATACATAGCCTGCCCCCTAACAGTCCTCTGGGCCTATGTACAAAATAGTGAATCATGTGATAGGCCTACAGATATTGATGCTGATTGAGAGCAACAATGAACATTGTAGGTCCTACACCTCTCCTCCTAAAATAAATGGTAGGCTCTAACTGTTATATGCTACTGCGCCAGGATTGTGTAGGCTACATCACTAGTTTTACAAGCGCACACACTAAATGGAGAGCTAGGGTTAATGCAGACTGCGCCTTTAAATAGGCGACTTTTTATCCATCAGCACAATACTACAGCAGGCTATTTGCACTAAATATAAATAAAGTACATACATTATTGGGAAACTACAATTAAATCTCAAAGTAAAATGGAAGCGTATCAATCACTAGAAATATATTATAAAATGGCTGAATACTTATGCATCGTAAAAGATCCCCAGATTGAAACCAGTCACTAGGTACAGATTCAGTGACCAAACATTGGCCATAGAGAGAGGCCGCCACAAGCAAACATGGCATCCAAAAGAGGAGAGGGTATGCACATGCTGCACACAAGAAATCAAAAATGAAAAACATTTTCTTTTACATTTTAATTGTAAAACATGTGAAAACTTTAGATCAATATATTTCACAAAATTTGAAAAAATAATCCCAAATTTTCAAAATGTACAGAATGACACTAAAATGAATTACTTTTTAGGAGAATACCTAATAACAACCTATAATCCTTACTACCACTAGCGGCACGATATGTCAAAGAATGCCATAAAGCAAGAGATAGCCACTATGTATTTTTTTTCCTTTTTTGGATTTTGTATTCTTTCCTTCTTTATTTTTTTTCTCCATTGCTACTGTGTGTGTGTGTTGGAGGAGGGGGTGGAGTGTGCGTGTGTGTGCGTGTGTATCATATGTGTTCTAATGTTCTATTATTTTTATTATTCTCCATAGTCCATGTCAATTGTTTTTACTAATTGCTAATTCTTTTGATGTAATTACTACTTGGCAACAGTGTAACACTTACAGTCATGCCAATAAAGCTCACTGAATTGAATTGAAATTGAATTGATAGATAGATAGATAGATAGAGAGAGAGAGAGAGAGAGAGAGAGAGAGAGAGAGAGAGAGAGAGAGAGCGCAAGGCATGGAAAGACTGCGTGGAGGTGCACATAGCCCTACAATGAAATAGGATTGTCTCTTATTTAAATAGTACAACATGCAAAATCCTTGTGAGGCAATGTATGGGAAACACTGCACTCTACCTAATCTGAATGCTGTCTGAATGTCCTTACTCGTACAGCAATCAAGCTCCGCTCTAAAATCTTTGATTAGGCAGGACTATATTTACTCCTGAAAGTGAAAACTGATTACCTGCCTGCTCCTGGTTCTGTCATGGCAATGGCACCAATGCATTTTCCAGCAACCATTGGGGGGATGAATTTCTCAATTTGGGTATTGCTGCCATAGTGACTGATGTATGGCATCACAATGTCAGAGTGAAGAGAGAATCCAGGCCCTGAGCAGTTAGAGTACATCCTAAAAGGGGCAAAATATAAAATAAACATTTACATTTACAAACAAATTCAAAACACAAAAAGTAGCCTATAACTTAATTGAATTTAGTCTCCACAATTGACTACGTT
This sequence comes from Alosa alosa, assembly GCF_017589495.1. NCBI lineage: Eukaryota > Metazoa > Chordata > Actinopteri > Clupeiformes > Clupeidae > Alosa > Alosa alosa. The sequence goes on along the minus strand of NC_063205.1, from coordinate 32,382,658 downwards.
GTGATAAGAACTTTGCAGAACAAATTTGCACAGTGTGGTAATGATTTAGCCAGTTGTCTTTTATGTACCAATGTGCCAACAATCCTTGCACTATTGTTAGTAATTTGATTTATGTGCATGCAGAGGACAGGAAGGTCTGTTGCAGAGAGAGAGAGTAAGATAGAGAGACAGAGTGACAAGGATTTTATCCCATTTAAATAGCATATCAGAAAATCATTGAGTGGCGGTCAATGTTGATACTGTAGTGGGCCGCCACATACAGTATAAGCCAAAGTATGGGAAACGCAGCTCTACATTGTTGAATTCAGGCGTGATATATGTGAATAACACACACACACAGACAGACATTTCTGTCATTAATAGAGAGATACTACATTAACTGCATGTAATTATTATTACATTTGTGGGAAATTATTATGTTTGTGGGTTTATGACCTTTAAGTAGTGTAGATTTTTTATTATGTGTGATTTATTATATTTGTGGAAATTATTATGTTGGTAGGTGTTACACAAGAATGCAAAAAAAAAAAAATACACTCACTGTTCCTCCCACACCACAGCAGCAGACAGCAGATCCCCTCCAAGGCCTCCATGTTCCTCAGGTGTAAAAACTCCCAAAAGACCACACTCACCTGCCTTTTCCCACACCTCTCTGCTTACCTGGCCTGCTTTCTCCCACCTGGACAAACATGAGTTCAATTAGCAATTAGACAATATGGAAAATATTACTCATTCATAAAACAGACTCTAATAATAGACTCAAATATTAGCAAACTCGATTTGCTTCTAATATATCTGAAACTACGATGGATTGATTATACTTTGAACAGATTTAAACAATAAACTCCAAGCTCATAAGTTCCATAGGTTATAGTGAATTTATAACAGCTAATACTATAATATTTCATGCTATTATCAGTTGTGTCTGAGCCAAATGGTTTTGATCATTGCAGAACACTAAATGCAGTGTCAAACCGATCTGCCATCTTTAGGCGTTCACATAGCTAGGTAGTCTATGCTATTCAGTGTTTCCCACAGAATTGAATTCTATTTGTGGTGGTAGGTTTGCAGAATTAACTTTAATGCAACAGTTTTTAACAAATTAGCTCAGCGTGGTTATGATGCTAACCAGATTTAAGTACAATTTAGTACAACCTGGAAAATCATTGTGTGGTGGTCTATGTTGATATTGTGGTGGGCCGCCACAAATAATTCAATGTATGGGAAACACTGCTAGTAGACCAGTGTTTCCCCTAGAAATGTCCAGCAGTGGTGCTTGTTAGTCGTAGGAAACTAGGAGGGTCCAGGGGCATACAAAAAAAAAAAAAAACCCTTAGTTTTTTTTCAATTCAATTTCACTTATCGAGCGGCAAAATATTACACGTGTCTCATGGCATATTACAGAGTGTTAAAACATTCAGAGAGAGCCCATGAGTAACAGGGGCGAGGAAAAACTCCCTAGAATTGGAGATACATTTAGGAAGAAACCTTGAGCAGATCCACGACTCAAGGGCCTGACCTATCTGCCTAGGGTCAGTTACAGGGCAGTATAGATACATGATAAGTGAGAAGTTAGGTGTAGAGAATAGAACATGGTAAAGCCACCTGAGGTATAGGTCACAAAGAGGTAGGATGGTTACAACAAAGAGGTAGGATGGTTACAAGAGGTAGGATGGTTACTTCCTTAAATGATTACTTCTGGTGGAACCAAAACACTGGTTACCAGTTAGTTCAATCATCCCTGTGTTAGTTAACCTAGAGTTGTGCGCGTTCACAGCGTACTTATAAAGACATCATCTATTGAGAGTCGAAACCATGAGTGAAACCGCCGAAACAAAGAGCATCATATTTTTCAGAGGCGGAGTAGCAAGTTCTCCTCGAGGCTTACAAGGAGGAGAACTGTAATAACAAAAAAGAGCAATACTTGAGCGTCTGCTAAGGAACGAGACCTTGGTTGGCAGAGAATAGCCTTACTGACCGTGTAAATGCGTAAGTTTAAGAAAGCCTATTAATGTCAAATGCACAATTCAATAATACAAATGGACATTACGGATGGACTGCTTTGAATGATGATTTCTTAAACTAGCCTACCTTGTCACAGATTGAGTGGGCCATAGACTCCTTGATAATCCCAAACGTAATTTTCTATTCTAACGCGGGTTCTGCTGTGCATGGGCCAAATTGTGCTCCAGCATCAGAATCAGGGTAAGGGGTGATGAGTGTCGGAAGGCATGGGTATCCTCTATCCCCCAGTACCCATCAAGTTCTCTTGTAATTGCACATATAACATTAAGTTACAGCCTACACATTCATTAGTCTGTAGTGGAAAGTCTAAAGATATTATGCCAGGTTTGTATATAGTTTGGTTACCTAGCAACCGAGGCTTAAAGACGACAAGTGGGTGCGTTCAAAGTCGCAAACATAGGCAACATTAATGCGACATTAATGCAGCAACAGACCACGAATATTCGCCTCTTTTTAAGGCAAACTGAAACACGTTTTATTAATTATTATTAATTTTATGATGGATTACACACTCGACATTCTGAAATGTCCTGCACGATCAAGGCCAAATTAAGTTATCACGCAGCCACTGTGTCAGCAGCATGAGTGCTGACGGTGACGGTGCGTTTCTGATGTCAGATTATTATGTAGGCTAGCCTACTAGACTGTTCTCACGTTGCAGCGCTTTACTTATATGAAGTAGCATTAATCAATATGAGGGGCAGAGGGGATAAATGTTGTCCCCACCGGGGATAAAAATAATTTAGCAGAGGTAGGGATAGGAAAACCAGAGGGGGGGGAAATCCTCACCATCCCCCCCTACAAATCGCACCCTGCAAATAACGGTCATGATATAAGGGCAACAGAAATTTATTCAAAATATTGAAGTAGAAAGTCCTGCAAAGCCTAAATGTTATGTCTTCATACGAGGACACAGGGTCTTAGGAGCATAAGTTCACACAGTAAAGCAACATTTGTGGAAGGGCATATCTAAGAAGAGAACGGAGATGTGTCCCTATACAACTCATTGCTATATCTCATTCACTATGCATGCAAAAAGTGAGGAATTTAGGTCTTGGGCTATTTGGAACAAAGTTAAATCATAAATGACTTCATACATAGAATAAATGTATTGAAATGAATGTGAATGTTTGCTCACTCTGTATGGTGTGGCATCACCTCCTCTTGAAAGAACCGGCGTACACTTTTACGGAAGAGGTCATGTTCTTCAGAAAAGATCTGCCTTGTTCCAATATCCATCATGGTCTTTGCACTTGAGGTTTCGAGTCGATAGCAGTCCACATTTTTCCCTTGCTGAGCATGTGTTCCAACATGTTGCAATCTGGGATTAAAAAACAGAATGTTTTTGAAACTAGAACATGTTTCAATATGAGACATGTATTGTGTGAGGAAATAGGCCTTCAGATTTTCCTAGTACTGTACATGGGTGATTCTCCAACTACAGGCACTTTTGTGTCCTTGTGGTTGTTTTTGTGGAAAAATATAATATTTTTGTTTCGATCATGTCAATTTGCAAAGGCCAGATCACCAGCATCCTATAAAAAATGTATCATACCTATATATTCTGATTTACTGCTCTTAGAGGGGCTTTTATCAGTGGATTTGGCTGTTTTGAGCTTGTCCCCAACCCAGACTTGTAACCTTTAACTGTTAAAATACACTAAAGACAAATTAAACCTAGATGATTTTTGTACCATGTTTGTTGCAAAGAAAGAGTTAAATAAACACATACCATTTCAATTTCTAATGCAAATAATATATTTATACTATTTTTTAGGGAAAACATCAGTGTCCCCAGGTTTTCCGTCATTTCCACTACACAAACTATTTCCAGTAATATATACTTTTTTACCGAAAAATGTTTATTTGTTTACCAGGGGAAAACATAGTGTTAGTAAAGAGGAAGGTTGATGGCAAATATCAGAGACATATGGTGATCAGAAACTGAAGAAAAATCATTGTAACCATCACTTGAGAATAGAGTATTTTTATTCGACGTCATTTCCACCACAGCTGTAACTTTGTCAAAATATGCAAAAGAAGTTAAAAAAAAAGCATAGTTGTGTGTATTTGGATACATTGTGCCCTATCTCCAAAAGTATCTGGGTATGGCAATGGAATGTGATTATATCTGACTGAAAACTGTGAGAATGTCATTTCCATCACAGTCATTTCCACCACAAAGTGAGGTCATTTCCACCACAAAGTCATTTCCACCACAAAGTGAGGTCATTTCCACCACAAAGTCAGCAAGACAGTGATGAAATGTCATTTCCACCATGAAATGACCATCACAACATATGTTTTAAGGGAATAAAACATAATTCCAGGTGACATAGACTATTTTCAGAAACTATAATCCATACTTCATTATTAATAGAAAAACATGTAAGTGACTTTAATAATTTATGTATACTTTAAATAAAGAGCATTTTTGATTGTGAAAACATAATTCATTGTACCGGCGACTTCAAGCAATATACATTTAGTTCACAAAGTCTTAGGATTTGTTATGTGGTATGATTAGGTAGTCATAGACATGGTAACTGATATATAATGTAACATAATGAATTATATTGTATAATCTACAAAATAAAGGACATAATTTGAGGTGTGGTGGAAATGACATTTTTCCCTTACTTAACTGATAAAAAAAAATAACAATATTCCATGTCATGCAATTGTGCCCAGTATCATACTTTGTTTCAAAACATATTAATGAGTGTATCAATGATTTTGAATGTGTGTTTGGAGATAATTATTATTCTAAAAGTTGAAAGGCCAAAAGTGCCCGGAGTTGAAGAAACACCCACATACAGGTGAGTCACAAAAATTAGAATATAGTTGAAAGGTTCATTTTTCCCCATTAATGTATTTCAAAATGTGAATCTATCATATATTCTTCATTCCTTAGATATAAAGTGAAATATTTCAAGCCATTTTTTGTTTTAATCTTGATGATTACTACTTACAGCTCCTAAAAACCAAAAATCAGTATCTCAATATTAGAATAAAAAGGTTAGGCTTATAATACCGAAATATCAACCTTTTGCAAATAAATTAACTAGTCTGACTAATCGAAAGTAGTTCACTTAAACACTGTACACAAGTACTGCATCACTGTGGCGCGGTATGGAGGCAATCAACCTGTGGCACTGCTAGAGTGGAAGCCCAGGTAGCTCTGTAATGGAAGCTCAGATTGCTCTGTTAGCAGCAATAAGGTCTTTTTGGTCTGGTTTAGTGTCTGATTTTCCTCTATGGGGTTCAGGTCAGATGAGTTGTCTGATCAATCAAGCACAGTAATACCATGGTAAGCAAAACAGTTATTAGCAGTTTTGGCTCTGTGGGCAGGTGCCGAGTAGTTTTGTCACAATATCAAAATTATGACTTTGATACAATACGTGCCATAAATATCTTGGTACTCAATACTGAAACGATACCACAGCGAAATCCTAAAATATCTGGAAAAGAAAGGACACAGACCTCCTCCAAGTGTATTTTCAAGTGTATCTAAGTTATTTGTGTTGAATTTGGGGCACTTTTGTGGTGTGCAGGTAAATTCTGGGTTCTAAACTTCCTTCATAATTATTATTTTTATAGTCAGTAAAATAGTAGTTTGTGTGTGATTACTGTAAGTGCTTTAGTGTTTTTTATGAAAGGGATAATGTATTGTCCGCTGGTAATTGTCAGAAAATAAGTCCTGAGAGGGCGAACAGAGCTGACAATTACCGGCGGACAATACACTATCCGGCTTATTATACAGTGGGTCCCATTTAGAAGTGGCCACTTCATTTGCGCTTTTCGTGATTCACGCAGCCGCGTGAAATGTACAGTGGGCATTACATCAAATTGGCCGGCTTCACGCATGATTCGCACATGACCTCACGCGCGATCACGCAACTTTAATTTGTATTTCTCCAACGACGCTGCAACAACCCAAACAACCACCAGATGGCTCTTGTGAGCAGGGTGTCTCATAAAAATAAATGGAGCCTGGAAAACCCTACACAGACTTCACTACAGACTTTAGCAGACCTTAAGCAGACTGGTTTAGAAATAATTGAATAGCCAGAAATACGCCTGCCCTGCCCTAATAAAGAAATATTTGGTTAACTGCAAGTGAATCCCGTTTGCAGCCGTAGAAGAAATGTATACGCCCTGGCTGTCAGTAGACGGAGGAGGAGCGCACAGTCTATGAACGCGGGACGCTGCAGCTCAAAACCAAAATGGCTCAAAATCACTTTGTATTAAGTTTTAATGACATGTCAAAATGACATTTTTAGAATCAGAGAATGAAGAACACGTCAGGTTCATTAAAAAGTATTTTCTATGTGTCACAAAAGGCTTCAGAGGGTGGGTTACAGTTAACACGATAGTACCCAAATTTCAATAGCCACAGAATGGACTTCGTTTGGTAGGTTTTAGGAATCATTAGCCTACATGCTTTAGGCTACTTCAGGACATGGCTGCCGTCACCAGTATTAGTCCAGTCATTTTAAGCCAAAATAGGGGTCAAGGTTGAACAAATTGCAACACAAGCAAACTTAGCTGATTTTGAATCCTCAATATGTCCTGAGTAAGGGAAAAAAAAGCCCCAAGAATCCCGATGGGGAAAGTTTAGAAAAAGACCCAAATATACCCTATTCATGCGCCTATACAGTATTTTTTTCTCAATGTGAATAGGGAGAAAAATAACCTTCACATATCACCATGAAAATTACTGAGTTGATTACTTACATCAAGACAAACAAAAAATGTATTATAAGTTTTTTTGAAATTGTTTGTTAACATGGGCAAACAGGGCATAATGTAATTACGTATACTGTAGTTAATTTGTATAAATACCACAACGGAGCTAATAGTCCAGGCAAAGGTCTGACCCAAAACTAATTGCAACAGAATTTATTTTTATATTTCAATTGGTGATCTTTACACCATAGTAAAAGACTATGAAAATCCAGTTGGTGGAAATATGTTAAAATGAGGGTTGTTTTATGCATTATTCTTCAGCAAATACTGACAAAACTGTAATTAGAATGTTGTAGAATACACATTCTAAAGAATATCTGACCCCATCTAACTTAACATGTAATTTTAGAATCTTGCATTGTTGAGGAACATTTTTATTTTCAAAGATTGAATTCCTTTGGCTTATTTCAGACTGGTTTGTTGCAAAATTGGTGTCTATTTTTACATTGTGGCCCTTTGAATCAATGGAAATGGTTGTTGAATCTTTAAATAGAGCCAAGTGGGTTTTTGCATGTAAGTGTTCCACAATGTGTAATCTGTACAAACACATAGTTAGGCATTATTCAGCTTTGGAAAGTGGTTTTGGTGTTTACGTAATCTGATTTAGAGGTCATTGAAACATACAGTATGTCACACTAAAGTATCAGTCCATCATTTTGCAAGTCTTATAGTAATTGACCTCTTGCCCAGGGGTTGACTGATATACTGTCTGTCCAGTCAGAGGGGCCTGTATGATGCCCCTTTACTTTGCACAATTTTTGTCTAAAACAATAATCGGACAGCACAGTATGTTTATGTTAGTGAATGCAGGAAAATTGTAAAGGCAAAGTTGAAGATGGACATGATCATGTCCTAATTTGACAGAAGGGTGCAGATGGGATAACTGCAGTTAGCCTCCAAGTGACTCTATTGTTGTGACATCTGGCAAAAATGCTATACTAATAAATATAGTTTAAGATTAATAATTCTGCCACCATCATACCTGTACCGAAGAAAACTGCTCCATCCTGCTTCAATGACTACCGCCCTGTGGCACTGACACCCATCATCATGAAGTGCTTTGAGCGGCTTGTCATGTCACATATCAAAAGCCATTCTCCCCCACCCTGGACCCCTTCCAGTTTGCATACCGAGCCAAAGCGGTCTACAGAGGATGCAATCTGCTCTGCCCTCCACCCAGCCCTCACCCACCTGGAAAAAAGAGACTCATATGTGAGATTGCTGTTTATAGACTTCAGTTCTGCATTCAACACCATAATACCACAACAACTCATCTGCAAACTTGACAAACTAGGACTCAGTACCTACCTCTGCAACTGGCTACTGGACTTCCTCTGTCAGAGGCCCCAAGTAGTACGCGGTTGGCAACAATACCTCAAGCAGCATCACACTGAGCACAGGGGCCCCCAAGGCTGCGTGCTCAGTCCGCTGCTCTTCACCCTGCTGACGATGACTGCACTGCAACCTACAGCAACAATCACATAGTGAAATTTGCTGACGACACAATAACTCTGGTGGGTCTCATCACCAAGGGCGGCGAGGACTCAATACAGGTTGGAGGTCGACCATCTGACCACGTGGTGCAGGGACAACAACCTCCTGCTGAACGTCCAGCAAGACCAAAGAGATTGTTGTTGACTTCCGGAGAGGTCACACCCAACACCTGCCACTGACCATCGACGGTGCTGTGGTGGAGAGAGCGAAAGCAGCACCAAATTCCTGGGGTGCACATCAGTGAAGACCTCTCCTGGACCACCAACACTGCATCACTGGCTAAGAGAGCTCAGCGCCCGCCTGTACTTCCCTCTCACGAAAACTCAGGCGAGCAAGTGCTCCACCAGCCATCATGACCACATTCTACCGGGCACCATTGAGAGCATCCTCTCCAGCTGTATCACTGTGTGGGCGGAAGCTGCACTGAATACAACAGGAAAGCTTGCAGCATAGTGAACACAGCTGGAAGGATCATTGGTGCTTCACTCCCTCCCCTGAAGGACATTTACACCACCCACCTCACCCAAAGAAATGACCAAAATTGTGAGTGATGCAAGTCACCCCGCCACAATCTGTTTGATCTACTGCCCTCTGGGAAGAGGTACAGAAGCCTGCGCCCCCAAGACTACCAGACTCACTAACAGCTTCATACACCAAGCTGTAAGGGATGCTGAACTCTCTCCCCTCCTCTCCCCCTCCACCCTCAGCTACATAACATCCTGGACATTGGACCCACAATGGCCGCCTGCACTACTCCACCTGCACACTTGAACACTTGCACACTTGTACACTTTTTACAACTTGGTGTTGTTGTCCTTGAAAACACAACACTTGCTGCTCTTACATAACTTTGCACCACTATGCCACTTTCTTTATTACTTAGGTCAAACAGTATTTTATAGTATTTTACAGCATTTGCACTAGTATTTTATTGACTGTCTATGCACAATTTCAACAAAATTTTGCTGCTCTTATTTTTTTCATTATTACTATATGTGCCCTCTTATTTACTTATTTACTTACTTTTTGTTTTTGCTGAATGTTATGTTTGTCTGTGGACTTAAAATTGGTCAAATATGTCTTGTCTTCACCGTGGGATAGTGAGAAACGTAATTTCGATCTCTTTGTATGTCTGGAACATGTGAAGAAATTGACAATAAAGCTGACTTTGACTTTGACTTTTGACTTTGATAATTAACAATGCATGCCTATGCATGGGTCATGGTTTTACCAAAGTCATAGAACAGTCAAAACTATACATATTCTAAAAGTATATGCACTGTACATGAAATATAGCATCAATCAACTTATGTCCCATCTTCCTCCATACCATGCATAACACATACTCCTCTATTCTGTATAGGCGAATCAAGTGAACAGCTGATACATTTTGGCCTGCACTATTAAGGGAAACAAATTAAACACCCTGAACTGTATATTTTCTGAAAGCATATACCCTCCGGAGGAGATATAACACCATTTAAGACATTTCCCATCTTCCTCTATGCCATGCACCATACATTGCCCTCTATTCTGTAAAGGTGAATCTAGTGTAAGGCCATCCTTAAAAATATTTTCGTTTGCCGTAACCCTACCGACCCTGTCAATTTAGAACCGACCCAAATATTTATTTTTTTCCCCTTTTAGTCCGACCGACTTGCCGGTTGTAAACTTGCGTTAATACCGACCGATTGTTTTTTTTTACTCTAAACAACCAATACAAATGCAATAAAATAATATTTCTTTTAGTAGGCCCAAGTATTGTGAATATAAATTGCCTACATGCAAACGTGGCTCACTTAAAAAAAAACCTGTGGCGTCATCTCTACACCATTGGTTTTACGCATGTCACACTATGGCCTACGCTTCGTTTCATTCACACAAACTGATAACGCTTTCACTTGGCACGAAGTTCTGGAAGAACTGTGGCCAGATCTTTCTCATCCCTTCTCCCCTAGTCTAACGGTGACCGTGTCGGAGTATTGAAATTGGTTGTGGTCTATTCAGCATTTCTCAAAATATGGATCCGCAACATGGAGACTGCTGGTCCGCGGAGTCGTGGAGGAAATTAGGCCCGGTGCTTCATCCGATAATTTGCTGCGCAGTTGATCAAGAAACCGCGGATCGACGAAAAAAAAAAAACAAACGTTTCTGCTATCGATGTCATTAAACATGGAGCCCTACAATTAAGTGGTGGTATGAGCATTCATTCAATGCGCGTCTGCGCGAGAGAAACTGAAACTAATCGATAACGTTGGTATCAAAGCTCCGCTTCAATCTGTTGGAAGGCTATTTATTTATTTAACGAAACTTAATAGAACGACGTTGTTTTTTGGAACTTCCTTAGAAACAGAGCAGAGACTGTATAATACACTGTATAGCATTGAGTATTGTATAGTCAAATTTTAATATAACGTGGCCAAGAGCTATTGTAGCCTTCTTTCTGGGTACATGTAGATGAGCCTTATGACCCAAAAGTCTGCCATGACCGGGCCTCAGGTCAAAGAAGTTTGAGAAAGGCTGGTCTATATAACCTGCATCAGAATGAGGTTTGCAATGTTGCGCCTGAAGGCACGGGTTGAAGACCCAGTCAGTTACGTCACGATATGCACATTTGTGTAAATTCATTCCTACGTAATCACCATGACCAAAATTGTACTTTTTTTTTTTTACTTTGAATCTTGAAAAAAAAAAATATTCACCTACCTACCGACCCATTTTTATTTTTTTTTGGCTGTTACTGCAAACAAAAATATTTTTAAGGATGGCCTAAAGTGGATACATTTTGGCCTATACTGTCCAGGGAAAACAAATTAAACACCATAAACTATATATTTTCCATAAGCATATACCCTCTAGATGATATATAATACCAGTTAAGACATGTATTATCTTCCTCCATGCCTTGGACAATTTGTTTGTCAAATGTTGCAATTAGTTTTGGTCACTAGCTATACACAATTACATCATGCCCTGTTTGCCCATGTTAACAAACAATTTCAAAAAACTTATAATACATTTTTTGTTTGTCTTGATGTAAGTAATCAACTCAGTAATTTTCATGGTGATATGTGAAGGTTAATTTTTTTCCCCCATTTGCGTGAGAAAAATACTGTATAGGCGCATGAATAGGGTATATTTAGGTCTTTTTCTAAACTTTCCCCTATTGGGATTCTTCGGGGCTTTTTTTCCCTTACTCAGGACATACTGAGGATACAAAATCAGTTAAGTTTGCTTGTGTTGCAATTTGTTCAACCCTTTCTCCTAAAATGACTGGACTATATTGCCACAGCAATACTACTTTTCAAAGTAGGCTAGTATTGCACCACCCCCGAAACACACTAAGACATTTTCCTTGTAGACATACCCATGGTTACACTAGACAGGCAACTGTGCTCTGTTCCCAGAGCATGCTTTCTCTGTCTATGATCTGCAGGCTTATAGGGTCTCCTCAACGAGGAGATTGCTAGTCAGCAGATAATGTGCGGCAATTGAATGGTAGCCTATGGAACCGCGGACCGAAAGAAAAAATACACTAAACATTTTCCTGATTAGAAAATATTTCTTAATTTAGTGTTATCAAATAAAGAGACATGCAATTAGGGGGTAGTGGTGTGGTCATTGTTAACGTGCGACATTTCTCCATGTGAGGTAGTGTTAAGCAGTGAAGTGATAGCCTATTGCAGGTAGGCAATGTTCAGACAGATGACGGGCACTGCTTTCTCTGTTGGTATTTCTGTCCCTCAGAAAACTGCGTTAAAATGGTATTTTTAGCAGTCAAAATGTTTTTTTTTTTTACACATTTGAATGGTAGGCTATGGATACATTACTTGGGCTTAGGAAGCAAAAAAAAAAAAAATTAAACCCTACAGCAAGTAGCCTGCCTTGGTAGGGACGTTATTTTATTATATAGCTTAGGAAAGCTAACAGCTTTCTATTAGGATCTAGTTAGTTAACTTTCACGGTTTTGTCATAACTCCCTCTGTGCATTTTTGGGGAGCGAACACGTCGCAGAGGGGACGCCAGAGCGATATCTCACTCGCAAAATGAATCCAATTTGCATAAGAATTTGGAAGCAAGTTTCATGCCAAACAACCCAAGATTGACTGAGATATAAGGTCACTTCCTGTTTGGTGGATTCGCCACTAATTTTGATTGGCTGTGACAGGCAAATGATTATGTCAATGGCTCCAGAAAGTAATGCACTGATAAAGCATAGTCTGTGCCAATTTTGGTAAAGATCGGATAGAATGTGTTACCTGTGAAAATGTTTACATGTTTCCAAAAAAAATCCAAGATTGCAGCTAGATTGATTACAGTGACATCATAAGTTGGCATTTGTCGGCCTTAAGACCTTCCATAGTATTAACAGACACCACTTCTAAGTTTTAATTCCAAACACATCAACAGTTTCAAGCCAAAATGCATTTTTACGAAGTGCAGCGCCCGCTATATGTCATAGGTCACCAAATGTATTGAGCTTCCTCCTAATTGGGTCCTTAGTCAATGTACCAAGTTTAGCTTTGATACATGAAAGAGTTGCTGAGATATAACTTCACTATCAATTTTGAATGGCTGTTACAGGCGAAAACTTTTGACAATTGTTTCAGAAAGTAATGCACTCATAAGGCATGGTCGGAAGATGGTCTGTGCCTATTTTGGTGGCGATCAGATGAAATTTGTGACCTGTGAAATTGTTTCAGTGTTTTTGATAAACTCCAATATGGCGGCCAGATCAATTACGTTGACGTCACAAATTGGCATGTTTCAGCCTTAGGACTTCCCACAGTATTAACAGACACCCCCTAGTACGTTTTAATTTCAAAAAACATCAACAGTTACAAGCCAAAACGTAATTTTGCTAATTGCAGCGCCCCCTAGAGGTAAAATGTTACCAAATTTCTTGAGTGTCCTCCTTATGGGGGCTGAAGTCCATGTAATAAGTTTGATTAATGAAAGGGTTGTTGAGATATGAGCTCACTTCCTGTTTGGTTGCTTTGTCACCAATTTCGATTGACTGTCATGGGTAAGCGCTTTTGAAAATGGGTCCAGGAAACAATGTGTCAAGTTTTGTGACGATAGGAAAAAATATGGTGGAAAATCCATCATGGCAGAAATTGAATAATCATAGAACAAGGATACCTCATTGTTGAAAATCGTGCAAACCGGTCAAAAGCAACGTGCCTGAACGCATCCAACTTTGACCAGTTGGTGCCGACATGAAACTGGAATGAATTATGACACTGTCCCCAGTCAGTGTGCCAAATTTCACAACTTTTAACTAGACTGTTCTATAGGCTGCCATAGACTTCAATGACAGAGGAAAGAAAACATAAAAACACAATGGGGCTTCGCTGCTTGACCCCCAATTACGGTCAAGACTATGACTTATAGAACACGCCTGTGTGTATTAAGGCCTAGATAGGGTATTTCGATGAGTAGGATAATTTAGCTCCACACAAAGGGCATGTTTGTTTGTTTGTTTAATTTAAGGCCATTTCAGCAATTAAGGCTATTTCTTGGACAGAACATTGTTGAACTTTTTTTTTTTTCAAAGGGCATGTAACTGGAGAGTGCTATTAATGTGTTGATTCAATTCCCCACCTCTTGGCTCTCATCTCTGACCTACATCAAGAATAACCTCGATGCTGCACTGTTCACAATCCCCACTCCTGTTAACAGACTCTGTAGTCAGAGACAGACACAGACACGTGTCCCATTAAACTGACAGTTGCCAGTGCGGCCTACATCTAATTTATTTAGTTCATATTGGACTACTAGTTTTAAGGTTTTAAACTAGCTATGTTTAAAAATTGGTCAGTGAAATATGTTACTATTTGGAAAAATGTAGAGATGAACCGATTGATCGGCTGGTGACCCAAATTGGCTGATTTACACATGATCGGCCATTTGACCAATGCCGGTCAAATGCACTCCCACACCACACTTTAAACATCACCCAGTAGAGTTAGCTAAGTTTGAAGAAGCTAGCAAAGTTCAACACTTAGGGTTGGATGTACAAAGAAAGCGCTAATACAGAGTTTTTCTATGCGCAGAAAGCGAACAATGTGCTTTGCCATATTTCATGGAATTAAAGGGAAACTTGGCAGGATTTCCCCCTCTGCTGGAGAAATTGTGCATTATACTATTTCAAACTGTGGAAAAAGGTAACGATAAAGCACTTGGATTTGTTTACAAGCTAGCAAAACGGTTAGCATAAGTTCGGCAGACAATGTGGATGTTACAAGGTAAGAAACACGATTTAAAACGAGTTTCTTTTTTCTCACTTCTCTTTCCGGGATGGTAGTCTCAATGTTGCAAGGTTGGTTTTCCGCCTGGGGACGCTAGGGGCAGCGGGAAAAGTCACCATTTTCACCAGAACAGGTCATTTAACCATCCAAATGATTTCTAAACGGGTTTATTATGTTGAAATAGTTGCCAAGTTCCCCTTTAAACTAAGATTTCACTTCAATACGTAAACAGCGCTCATCACTGCCCGTCCCTGCCGCCTCTAATTGCGTGCCCACAGCTGAACCACAAGCGCAGTTGAATGGAGTTAACCGATTGCGACATTAAAAAGAATCAAAGTTTAGCAATCATAGATGATAATGAGACGTCAACAAGTAGTGACATACAGAGTAGGCCTAGTAGTTCTACTCCACTTAAAAAGTACTCACTACTTACTGCATGTAGACTATGGCTATGACTTAAAATACCCTAGTCTAGCAGATTGGGAAGTAGATGTTGTTAACGTGAACATAAGATATTAGAAAGGCAAACAAACATTAAAGTTGTTTTTGACATGGTAGCCTACAATAAAGAACACTGATGCTCTTGATACTGATTCAGCTGCCTCTGAAAGTTTCTATAATTGACGAATTTAACCGGAATTTGGATTACACTTAACAGGCAAGTTTTTCACCGTAATGTTTTCATAAATATGGCTGAGAACCTAATCAATTGTTATTAGCACTTCTCCTCCCCTGTGTTTGCGTGACACTCCCACTTTTCCCTCACCCTCCCATAAATGCATATGAAAATATGTTCCATGGCAGTATGTTTAAATGTAAAAATTGGGGGCAGCCGTTGCCTACTGGTGAGGGCTTCGGACTTGTAGCCGGAGGGTTGCCGCTTCGAACCCCGACCAGTAAGAATGGCTGAAGTGCCCCTGAGCAAGGCACCCAATCCCTCACTGCTCCCCGCGCACAGCTGTAGCAGGCAGCTCACTGTGTCGGGATTAGTATGTGCTTCACCTCACTGTGTGTTCACTGTGTGCTGAGTGTGTTTCACTTATTCACGGATTGGGATAAATGCAGACCAAATTTCCCTCACAGGATCAAATGAGTATATACTTATATGTATGTATTGTGAAAATTGTTTTGTATTTTTAGTTGGATATGCAGGGTTCTAAATTAAAAATTTTTTTTATCACCAGCCAATGTGGCTGGTAACTTTCTAAAGTTACTAGCCAATCAGAATGTCTACTAGCCAACTTTTTTCCGGTTAAAATAAGAGAATTATGAGTTTATGAGATGAGTGTCACTGAATGCATTTGATCATTTTATTACAGTGCATGAAAATGCACTGTACTGTTCTTCCTAGGCAACAACTTTTTCCTCTTATTATTATTCCGCTTACCACTTTTTCTGTACGCAATTTCTCTTGAACAGTTTAACTTAGAAACTTCATTCAAACTTTGTAACGTAGGTCTTCAAACAGATCGGGTTGGTATGTCTTTTCAACTTTGAAACTTTACAAAGTTACTATACTTTTTAAACTATTAAAGAAAAACTTTTTAAAAATCCCCATAGACTTAACATTGCCGATTATGACATCATAATACGGCCATTAAGCAATTAGAATCCTATGGCAGGTGTTCAGGCCACCTGCAGCCTCAGGCTTTAAGCATACAATCTGGGGCAATTAAGACTACATATCCTATTCAACTGTTTCCTCTGCCCAAAACTGTTTCAAAATAAAAGTCCTCACTACAATAATCCACTGTTAAACAATGTAACCCATTAAACTACTGAACTTTTTACATTCAACTTTTAAACGGTCTACTTTTAAACTATTATTAAACTATCTATTAAACTAGCTGTCTATCAACAACTTTTAAACTATCTACATTCAACTTTTAAACAGTCTACTTTTAAACTATTATTAAACTATCTATTAAACTAGCTGTCTATCAACAACTTTTAACTTGTCATCAACTATGTCAACACTTGTCATCAACTATGACTCCTACCCACTGTAGCTAGTTAGCATGGTTAGCACGTTAGCATTGTTAGCAAAAACTGCTAAAAATGATTAGCTAGGTTTGCTAAGTCACATGGTTAGCATAGTTAGCATGTTAGTATGCTAGTTAGCATAACTACTAAAATGATTAGCTAGGTTAGCTAAGTCACATGGTTAACATAATTAGCATGTTAACATTGCTAGCATAGTTAGCATGTTTAGAAAACGTTGGTTAAGTTAGCCAAGTAACATGGTTAGCACGTTAGCATTGCTAGCACTGCTATAAAACATTAGCTAAGTAGCATGGTTAGCATAGTTAAAAATCTTGGCATAATTGCTAGCAACCATCAGAGCCATTCTAACTTTCCGTTATCGTCAAATATCTACCTATACACAATTAATTAATTATTTGTTGTTGTTTTGTTAACAATAGAAAAGTTTGCCTAGGTCTAATGCTACTCTGCTACAATGTTTATTACCACTACTATATACTAATAGTAGGCTACTAGGAATCTATTCTAATAAGTATTATAGGCTGCTAATACTAGGCAACTAATATTATTATTAAATCATAGCTATACTGTTAGGTAGCCTAATATAATATAATATAATATAATATAATATAAAATAGCCTAATATAATAGCATCAAAACCTCCACCCACTCACAGGAAAGAAAGCAGTTTGAGCCAGACTGTTTATTTATTGTCTTAACCTAGCCTAAGCAATTGACTTTCAATGTAGACATAGAAATGTAGAAATGCCCTGCAGTGAATAAATTATTATTATTGTTATTATTATTATTATTATTATTATTATTACTACTATTAGGCTACTACTACTACTACTATACTTGCATTAGGCCTATTATTTTATGACTATGCGAGTAGAATATATGTTATTTCAGAAGTGAAAGCATGGCTTTTGTTGTGGATTTGCTTTTTACAGATCCACTCATGACAATGTAGCCGGCTGATTCAACTGACTTCGCACTCATAACAACATAACGTAACCAGTCCCGCCCGGCTGATTAAAATGACCCAGGTAGGCTAGCCTACTCAAGCAACTCCATACAGAGCTTGCAATGTTTCGGACTGTCTTCGCGACCTAATTGCATTTTAAAGTAGGCTATGCGAGCAGAATATATGTTATTTCAGAAGTGAAAGCATGGCTTTTGTTGTGGATTTGTTTTTCACCTTGATGAGTTACTCGCTGCTCTAAAGATCCACTCATGACAACGTAGCCGGCTGATTCGGCTGACTCGCACTCATAACAACGTAACCGGCCCGCCCAGCTGATTCGACTGACCCGGGTAGATACTCAAGCAGCTCCATGAGCGTGCAGTTCAGACTGTCTGCACGACCGAATTGCATGTTAATATGCTACATCTATACACCAAAACTAATTATGTCTAGGCTACATGCAGAACATTGAATGTTATTTCAGAAGTGAAAGAATGGCTTTTGTTGTGGAATTGCTTTTCACCTCGAGGAGGTACTCACTCTCGCAGATCCACTCATGACAACGTAGCCGGCTGATTCAACTGACTCGTACTCAACGTAGCCTAACCGGCCGGCCGATCCGACTAACCCGGATTGCTACTCAGCCGCTCCAATCTGAGTCCCATGGTCTGCGAAGTCTGCAATGTTTCCGGCTCTGCGGAAGTTAACCAGTTATCTCGACTGCCTGCTCACTCAGTCGCTTGAGTTGATTTGTGGAGTTGTGGTTGCCCTACGAAATTGTTACATTTTTGGCAGCTACAATGGCTAGGGCTAGGAGGCTAGCTAATGTTGCAAGAGGTTTGTGTGTGGCGCTGTTTATCGTTTTAGATTGAATTGTAGTAGGACTCAACTGATCCGAGTTAATGATACTAGAGACTCGCGACTCATGGGTTAATTTAAAGACACGGGTGAAAGATCCGAGTGAGTCACGACTCAAACACCTTTAATTTGAATATCAACATTCATTAAACTTCCAGTCTGTCAACAACTTTTAAACTATTTACCTTCAACTTTTAAACGGTCTACTTTTAAACTATCATTAAACTATCTATTAAACTAGCTGTCTATCAACAACTTTTAAACTATCTACATTCAGCTTTTAAACAGTCTACTTTTAAACTATCAACTTTTATTAAGCTATGCAACCACCATGTCTATCCTAGCATCACCGTAGTAACCATCTCTGTATTATCTGTAAAATCACAACTTTAGCATTTTCATGCACTGGTAATTCCTTGGAATTGCATTTCTAGTTAACATTGTTGGCATGAACACATACCACAAAATATACACAGAAAGTGCAAACACTTCATTTCATGTTTGGGATCTCTATCTATCTATCTATCTATTTCTCTGTCGATATCCTCATCCCCTGCTTCATTCCTATTCTCGCCCCCATAAGTCTGTCCCAACCACTGCTGCATTTAGTTTAATCTTAACTTAATAAAAAGAAGATATCAATTATCATCAAAAATGACAAGCCAGCTGGAACCTGCCACTTGTTTTTTCTTCCTCTCGTGCACGCTTTCTCACTTAAAATGGAGTAGCATAGGGCCTACTTTCAAGTTGGATCTTTATAGAGGACCAAAAAGGTATCATCTTTATGTAACATGCTGTTGGTGCATGTTGACATTGTATACTTTCTCTAACAAGAGAGTGAAAAACAGTTCGCAGTACAGCTACTATTTATTGGCTAAATGTTGGTCCCTCCTCTGTCTCTCGGTGCCCTATGCACAGTGCGTGATGTGTCTGGTGGTGGTGATCACTGATCAGGCAACTTATGAAAAATTTCGCTTACAAGCTCCTCACGTTCCATCTTCAGCTAACTCCATAGACAATAAAATAAACGATTTTGCTGCTTCAGGTTTTGTGGCCTCTGTTACATGACATCAGCCCCCCACAAAGGAAATAGGTAAACACAATGCGTTTTGCGTTAAAATTTCGTAACACGTTATGTATTTGTGTTATGTACATGTGTCAAGTACTTTTTACTTTACTGGCTAACTCCCTCCTCTTTCAGTCTATGCTCCCTGCTCTGGCTCCGTTCGTTCTTCTAATTCCTTGTGTTTTCTAGATGCTCCGTTCGTTTTCATGGTCTCTCGCGCTGGTTTCACCACAAACTGCGCGCAGCCAATTGGCGTATGAAACATCATCACGTAGCATTACGCCACAGTGGTCAAGGGAAATGTAGGAAGTACTGCCAGGGGGATATACGACCGAGAACAGAGCCTTAGCCTACAGTATGTATCATGCATGTCATGCCTCATGCATCACCGGCCAAACTGGCTAGTAAGTTTTTATTAACACCCGCCAAAATTAATTTTAACCCGCATTTGGTGTTAATTTAGAACCCTGTATATATGATTGTTCCATAACACAGTGCATTTAGTAGTGTGTCAAGTCAAATTTATTTATATAGCACACTTAAACGCAATGTAATTGACCCAAGGTGCTCACAGAAATAAAATAAATACAGTAATAAAAAAATATATATAAATGACAAAAAAAAAAGATATAGTTACTGAAACTACTATAGGCCTAGAGAAAGATGTACAGTAAAGTTAAAGATGCCAGTTAATATAATGCTGAAACAAACAAACAAACAAGGGGAGAAATTAATGGACATTATATGCCAAAGAAAATAGATGGGTCTTTGATTTAAGTAGTTTGATTTAAAACTACTGATGGTGGGACAGGACTTAATTCCTATAGGGAGATTATTCCAGAGTCTAGGGGCAGCAACAGAAAAAGCCCCATTAGATTACCTTTAGATTTTAGGGTTGCATTTGGGACTGAGAGAAGATGTTGTGAGGAAGACCTCAGTGGCCTAGAAGGACAGTAGGGACTTAAAAGGTCACAGATATACTGTGGTGCCATTCCATTTAGGGCTTTGAAAACAAAAAATAAAACTTTAAAATGAATTCTTTATTTGACAGGTAACCAGTGGAGTTGGGCCAGCACAGGACTTATGTGCATATGTTTCTTTGTTCCAGTAAGAAGCCTAGCTGCTGCACTTTGGACTAATTGAATTCTAGCAAGAGTAGATTGGTTCAGACCTAAATACAGAGAGTTACATTAGGCTGCGCCTAACGTAACTGACTGCATTCATGATCAACTACGGCACACAACGGGCGCCCCGGTTTTTATTCTGGGGGATTTCAATCACTGGAAATTATGCTACCAGGTTATGAACTACTCAGGGCTTAAAATAAAAAAAAAATATTTTGGTTATAATGAAAAATGTTACACTATTGTGCACATGTCATTATAAAGTAGTCGATGCTTTCAGTGAAAGCCCTTACCACAGTATGTTTCCAGTGAAAACATCATCTGATGGCAGGTTCACAAATATAAAACAGTTAATTCTAACTACAAATGCAATTGCAATGTTTTATTGCGCTACTCTGTATGGTTAGGCCAGGGATGCGCAAACTTTTTGGCTCAAGGGCCACATTGGGTTTTGCAAATTGGCCGGCGGGCCGCAAGCACCCACCAACCCCCCACCCCCTCAACAATACACACACACACACAAAAAAATATTTTTTTTTATAGTCTATCATTTAGTAACAAAAATGTTACTAAATGTTGATGCTGTTTAACACATTTATAAATTGTGCACTGTCGCTTTAAGAACAATTCGCGTTTAGTTCTCAATGATCTTCTGCCAGCTCCGCTCCGCTATGGCTACTGCTGTACCTATGGCTGTGCCCTCTCACAGTTTATAAATGGTCAGTAGTGGGAACTACTGTTGCCTTCATGATTTCTATTTAAAAGTTTCTTATAAGAAGGAGAAATCAGTTATCAACAATGACAAGCCAGCTGGAACCTGCCGCTCTCTCTCCCTCTCGTGAGCGCTCAGACGCGTTCCCAATTAAATGGAGAAGCATATCGTTCAAGTTAGATCTGCTGCAAAGGCGATAACAAAGAGTAGGCATCATCTATCATCTCTATGTAACATGATGTTTTGACTTTGATATTGTAAACGTTCTCAAAGAAGAGTGAAAAGCAGTTTGCAGTAAAGCTAACCAATGTCGTCTCTCGCAGGAAAAAAATAGCGAGCAGCCTGATAACCAAATTAAATGCTCGGCGGGCCGGATTAATGTCCTTGCCGAGTCCGGCCCGCAGTTTGCCCACCCCTGGGTTAGGCTATATTACTTGCATGAGAAAAAAAATCCCGAGCAGCTTTCAGCCATTACCAAACATTTTGGCCTACACGCATTTTTATAAAATTTCATTGTTTGAATGTTAGCAAGAAACAACGGGCTACTTTGGAGTGGTCATAGTAGTAGTAGTAGTAGTAGGCCTTTATTGTCACATAGTCACAAAGTAACCAGCGAAATGAACCATCAACCTGTCCATACATTACACAAACATACATATAATATGACAAGGGGGGTAGACAGGACAGGGAGACAGGGCGTTGAGGAAGAATACAGCATAACATGAGGAGAGGGGAGGAGAAAAAAAAGGCAACCCCCAGACTATGCTCCTGTGGGGAGTAGTGTGGGAACAGGAAAATAACACCTCAGCAACATTAGCACATACACTTTACACAACATGAGAGACACACGGCTTGCAACAAGGGGGAGGGAGTGGGGGGGGGATACCAGTGCAGGCAGGCAGCCATCCGGTCCTGCAGCCATTTCGGCGCTGGTCACAGACCCGCTTGACAGACTGGGGGGTACAAGCGGCGAAGGCGTGGGATGGGGGGTAGTGGGGGGTGAATGCATGTCTGTATATATGTTAGATGTATGTGTAGGCCTGGTGAAGCGCTCTGCCTGGTGCCCAAAGTCTTAGTGCCTCAGTCCGCAGGATTGTCAAAGCGATAACACAGCAAGTTGCTATGGAGACAGCCTTGGTCATGTCCCAGTCAGAGTCCACAATCAGCAGGTGTCTGTGGGGGGTGGGGAAAGGGATGCAAGAGCGTCTCGCTGCAGTGCTCTTCCGGCAAAGATGCATCCTCTTAGGCTAAAAGATGCATAAATTAGGCTACTGATGATGGCAAGAATAATAATTATGTTATATTCAACTCTGACTAAACACAGTCCTCACATGGATTACCAAGTATCTAGTTGTTTTTAAAGGCAGTTGTTGGAATCCACTTCGTTGTAGGCTAAATACTCTAGACTATGATTATCTGCAGTTGCGGATTCACTCGCAGAAATGCACAGTTGCACACGCATTAAGCTCTACCAATCGTAGCCAATTTTGTGCCTCCACCTTTGATAACACCACATAAACTAGTAGTTAACAATGGATATTTTGATTGAGATTTCTTTGTTTTCATTTTCTTACACTCCGTAATTTCACACCATCAATGATTATCAGGTGAGTGACAGAAGCACTGTAAGCTCCTTTTCCCTCCAGTACTCTTGCGCTCCCCATGACACTTTCAGTTGTCTGCTACAGCTTCCTACAAGGACATGCAGCCAAATCCTGCCCTACTCTGCCTTTTGACTGGCTAAACACGTTTGTTAGGTTGCGAGAGCTGCCATTAGTAGGTTAACTCAGAGCGGTATCTCGAACAACAAAAATGATGACCCTCATTTATAATGATTTCCCGACTTTTTCTTCGGAGGAAATGTTCCTCACAGCTGCGACACGTTGGAAATCTGACAAGGTGCCGGAATACTTTAAGCAAGCCCTGCAATACGTGAGATGTGGACAAGCACCAGTGGCTTCAAATACCTGTTTGCTGCTTTGCAATGGCATTTTAGCAGCTGCTCTCTTAATCCTATGAATTTGTCTGGCAGAAACCTTCCTTATTATGCCTTTGTCTGCACGAACCCGCCTGTGCTCTGAATCAGCGACAAATTTCTTCACAGTACGATGAGTATGCTTACCTTTTCCAAGGTAGTACACAATTTCGTGCTTTTCAGCAGCAGAGAGATCCTTTTTCTTTCCCACATTGCTTGAAACCTGTGGCATGCTTAATAATGTGGAACATCCTCCTTTGATTGGGCTCACCTGGCAAACTAATTATTAGGGGTGTCACCATTCTCCAAATCCTCGATTCGATTTAATTTTCGGTTTTAAAGTCACGATTCGATTTGATTTTCGATCTTTTTTTAATATTACTATTAATGCATTCCTTATATGCTACTTACTTTTTTATACCGCTTTTAGTTTTGAAGTTTCTGTTTAGTTTTGTAGTTTCTGTTTACATTACAACCGCGAGGTTGTAATGTAAACAGAACAAACATTAGGCTAAACAGAGACCTGTGGGGTATACTACGAAGCATGTAATGGCGGCCTTACATTGTACGATTTTGGTCTGTTTTCACCGTCGGCTACTAAATTTCCAAAGTCGGACAGAAATCATGGGAGTTGTACTGGAATCGCGGCGCGCTCCCGCCAACTAGATCGTTAAGTGTAAGGTGCCAATCTTAGCGGTTTTAAGTCAGTAGGAGTCAGTCTTTTTCTAGTTTTGGCGTTACGACAATATCAAACGTTTTTTTTTTTTTTTTTTTTTTTTTAAGTATATTTTTTTGGGCTTTTTATGCCTTTAATTATAAGACAGTGGAGAGTGACAGGAAGTGAATGGGAGAGAGACCAGGGGTGGGATCCAGAAAGGACCACGGGGCGGGAATCGAACCCGGGTCGCCGGCGTACGGTGCAGGTGCCCCAGCCAGTTGTGCCACAGCTGGGGCCTATATCAAACATGTTTGATATTATCGCAAAGTCTTTTTAGTCGTGGCTCATGCAAATAGTGACGTAACAATATAAAAACCAATAGTGACCTCTCTCCATTACCAGGAAGGGGCAAAGTAGGTGACAGCTGTAGCCTATATGATTATTTGTTATTTCATTTCTTATAAATTATTAGTCGGCTATTCCACAGAACAACTCTATAGCTGTTAGGGATGTCACACATGAAACAATGCTGCAGAAACACGAAAAAATGCCTTTGATAGGAGTAGGCTCATATGAGTTCCTGTTAATATGTAGTGCACGATGGAAATAATTTAAAGGGATCTAGTAGTAGCAGTCTTGTAAATAGTGACCCTGCATGATTCCTAGTTGTTGCAAAATCATATGCACGTCCATAGTGGCATATTTGCACGCACAACACTATTAAAGTGCATTCGAGATCCAAAATGTTTGTAGAGGCGGAGCTCCACCTGTAAGATATATGACAGAATCCTACACGTGAGATAACTTCGTTTTTCAAAACAATTGATTGGTCAGTGGGCGGTAGATTACACGATTTGAGCTATAATTTAGCACATAACCTCCTCCCGACCAGGTTTAGTTGCGAGCATAAGATACCATGGTGATATAGCGACGCTAAAAAAGATACACTTTCGTGTCACAGCATACCCTGGCTTTGAGCATACCTCGCTAACCCACTAATTAGTATACCCCACTGGGGCCTATTGCACAAAACTAGGATTAGGGATTAAGCCGGGATTGGTTATCCTGGCTCAATTTATCTGTGATCCAGTTGCACAAAAGCGGGATAGGGGGCAGCAGGATATGTTATGGTATAAGTTACCATGGCGATTTATTCTGTGGAGCTAGCCTGCTCCAGACCAGGCTAAGTTCAAGGATATATTTAATCTCATCCCTTATCTCAGTCAGCTGTCACAACAAACGGACACCAATAGTTATTCCATTGCCCACTACACATTGTTATCACATATACCTAGACCCACTGTCATTATTTAAACGTTTGTGATCTTGAATTAACTTTTAAATACTCGCCATTCCCGACCTGTCATGCGAATGTGACGTCACGGGAGCACCGTAACCATTTTGTACGTGGTGGTCGCGACACTAGTTGCAATATTCTCTTAAACAGAGGTGTCGCTGTTTGTTGCTGTTGTGAAAAGGCTATCGCTACCTACTTCACACCATAGAAGAAGCAATGAAGCCACTCTAGTTGCCATGGTGAATCAGTGAATCTGTGATTGGTGGTGGGGTCTATTTGAGGGAGCCGTAAGCGTGCATTATCCAGGATAGGTTTCACCTGGCTTGATGAATCCGTGTCTGCTCATCCTGGCTTGCTCATCGTGCAACCAATTAAGCCTGTACGCTCTTGTTTTGGATTCATTGAGCGCAGCTCAGTAACTTATCCCGGATGTCTTAATTCTGCTTTTGTGCAATAGGCCCCAGAACATAGTGAAATTAAACAACACAGAATGATAATTTGATTGTTTCAGCGCACTCCGAAGAGACCCAAGGTTAGTGTTCATGGAATATGTTCTTTGTGCATTTTAAGCCTTAACCCTTAGAACCTGATTGACACAAAGTGTGTCAAAAAAACACACCCTTTCTTCTCTGTTACACTGCTCCGAAACTGTTCATCGCAGCGAGATGAAACCTTTATTGCATGACAGAGCAGAAGTGGGGCTTTCCAAATAGACTACACACTTGTCTGTACGATCAAGTATGAAAATTAAAAAAAAATCATGAAATTAAATCAAATTGCATCATATTTACAGTCTATACTTCTCTGCGTTCACCTGAGCACTCTCGTTTGAATTACTCGCAAACCCGTGATCGCATCGATATGGCAAGCATCAGATGCAAGAGGGGACACAGGGCTATCCATTGGTACCATGTTTATCGATCCTTCTGGCTTATAAAGATGGACGAAGTGACTGCACACCCATTGCACACCCATTGCTCTCGTTTGAATTACTCATGGACCAGTGATCGGATAGATAGATAGATAGATAGATAGATACTTTATTGATCCCCAGGGGAAATTCAAGATATACCACACATGTCAGATGAAAGAGGAGACTCAGAGCTATCATTTAATACCAAGGACATCCTTCTGGGTTATAAAACAGACAAAGTGACAGCAAAATAATAACTTCATATAGCTGGACTTACCCCACGTTTTTGTCTGTTCTTGTGGCAGCATGTTTATAATCCAACGCTATCGTGTGTTTCTCTATGGCAAAGCATGTTCATAATCCTAGCAAATTCCTGCATTGCATCCCAATTTGTTCAACAAAGACACACCTTTTTGCCTTTACTTTGTTCATGGCAATGCAGTAAAAAGTTGAGAATCATTATGAGTGCATACACCATAGGCACGCAGGCTAACACGCAACCTCGGGTCAAGTCAGGTCAGATCAGTTTGTGTCACAGATATGGAACGCAGAAAGGTCATTTTTCATCACTAAATAAAAAATGGCATTTATTTCCTTAAATCACACACCACATATTTCTGTAAATTACTCAGCCCCAGAGTATCCCTCCAACATGGCAATTATATTGCCCGATTCAGGACAGTCTGCCCTACACACACATGAAATGCATGTAGAGCTATGAGCTTGCTGTGGTGAATAAAGGTAGGGAAAATGCCCTAAAAACAGCTTAGGGTTCTAAGGGTTAAAGTAATTTTGAACTGTAGCTAGATCATCTTTTCACTTGCTAAGATGAGTAGTCTAAGTTAGTGTTAATTGACGTGAATGAACAACAAAATACTTCCACACCGGTGATTTCAGAGTAGCAAGAGGGTTTTCGTTCGATTTCGTTAGGTTGATGTGTATATTTTAACTGGCTGCAACCTAAAATTAGAGGAGTGTGATGCCGCAGTTCAGCACGTGCGAGTGCTTTGTGCATCTTGGCATACATGCTGGTCGTGACATTAGGGGTGTGGCTACATCGTCGATTCTACTTTTGAGTTCGAAGTTCGAGATTGAGATGTAAAATCGAAATCGTGACAGCCTTACTAATTATCCTAGGTGTCTGAGGGTGATTTCAATTATCCAAAGAGCCCTGAATACCATCCATGAGACACTTAAATCCAATTTGCATTATAATTTGGAACACAGTGTATTTTTTTTAGGGCTGTAACGATATGCGTATCGAAACCGAAATCGCGACACTCATACCCACGAACCTGTGTCGCGGTGTGAGAAGGCAGAATCGTGACGCACCCCTTCGAAGAGTTTCCTGCAGCGCTTTGCAGCTTACACAGCCGCATAAGCAACACACATCTCACGCCTTACTTACCAGTACGTTGTCCAAAAAATAAACAAATAAATACATTTCATAGCTCTTGTAGTTTTCAATGTAGACTATGTGTGCAACTTCACCAAACAGTATAGTAGTAAATCCCCTCTCCATGCCCCGCTCTCTCTCTCTCTCCTTCGTGCGCTCAAAGGACACGCGACCCACAGCATGCACATTTAATCCAAAGAAAACATTCACAATTGTGAAAGCAAGGATGCATAGAAGACGACTAACTAAATTACTATTAAATCTGGTTAGCATCACTAGCATGCTGCACACATTTGTTTAAATGGTGCTTTAAATCGCTTGCACAAAATCCAAGAACAGACAGACCATGTAACTTGACACATAGAGGCTTCATACAAATGTTGATGCTGAATTCTACCGGAATGTTACATTGGACCCACAATGAAGACACTTGAACACTTGACACTGAATAGGTGTTGTTGTCCTGAAAAACACAACACTTCTGCTGCTCTTACATAACTTGCACCACTATGCCACTTTCTTTTATTACTCAGGTCAAATAGAACTACCCAAAGCCTCTTATTGGCCTGACTTTGCACTAGTTTTTTATTGACTGTCTATGCACAATTTCAACAAAATTTTGCTGCTCTTATTTTTCATTATTATATGTGCCCCTCTGACTTATTTACAGAAATGTTATGTTTGTCTGACTGGTAAAATATGTCATGAAAATTTAGCTAAAAAGAAATGTAAAGGAGAATGCAATGATATAACGGGGCTGAGGAATGTTTAGAAGAACAGAAATGCTGATGTGGTACATGAAAATTTAGCTAAAATGAGAATGCAATGATATAACTGGGAATGTTTAGAAGACTTTTATTTTTATTTAGCTGCACAAAGCACAGCACCTTTATTTGGGGCAGGCTTGTATTTGAGGCAGCTAGGCCTTTATTTCTTTCGTAGTGCGTTTTATTGTGAGACATAGGCCTACTTTTCGTTTGGAGCGGCATACCGGTAGGCTATCAAAACCATAAGATGTTCAATTTGGGATTTAATTAAATTTGGACTGTTTGATTATATTGGTAAATATCGGGACTGATGACCACTGAAATCTGTGAGGTATTTGATGGTTCCATATAGCCAAAGAGGTCTACGATAGCCTAAATGGAATTTTTTTATTTTTTATGCACAATTTACTTTTTTATAAAATCCTTAGGCTGATGCCTGGCAACAACAATTGTGTTTAAATGTAGGTTACTGCTTCAGCCTCTGGCAAGCTCAGAAGGGGGGCGTCAAGCGACTGGTAGCTTGAGAGCGACGTGTTGGAGACTCATGGTGTAGGACAATGACTTTTCATTGTCAACAATATTAAACCAACCAACAATATAAAATATTAAGAAGCGCTCTTTAATGAGTTAAAATCGAAATAATGTAGGCAATTATTACTGGCCTTTATTTGTCAGAATCTGAGGCCCGGCTATAAATAGAATCCCGGCCATAATTTGAGGATTTAGGTATGCATGTGTGTTTCAGGCATAGTGCACTAATATTTGACTGAAAGTTAGGGTTCCCACACTTGGTTAAGATCAAATTCAATGACCTTTCAAGGACTTTCCAGGCCCAATATCCTCAAATTCAAGGACCTAATGTGTCGATAAATTTCTAGTGCGACCATGGTTAAATCATGTTACCTCAACAGACCAAGGATACCTTGTCGCAGTTTTCTTTTTATTTTTGGTCATATATGACAGGTGTGGTAGCCCCATTCTATTTTTCATGTTTGTGTTTTGCATAAAACTGAGCTGAAATAAACGTCTAGATTTTCCTAAACAAGTAAAACTCGTTAAATGAACCTGTTGGTTTATTCATCAATATGTTAAATTAAATTGTGGGCAACAAGCACTACACACGGGTAACACACAGAAATCACGCAGGCACTGTAGTTCTAATCAACGTAATTCAGGCATATGGCATAGGATATCGAAGTGGTGTCAAAATAATGTTAATAAGCAGACGGAATTGTATGGAATTTTTTCCTCAAAAAGAAATTCAAGGACTTTTAAGAGGACCTCAATTTATTTATGTGCGTTTTCAACTTTCAAGGGCCTTGACATTTTTAGATTCACAAACTTTCAAGGATTTCAAGGACCCGTGGGAACCCTGGAAAGTGCACAGAACTTGTTCATTTGAGAGCGCTCTCTCGCAGCTGTAGACGGTAATGTTTCATGTAGGGTTCTTGTCAGTTAATATGAATTAACATTTAAAAACATGTTCAATATATTTTCATATATAAGTCGCACCTGACTATAAGTTGCAGGCCAGACCAGCCAAACTATGAAAAAAAGTGTGACTTATAGTCCGGAAAATACGGTATTGAACAAATTGCAGTCTACATGCCATGTCAAACATTACAAGTAGTACAACCGAATATTAAATAGATTGTTTGCAAACTATGGTAATGTTATACTAGTGTGAACATTGCGCTTTCATCACGTTAGCAAACTATGATCACAGTTGTTATGTCTCATCAAAATTCACTGATGAAGGTTCGCTTTATCCCAGAAAACCACACTCGTTTCACTTAGGCTATAAGCCTAGACTGAAGCTGAAGAGATGAACTTGGCATTTATCATGTAGTGGTGTTTTCTATAGCCTATTCGTTGTAACCTGTCGTTCTTTGTGAACTCTTTAAAAATGTTGGGATATAGGGGAGCGCGGGGAACAAAATAACGCGGGGTTAAATATAACATGGACTTTTTTCCTAGTTGCAGAGGGTTGATCGGGGCATGCTATTGGTCAGTTAACCACATTACTAGGAGAAGGTGTTCCACAAATGTTCAGTCAGTATGGACGTGTTCTCACGGAGATCTACAGCAAAGCATCTTTTGGAGGCATCAAAGTAAATGTCTAGGTGGTACTTATCTTTCGATTACTGAGTTATGGGTGCAGCTCACTGACTTTTCAAAGTCAAAGTCAAAGTCAAAGTCAGCTTTATTGTCAATTTCTTCACATGTTCCAGACATACAAAGAGATCGAAATTACGTTTCTCACTATCCCACGGTGAAGACAAGACATATTTTACCAATTTAGGTCCACAGACAAACATAACATTCAAGTAAACAAAAAAGTAGGTAAATAAGAGGGCACATATAATAATGAAAAAAATAAGAGCAGCAAAATGTGGTTGAAATTGTGCATAGACAGTCAATAAAAATACTAGTGCAAATTCAGGCCAATAAAAGGCTTGGGTAGTTCTGTTTGACCTAAGTAAGAAGAAAGTGGCATAGTGGTGCAAGTTATGTAAGAGCAGCAGAAGTGTTGTGTTTCAGGACAACAACACCAGTTGTAAAGTGTACAAGTGTGCAAGTGTGCAAGTGGAGTAGTGCAGGCGGCCATTTTTTTGGGTCCAATGTCCAGGATGTTATGTAGCTGAGGGTGGAGGGGGAGGGAGGGAGAGAGTTCAGCATCCCACGGGCTTGGTGTATGAAGCTGTTGGTGAGTCTGGTAGTGCGGGGGCGCGAGGCTTCTGTACCTCTTCCCAGAGGGCAGTAGATCAAACAGATTGTGAGCGGGGTGACTTGCATCACTCACAATTTTGGTCGCCTTTTGGGGTGAGGTGGGTGGTGTAAATGTCCTTCAGGGAGGGGAGTGAAGCACCAATAATCCTTCCAGCTGTGTTCACTATGCAGCAGGGGCTTTCCTGTTGTATTCAGTGCAGCTTCCAGCCCCACACAGCGATACAGCTGGAGAGGATGCTCTCGATGGTGCCTCGGTAGAATGTGGTCATGATGGCTGGTGGAGCACTTGCTCGCCTGAGTTTCGCAGAGGAAGTACAGGCGGCACTGAGCTCTCTTAAGCCAGTGATGCAGTGTTGGTGGTCCAGGAGAGGTCTTCACTGATGTGCACCCCAGGAATTTGGTGCTGCTCGCTCTCTCCACCACAGCACCGTCGATGGTCAGTGGCAGGTGTTGGGTGTGACCTCTCCGAGGAAGTCAACAACAATCTCTTTGGTCTTGCTGACGTTCAGCAGGAGGTTGTTGTCCCTGCACCACGTGGTCAGATGGTCGACCCCTCCAACCTGTATTGAGTCTTGTCAGCCCTTGGTGATGAGACCCACCAGAGTTGTGTCGTCCAGCAAATTTCACTATGTGATTGTTGCTGTAGGTTGCAGTGCAGTCATCGTCAGCAGGGTGAAGAGCAGCGGACTGAGCACGCGCAGCCTTGGGGCCCCTGTGCTCAGTGTGATGCTGCTTGAGGTATTGTTGCCAACACGTACTACTTGGGGCCTCTGACAGAGGAAGTCCAGTAGCCAGTTGCAGAGGTAGGTACTGAGTCCCAGTTTGTCAAGTTTGCAGATGAGTTGTTGTGGTATTATGGTGTTGAATGCAGAACTGAAGTCTATAAACAGCAATCTCACATATGAGTCTCTTTTTTCCAGGTGGGTGAGGGCTGGGTGGAGGGCAGAGCAGATTGCATCCTCTGTAGACCGCTTTGGCTCGGGTATGCAAACTGGAAGGGGTCCAGGGTGGGGGAGAATGGCTTTGATATGTGACATGACAAGCCGCTCAAAGCACTTCATGATGATGGGTGTCAGTGCCACAGGGCGGTAGTCATTGAAGCAGGATGGAGCAGTTTTCTTCGGCACAGGTATGATGGTGACAGCTTTGAAACATGATGGGACGATGGCTTGCTTCAGGGAAGTGTTAAAGATGTCTGTGAAGACATCCTTAAGCTCCCTTGCACAGTCCTTCAGCGCCTAAACCTGGGATGTTGTCTGGACCTGTTGCCTTACGGTGTTGATGGCAGCAAGTGTCCTCTTCACGCTGTCGGCAGAGAGGCACAGGGGCTGCTCATGTAGAGGGGATGGGTCTTCTGTGGGCAGGTGCTGTTTTGTGCTTCAAAGCGAGCAAAGAAGCGGTTCAGGTTGTTGAGCAGAGGGATGTTGCTCTCACAGCTCTGTGGCCTGGGCTTGTAGTCCGTGAGGGCCTGAATGCCCTGCCATAGGCTTTGTGCGTTCCTGCTGTCTTTGAAGTGGGTGGTTATCTTGTGAGTGTATTCCTTTTTTGCTTCCTTGATGCCACGGGACAGGTTGGCTCTCGCTGTTTTCATGCCAGCTTCATCCCCAGCTCTGTAGGCTTTGTCTCTGGCCCTCAGCAGCCTGAGGACATCCCCTGTCAGCCATGGCTTCCAGTTAGCCAGTGATGATGTCTTTTGTGTGGGTCACATCATCGATGCACTTGGTGATGTAAGAGGTTACAGTGTCTGTATACTCCTCTATGTCTGTCCGGTTGTTGTAAGTGGCTGCCTGCTTAAACATTTCCCAGTCTGTTGTGTCAAAGCAGTCTTGAAGAGCATCGGAGGCTCCCTCAGGCCACACTTTTACCTGCTTACAAACCGGTTTGTTCGCTTTTACCCTTTGTCTGTATGCGGGCATTAGCATAACAGTGATATGGTCTGAAAGTCCAATGTGGGGGAGGGGGGTGGCTTTGTATGCTCCTTTGTGTGCAGTGTAGACCAGGTCTAGGATGTTATCTCCTCTTGTTGGAAAATCAACATGCTGGTGTAGCTTTGGAAGTACAGTTTTGAGATCAGCATGGTTAAAATCTCCAGTGAAGATGGTGAAACCGTCTGGGTGTGCTGTCTGTTGTTCACTGACAGCCTGGTACAGTTCACTAAGAGCCGCGTTCTTATCGCTGTTGTTGTTGGTAGGCGGGATGTATACTGCGACTAGCAGAATCGCAGTAATTTCCCTTGGCAGGTAAAAAAGGACGGCACTTTATGATCATAAACTCTGCCAGTGGTGAGCAGTGTTTGCATACTACTACAGTGTCCCGGCACCATTCGTCACGGATGTAAACACAGATTCCTCCTCCTCGTGATTTACCTCCCTTTACAATGGCCCTGTCTGCTCGATAGCATGCTAGCTGCTCCAGTTGTACAGCAGAGTCCGGAATGTTGTCATTTAACCAAGTCTCAGTGAAGACGAGCACACAGCAGTTACTTACTGTCCGTTCGTTGATCTCAGCAGTCGTATGTGATCCATTTTGTTGTCCAGTGATCGTACATTTGCCAGGAGAATGGATGGTATTGCTGGGCGAAGTTGGGCTAGCCGCTAGCCTGGCCCGGACGCCTCGCTTGCCCCTCTTCTGCTTCCCTCGCACACCGCTTCCGGCGCTTTCTTTCCGGGAGGAGTAGCAGGCGAAGTCCGTGTTGTTGCAGGCGGGAGTAGTCCGAGTTCCTTTAGCGCCTCTGTTGCAAAGTCCAGAACGCTGCAAAACTTGCTTTTGCAGATGTCAATTAAAACTGCCTGCTGTACTTGTAGTACGACGTAGTAAGACAAGGACGAACACGTAAAACTTTCGGACAAACACTTTTAAATCGAACAAAACACCGTACGGTTGGGACAGAGAGAGGTCGCTGCGTGTGTACGCGCCGCCATCTTGGATCGACTTTTATCTTGTATCATCTTAATAATCGTTTGTTGGCTAAAAATGAACACCGTTTTGAAAAATGTAGTCAACTCACAGCAGGAGCTACCTTCGTATAACAAAAATGACGCAGCGGGGTTAGTTGTAACCTGTAACCTGCAGGAATGAATGCTATGGTACGCACGCCACGGTGTGGCTTACGTGGTTAATTGATAGGTGATTTGACAAGACAGTTTAGAGAATTGGAGTAGCTCAGAGAGATAATCTCTCAATAACTCAGTAGAAGGCAGAGCTTTCTGCTACCGTGCACCCCTCCTCTGGAATAATAGTAATACCACCTCAGGGTTTTTTGGAATGGACCACCCTGCTGTGTCCTCGTGTCATGCGTCATGCGTGCGATGGTGGTCACTGACCTCACCTGTGCTGGTGTCGACTACCCTTCAACATGCCTTAGTTATACTGCTATAGCATAGTGCCGTCATGGACTTTTCATGTGTCACACCGTACAACCCCCCCTCTCTCTCAACCCTCCCTCTCTTGACTATTCTTACTATGTAACACTGTAGTACCATTTATATACTTAGCAATATTAACCATTTTGATTTAAAGTAATACTAACCCAGTCTATAATTCTCTTTCTTACCCCCTTACCTCACTTGTGAAGTATACCATTACCAGTCATCAGCCATCCTTGTGTTTGGCCCTCATCTCACCTGAAGTCCCATCCCTACGACTGCCCTATCATCGCCTATTGCTGTCCCCCTGCCCGGATTCCTGGCCCGTGCAGCCTAGCAACCCACTACTTGCCCTATGACAACTCCTAATCCCCCTGGACAATTCCATTTCCTGGACTATTTGAACTTTCTGACACTAAATATGATTCCTACATTATCATACTGGATATGTAGCCATCCCACCTCTTGTAACATACACCTCAGGTGGCTTTAAACACCATGTTCTATTCTCTACATCTAACTATGCATTTATCATGTATAAAGACCTTATGTAACTGACCCTAGGCAGATGGGTCAGGCCCTTGAGTCATGGATCTGCTAGAGGTTTCTCTATGCATCTCCAATTCTAGGTAGTTTTTCCTCGCCCCTGTGTACCCATGTGCCTTATTTCCTTTTCTCTGATTGTCTAACATTCTGTAAAGCGCCATGAGACATGTGTAATGTTTTGCCGCTCTATAAGGGACTGTTCGTTATTTATAAACGGGGCCACCGGAGGAAAATAGGGGAGGGTCATGTCTTTCTATTCTTTGTTGAGGGGAGGGTCACCTAACTTTTTTTTGTCTAGGAGGGGGGGTCACCCATCTTTTGTATTAATGAAAACAGCAAAAAATCAAAGTGGCTTGTTTGATTGTTGATTTCTGTCGCCATATAACGTTCTCTTTCGTTCCATAGCTCTGTCAACATTGAACAATGAAAATAAGTGAGATTTCCCAGGTTTCTCACGCAAAATACGGAAAATCTCAACATTCGTCTCCCATTAACGTTGGAAGGGTTGGAGCAACAAAGTAGACTACTTTATTCACGCCTATAACAGCCTATATCCATTTGGTCAACTTTATCCAGCCCTAAAAAAGCTAAATTTAACTTTGGTTTACTTGTAGTTTACCGTGTAGCCTAACAGTGTGCATGCTTAACATAAAGCATACTTGTGCTTCATTCATCCACACATCCAGCTCCTAACGTGTTGACAAGCATTTCTACCAATTGACCTTGTTCCTGCCCATCTCTAACTTTGCTGTCTCCATCCTTTCTGTTTTTGTTGTTTGCAAAAAAAAAATATAGCAGGACCTATTTATTGGTAACCAGCAACAAGTGCAATTTGTTAATCGCTGTCATTCTCTCTCCTGCCAACAAAAATGTGTTATGTTCCAAGTAGCAGTGCGTAATTCTGCTTTATAAAGTTGAACAAATGCATTGGTCATATAAATAGCCAGTTTATGGTCTACAGTGTAGAGTTGGTAAGTTATGGTAGGCCAACTTGGAGTGAATATACAGGGGGAATTCTTTGTCTACTCGTAGCTGAGTAGCCTGGCAGGTGCGCACGTAGACATAGCCTACGGCCGAACACTCCAAGCACCAATGAATCGTGATCTCACAACAACCACGTCGTTAACTTAAATAGGCCTAGGTTAACATCACTCTGAGTTCGCATTCAAGCAAGCAAAACGATGATTTGAATACATCTGTTTCACTGGAAGGGCAAGGGGTAACAACAGGACAACACAGAGACAGGTCAGAATGCAGGACTAATGTTATGAGATTATTACAGTAATATGGGATATTCTATGGGAAAATATTAAAACGGCGGGGAAAAATGATAAACCAGGAAAAAGTTGTTTTTTTTTCGGTCCCTGTGATTATTTGTGAAATTGTGCAAACGGCCTTTTCAAGTCATTTGAGAAGGAGTGTAGCAAGCTCCCAAATTACGCTCGTCTGAGAACTTGAGTTTTGGATAATGTTCAGCTTCGGCAGCTTTACAATGACTGAGGAAGCCTAGAGACGAGTCCATAGCAACAAGTTCATGTGTTTGAATTTGTTATTACCCATTGTGCTTTGTTGAATGGTCTCAATCTTTTATTGTTTTATAGAGCTGGTAAGTCTCGCCTTTTCCGCTATCTCCGCTGGACCTCTAGATTGAAAAATCGTTAATGCAAGTGAATGTGAGAAAATAATTATTTTCTGGTCCCGTTTGAATTTTGCCATGAATGTGAACATATGTTGTCTGTGAATTTTTAATATAAATTTTCGTGTAAAGAATGCTACAATTGAGCGGGTAGAAGTTTGATGCGGTTAAACTTTGTGTGAGAGCACTTTGTGGACTACAACTTTCCGCTAGACGACAGATCACTAGTTTCCCATAACAACCATCAGTTGGTCGAGATGTAGAGGGTTATTAAGATCGACTTTGAACACAGTGAACCATACAACTTTACAATCACACTGTATCATAGTGTTAATGTGTTGAGTGAAGCTAGACCTGTTTCAAATATTTTTGTTACCATGTGTGTTTATTCCTGCCGTTACAAAAACTAGCATCTCAGCTAATGTTAGCGATTAGCTCACGTCACAGGCGACATGTAGTCTTTCTCGTTATGTCTTTTCCACAACTGATAGCCGAAGAATCATATAATATCCTGTCAAACTCGTAACATGAAAAATTATATTAAAAATTCACAGACGACATATGTTCACATTCATGGCACAAATCAAACGGGACCAGAAAATAATTATTTTCTCACATTCACTTGCATTGACGATTTTTCAATCTAGAGGTCCACTGGGGGTTTAGCGGATGGGCGGGACTTACCAGCTCTATTTCATGTGAATACTTACTAGAGGAGTAACTTATTTCAAGTAGGCTAATGCAGTTGCAGGAAGTGTGCATTTAGTTTCCATGCTTATTGTGTTTCCACAACGATGTTAGTGAGTAAATCTACTGAAATGGCCACCTCTTGGTGAAGTGTGATGTGTAAGATCAGAAAGCAGAGGTTGATTTCAGAGTGATAGCCTAAGTCAATGTGTTTTCATAGCGCTTAAAAGTGTGGGCGGAAGGTATCGACAATTGGCCGAGGAGGGTGATGTCTTTTTTGAAAATGATGCTGAAGGGTCGTTGAAAATTTTCTAGCAGGGAGGGGGTCATGTAACCTTTGATTGAAGCACTCAAAATCCCTCCCGTTTGTAAATAACGAACAGTCCCTAAGTGAAATTAAATTGAAAATAATCCGCTGAATAGGTAGGCCTGGTTTAGCCTACTTATTGCAGGATCGAATCCAGTTTAATGCTATAAAGTTTGTAAAAATATAGCCTATACATGCAGTGTAGTGTACCCACACAGCAAAGGAGTCTGTGGCGGACCCGCCCTCAAGCCGCCAGATCCGCCGGACAGTCAACCTCCGATTTGGCTATGGGCACAGAACACAATCCGACTCTGCCAGCCCTCAAACAAACTGCGGCCGGACCCGTCCGGCGAATCTCACATATATCAACGCCCTCAAGTTAACGGCTCTTTCCTCAGTTTTCTCGTTGATGGAGTGGAAGACGGCGGCGTCTGAAGGCTCACTGTAAGTATGCTCCTATATGCTTTCTTTTTGAAGTTACCTAGTCTATCCAGTGAAAATGTACTTCCATAACACAAGTTACTTACTTATCTAGCTTTGCTTGCTGATATAATCCGATTAGAAATTGCTATACCGTAACGTTAATGGCCAGCTTGATGGCTGTAGCTTCTAGTGCTAGCTCATATTAGCTGCCAAGTTACACACCAGCTAGTTTCTAGGTTGCGCACGCTAATTTAGCTCACCTTTCACAGGGCTAAATCCTGTCTAACTTGAGCTTTGTTAACGTTTCATAACTTAACTCAAAATTATGTTTAAAAAGAGCTAAGCTAACTTCATGTGTTTGCCTGCGAACAACAAAGTTGGCTTGCGTGAGCTAGCGTTAGCTTGTTGGCTAACGATAATGTTAACAGGAAAATTAGTTTTTTTTCTTAGTGATTATGGACTCGGGCGCTGTCTTAAAGAAAACCTAGGCTACTTTGGATGTGTTTAAACATCATTTCGTTCTGGTAGGGGGCTGATTTTACATTGGTTAACGTTACCGGTCTTGGATAACTTGAACGTTAGCAGCTGATAAGCTAATTAAGGTTATAATGATATTCCCTGTCATAGCCCGATGTGAGTCGTGCATGCTCAGATGTGTTTGTTGGTGTTTGTGTTTGTTTTTGAACTTTGTTGACAATATTTATACTTAAAACAAACTGCTTCGGGATTAGTGCCCTTATATTTTGTAAAAGTTAGCGAAAAGTCGGCTAACTGGCATACTATGGGCTCTGCTATGTGGCTGCACAAAATAAGCAGGGAAGGATTTTCGATCAGCCGATATAAAAAGTCCGTTTTTGCAGACGTTTCCTGGTTCCAAAACCGGGCTTTTGCTAACTTTTATCTAATATAAGGCCACAAATCCCGAAGCTATTTGTTTTATGTAGACATACCGCCGTCAACAAGTTCATTGAATGATGATGAATGTTTCTTGGAGTAAGATTTAATGAGAAGGGGCAGTATTTGACTTTTGCCTCTTATAACTACTTTTTCACATCTTTACATGCTTCATTGTGGAGCGGAGGTCTTTCTACCGGTCAAGTATCATTGCCTTGTCACAGACCAGACGATTTTCAACGGAACTATGAGCTAAAATGATCAGCATCACACTCTCTGGATCCCGATATAAAGCTCATTTTTTAATGGAGTGTAAGATTGGTAATGTTAAATATTTGGCAGTAAAAGTATATTTATGTTCTACATCTGTGTTACAGGTCATTCACCAGTGGCTCCAGTCTGGTTTGGGGGTCTACCCTTTCTCATCCTGGCCTGCCAGCCAAGTAAAGTAAGCTATACAGTTTTACATTTGATTTATTTGACTTTTGGTCCACACTTAAAAAATAATAATAATAATAAAAATAACCACATGCTTTTGTAACTGCCTTTATCAGTTCAGGATGAATTGAATGTAAATCTCAACATACAAAAATATGCTTGTCTTCTGTAATAAAATCCACCTACTTCAAAAACTCTCTAATGAAATGCACATATTTTTATTTTAGAAGAGAAATAACTACAGACCTCTGCTGCTGATACCGGTTCAGGATGAATTGCAGGTAAATCTCAACATATAAAATGCTTTTATCAGCTTTGATAAATACCTCATTTCTAATACCCCCAAATGCTGGACTTTGTAACTAACAAGTAGTTGTGTCTGGGAACTGCTTTTCTGATGCCTTTTTTGTATTTTAAGGGAACAGGTCTTTGCCAAAATGTGGTCAATTCCATAACTCCTCATCACACTTACAGGAAAGGCTACACTGCGCACGTAACTGAAGCATTCAGTTTGCAGAGCATCTGTTGCAACAATTGGCTTCCACTGTAGTCAATGGAACTGGTTACACCAGACGTGACGGCGTACAGTATGTTTAAAAACATTGGATTAGTCTTCTAAAATTATTTTTACACTCTGCGAACCGAGTGCTTCACTTGCGGACTCGGTGTAGCCCAGGCCTTACAGGTAGTAGATTTTGTCACAGTTAGACAGAGCCGATAGCAGCCTGCTGGCGGCGGTAGCTTTATATTCATGTAGCAGACATTCCGTTTAAAAGTAGGTAGTTATGGATAACAACTCATTTTGTTATGCTTCTATGATTACAGATGCTGTGAGTCAGTGGTTCAACCAGCCAACAAACAGGAAAAGCTCAAGGCGGAGTCTTAACTGTCAACAACTCTACCCAAAAAAATCAGGCTACTTATTTCCCACTAAGAAAAACAGTGGTCTGGTATGAAGGTTTTCTGTGTTTTGGAACATGTTCTTAATATTCATTAAATAATAATAATAAAAAAGTTTGACACTTTATGGTTGCATTTCATTTTACCTCTAATACCTGTTCAATGTATTTAGTGTCTACGATGACCTCTCATTGAGCATTGAGACAAGTTTCCACAATTGGACAGTTAGCAATTGCATAAAGGATTTACAGTTTGTAACTGATGGATAACTTGTAGGCTATTGTAGTGTAGCAGAGCTGAATTGATGTAGCCTACTGCTAGTTAAACCCCTATTTTCATACTTGCTGTTTCACAATGAAGGCATTTGGTTGTAAAATCACAACGTGCTTCACATGATAGATTTTGACTTCATGTCTTGAACTGAATGTATTAAGTCATTTGTATTATTTGTCATATTGGTTGGTACAATACTTTACATTAAAACCTAGTGCAGTCTAGGTGTTGGCCAGATAGGTTAAGCTATATATTTCTGTAGTAGTAGCTAGTTTTTGGCCATGAAATATGCCAGGGATATGGGCCAGATGAACTGCTTCATGAACGGATCCTAAACGGATCTGGGACGGATGATTAGCGGGTCCGAAATGATTCCGCGGCGGATGCCTCTCAAATGACCGGGTCCAAAGCGGACCCGGAGCGGATCTGTGGCTCATTCGCGGATCCAAAGCGAAACCGTGGCGGATGTTTCCATTTATTTACGGATACGCAGTGGGACCGCCGCGGTGTCTGATCGGATCCGCGTACCAGCATCGCTGCGGTTTCTGGATCCGTTCCGGAGTTCACCGTACCTCCGCGGCGGATACGTTTCGTAGTCCGTTTGCTGTCTGGGTAGTGATCGTGGCGTAGATATGAAATGCTACTTCAAATCTATCTAAAACAACTTGTTTGTGAATGTTTGACAACTCCTGCAGCTGTGAGGAGCAACGCGAAAACGCGCAAGGAAACCAGTAGCAGATAGGTGGGGGAAACCAGAATGGCACACAACACCGTAGCCTACAGGCGCGCCTGATATCACATAATTACACTTGTTTGCACCTTCAACAGCATGGCTTAACTTTACCTGGTTAACGCCCACAAATGCCCATAATGTTTGTGTGGAAGAATGACATACGGAGAGCTTAGCTTACGTTAATAACCACACAAAGTTACAAAAATATTTCTATAAGTTAATGTTCACGTTACCTGAGGCCAAACACAATCGAAAAGGTCAGTGTCAGATTTCACATTATACTTCAGGGTTTACGATTAATTGCCGTCAAATAGGACACGTTGAAGTTACCTGTCAACGCCAAAGTATTGTCCGCAAAGGTAAGTTCTCCTCATTCGAGAAGAATACTTCTGAAAAACTTTAAGGACATTCATCTCAGGAACAAAGTTACTGTCAACTTTGGTCTACACTGTTCTGCGAATGGTCCTCAGGAAAATTTCAATATGGCTGCCGCTTTGTCATAATAAAAGCCTGTTTCCGAAATGCATCAATATGCTCTGTCGCTATCCACTTTTTAGAGTTTAAAAGGGTGGTTCAGGATTTTGGATAGGACCTCATTTCCAAGTTAGCAAGTGTGATATTTATTAGTGGAGACATGTTTTTTCAAAATGTTTCATCCAGTCCTTCTAGTTGCAGAGTTCACAGGTGCTGGCTAGCACAAGTCAACAGTTAGCCTGCCACAAAAAACAGTCTTACCCACTCCAATTATAACGCCAGACAATCAATGTAAATGTATGCAGGGGCTTACCTGGGCTATGGGGCCTCTTAAAAAATAATAATAATAATAATCAACTAGAAATGCATTAATTGCTGACAAAGATCCTTTAGACCCTTTCAAAACAAAAACAATGCTTGAACGTTCTATTTGGTTCCCAATCTACTTCCTCTGCATTAAGATAACATATGGAATGTTAAAATGGAAAGCCTTGTGGGGCCAACTATGATGCTGATAATGGAACTCTCTTGGGATTTTGCCAGTGTGAAAGGGCCTTATGTAACCCACACAGCAAAAGGACTGCTTCCGGAACGGACCCGCATCGGAGTCCACTTGCTCTCAGGAACGGATCGCGGACCCGCCGTGGCTCCGCGCTGCATCCGCTCCGCATCCGTGATTAAAACCATAACTCCGCGGCGGGTCCGTTTGGGACCCGCAAATTGATACATGCATCCGCCGCGGACCCGCAACGGACTCATAAAGGCTCATCTGGTCCGGGTCCGTTTTGGACCCGTTTATCTAATTTTCAAAATCCCTTCTGTTCTTGCTGTAGGATAAAATAGGATAAACTATAGGATAAAACAAAAACTATCACTAGGCCTAGGCTAGGCTACTACAGCAATATAGGCCTAAGATTAATCTGCATTGCCTCATATTTTAACTTAACAATACTGTCAATAAGCCTAACAGAAAAGGTTTAAGTACCATTTACTGTACAAAAGTGATCACTACTCAATGGAAATATAAAATTGACATTTATGGAAAGTTACAGGTTATAGGCTATTCTGTTTTAGCCTACGTTGCCTAGGCTACTCTACATTAATTTTGTGGTCAAACCACTTGGGGAAGGAGGGGGGTCCCCTGTGAGTTCATACATCAAATGTGAGATGAATCTGATGAAACTTCTAGTAATGGTAGAGGTAAGACCAGTGAAATAGCCATTCTATCTGTTGCCAGGTGGTGATACTATGCCAGAAATGCATTTTGGACATTACCATAATAACAATAATAATAATAATAATAATAATAATAATAATAAATAATAATACATTTTATTTAAAAACTCCTTTCAGGACACCCAAGGTCGCTTCACAGATAAAACAAATAGAAGGAAAACAAATATATATATCAAAAAAGGAGTATAATCAATAAACTGAAGTTTCAGCCAAATCAGCCAATGCTTCGTGACTTTGACACATTTTGTGTTTATTCAGAGAACTATTTAAATTCATTGCGCCACCATTTCGACACATTTTAACACCTTCACTATTTATCATCAACAACATCTTGACATCATGTCCTCTAATTTTGATATAGTTCGGATGAACCACCTAGGAGGAGTGTGTCGAAATTGATCCACCACATTGATCCACCATTGATCCTCCATTGTAATAGATCACATTTCATCAAAATTATTATTATCTCGACTTTCAACGTGAAATAGGCCCTTAAAGTGTGCCTGCTATGGAAATTATGCAGGGCCTATGTTATGACATCACAAAATTGTGGAAATGGAAGGTCGATCAGGAATACACAAGGCACCAAACTACACGTTTAAGTAAGCCTGTTGGTATTTTCAAAGTGTGCTTCTGAACATACTCAGTCAGGTTCTCCATACACTGAAGTGATTTTTTGGAGAACAGTTTGAGAGAAAAATGTTTTAATGGAGAATGTATGCTCTTAATCACACAAATATTATTATTATTTTTTCATTTCTAATGAAGTCTTTGGTTCATCACGGATCTGGTTGTTCTAGTTCTGCTTTAGTCCTTGATTATATCTGAAAACAGAAAAAAATAAAGAGATCATCACTTTATGTTCTCAGCAAACAAATGCATGTACATCATATATGTACTTAAACAATTATAGGGGTCTCTTTAATTAAATTCAGTAGGCCTATACATCTGTTCTTTATTCTGATTCATGAGATTAAAGCGTTATCAAGTTCTTCAATTCAGAACTCATTTTCTTAGACATATTATCTGGCTCTTCAAAATGTTGCAGAAAGGTCCACATGAACATTAACAGGCCTTTCCAATGCAAAGTAGAGGGTGACAATTTTTTAGGAATCCCGCGGGTCACGGTATTCCCACGGGATTCCCGCGGTATGGGAGTCAATTTCATTGTTGGTTACGTGATGGGGACGGGATAGAGCATAGCAATAGACGGCAACCGAAAATCAAAAAATCCAGTGGAAACTAGATGGCAGAAGTGTGTAGGCCAATCTGCCCACCAGCTTTTTCTACTTTGTCACCTACAGA
The DNA here is from genome assembly GCF_017589495.1 of Alosa alosa. Taxonomy (NCBI): domain Eukaryota; kingdom Metazoa; phylum Chordata; class Actinopteri; order Clupeiformes; family Clupeidae; genus Alosa; species Alosa alosa. The sequence goes on along the minus strand of NC_063205.1, from coordinate 32,338,476 downwards.
GTTTGACAGGTACGATCTTTCAAAACGCCATGTTATTTCCCATAGACATTTGACGACCGAAGGTTGGATGGATACGGAAGTTACGGAGGCGGATAAGCATAGTTGTAATGGGCATGAATAAAAAAGGCAAAGTACGTCCTTTGCCGAACCCAAATTTTATCTTAACGAAACAACTCTAAATATCAGAGTGGGATAGGTTGGGATATTGTAGAAATTTCACTTAAATTGCAACCGCAACATGCCTGCTTGCCAACGTTCAAACGACAACGAAAAAGATATCAAAGCACCAAACAAACAACAAGAGGGTTGAGTCTGAATGACACTGTTTTTGAAGTTTAGAAATATTTTCGTAATAAAAATGGTCATTTAACCAATAAAGGCTGAAAACTTGTAGGCTACATGCAACCCAGCAGAAGACTATTATATTGGCAAATCATTGAACACCATTGGGTCAGGCATCAGCATAGTGCCTGGTGTCAGAATTTAAGCACGATAAATGCAAATGACTGAAGTTACCACTCACTGTCAATGACATGTGCAGAGTAGGCTACCCTAACACCAAGGTAATGTGTGGAATACCACCTATGACTTATCCTTTTTTTTTGGCCATTTAAACATAGATTTTTATTCACATAATTACTAGGTTGTTGCCTTTTCTAGGTGGCAGTCCAGGATAAGAAATAGCAGTTCATGAAAATAAACTAAAGGTACAAAGACATTTTTAACGCGTTATTATTATTAGTCCACGCGTCTGTAATTAATTCAGCGAAATTAACATGTTATCCTGACAGCCCTAATATAAATCATTAATAATACTACTATGTCAATGTTATGTCTAAAGTATAGGAATGCATACTATATCCAGTCAAATTTTGTAGTATGCAAAGCCACCACTTTTGTGTGGTTTAGTATGGACGTATACCGAATTACACCTTTTTCCTTCCATGCCCCCAGGCTTGTGATTGGGGAATCCTCCATGAGCCAAAGGCAAAGCAGGAATACATGGAGCAGACTTGTATGATTATCCAGGAGAGGGGAGTTTTCCTTTCTGACAGCGGCCTGCTCGGTGGCTCTCCAGATGGGATGGTGGCCAATGACCTCATCATTGAGGTGAAATGTCCCTATTCAGCAAGAACCAAGACCAACCTGCAGGCAGCGGAGAGAAAGGACTTTTTTCTAGAATTGGATGAAATCACTGGCTTACTGAAGCTCAAGAAAACCCACAATCACTGGCATCAGATTCAGGGCAATCTGCACATGACAGGAGCCAGCAGTTGTCATCTTGTGGTATGGACTCCTCTTGACCTTGTAATCCTGCTCATCCAGGATTGTTTCCTACCTCGCATTCTGTCAGAACTGTAAAATGGTTGGTGTACTGACCCTGCATTCATGACCTGTTCTAGTGCAGGGTTTCATTCTGCTGCAGCTTGCTGGGTCACCAAGGTATTTCTTCTTTGTTTTGTTGCACATTCTCATCACACAGTACATAACACACTACACATAGGGTGTGTTCGAAACGGGTAAAGTTGCTGCCTTTTAAGATATCTAACTGGGGAGCAAGGCAGCAAGTGCGGTTCGAAACCGAAAAAACAAATTCTGCTGCCTTTTAAGATATTTTAGAATTCCCAAATAACGGTCATTTTTGAAGGCAGCATCGATGCACACTTCATGCTGCCTCCTACCCATAATCCCTTGCGGCAACGTCTGAAACAGCTGTGAAAGGTAAACAAACATGGCGGATGACATCGGTAATGGCTGCTGAATCTGTTTAAAATGCCATTTGTGTGATCTTATTTTGCTTAGATTTGCAGATTACAGATTAGAAATAAACAATTTACTATCTGATTATGCCATTGTTGTAACCATTAATAGCGTCTGGTCTGATATATCTGCCGGCCGTAAAACTAATTTATACCGTTAGCCTGCTAGCTTACGTAAGCTAATTTAGTTTAACATCAGGCCTTTGCTAACGTCATACCGTAGTGTTAACCAAAGATTCTAGAGTGCTACGCTCATTTTTAAAAGATGCATTTAATCCAAAGTCATGTCTAGTGAGACAGCTCTCTATGTAGGGAGGGAGGCAGTAGGCAGCTGTCTCCCGTTTGGAACACACCCATAGTCAGATGCCATTTACACTGATACTCCTAGTCTCTTTAAGGGGTAAGGCCTCATTTTATCATTCATGATATCATTTTATCAAATGACCATTGATATTTGTCTACTGCATGGTCTTCCATATTTTGTTGCGCTTGATTTGAGCCAGGCGATTGTGGTATCAAGAGGAATCAAATGGAAATGTTTGTATTCAAAGTTAACTGACTGGGAGTGGGAGCAACTGTGTGACGACTCATTTTTGTCTGCTAGTTCAGCTTGTTTTGCACCTAGCCTATCGAAGTTCCCTCAATTATTCATCCAATTGATGGTGGCTTAAACTGAATGATTTTGATGTGACAGACAAAAATATAGACATGATTAAGACATACGTAAAACAATGACATTTATTTTTAAGGATTTCAGTTTCAGGCATGAATTGGTGTGGTGTCTTTCAAATCACAACCATTGTTCTAATGATTTAAGCAAGGACACTTAAAAATGTTGTGACAGACAATTCATGCTATTTCACGGAGAATGGGCTTCTGTAAATTCGTAAGACAAACACATACTTTAAGGATCTTGTTGGCATGCTTCTTATACTGATATGGGATGTAGGTCAAAATATCAAACATTTTCAGACGTTGTATAGAACGCTCCACATGAATCCTTGCACTGGCAACAAGTCTGTTGTGGTTAACTTCCTGCACTGTGAACTGTCCATTGACAAGGAATGTTGGGATGTTCAGTGAAACTCCCTCAGGCAAAATGTCACGAATAATGAATCCCTTATCTGCCATCACCGTATCACCTGGTTCTAGCTGTTGGAGTACTCCGCAGTCAGCTGTTATCACCTTGTCCGAGGTACTTCCACCATATAGGTCACTGACGAAGGTAATAACTCCATTGGGAGCCACGCCAATCAGAGCTTTAAGTGTGTTGCGTCCTTTGTAATGACTGTACAGATGACTCTGGGTGTCCAGTCTTTCTGTGTTGGAGACAGCCACTTCAGTGCAGTCAAGCACAATCCGACAGTCAGGAAATGGCTGGAAGCAATCTGGCAGGGATGTTTGGTTTTTGACTCTGGAGGGGATGTTGTTTTCCATCATGCCGACATACAAAATGTCATACAGTGCACTGCTGATGGTGGTGAAGATGTTTGTGACTGTGGTACGGCAGCAATTGAACCTTGTTGCAAGGTCTAGGATGCCACAATTCAGTCGGAGCTTCATCAAAGTCAGGAGTAGCTGATCGATAAGGGGCATAATTTGTACATTCCAATTGAAATGATACTGGAGATCAAATTTGGAGAGGAGGGCTTCCAAAAAGAGGACAGTGGCAACATCTGGCAAGCCAGTGTAGTAATTGACTTTGTCAGGGTGGGAGGAGATTTGACTGAATGAAAATGTTTGTTTTTGTTTCTCCAATTCTCGTTTCAGTGTGTCTGAACACTCTTTGCACTCTTTAAACTACATGAAGAACCCAAAGTATTTCCATACAGCACTTTTTAGAGTTGGTGGCGTAATTGTCCGCTCATGCTGGCCATTCTGTATCTTCCATTTTCAAAACAGGGTGGCTATTGAAAGGGCTCTGGCTCCAGTCATTATTTGTGTTACTGGCTATTAGCTTGATTTGGTCATGGGCCAATGCTACAATACGTTTGAGATGGCAAACAATAAAATAAAAAAAAACTAATCAAGACTGTAAAAATGTGCTACACATGGCACTAAAAACTGAATAGTTTATTTATTGTTCGACTACGGCTATTTCACGTCATGTTCGAATGCATATTCGAATATCGAATAAAAAGTGACAGTCCTATTAAAGAAAGCAACAAGTAGCCTAGCCTACAACTTCTGTTGCTGCGTGCGCTGTTATTCTGATAGTTTTGGATTCAGTGGCAGGATTCCTGCTCAAATAAAAGATGGGCGTGTATGTGTATGCTGTGCATTTACGGTGTTAATGGACTCCTAGAGTGGCTCTGTCTATTGGACTGACGATGGACACCTGTAGAGGACTGATGGGATTGTAATAGACAATGATTACGTGCACCTGTGAAGAGGGAGAAGTTCGTTGACATTGGTTGATTAACCACTTGTTTTCACCTGGCCCGGTGCTTTATATGAGCGTGCGAGGTGACCGGGAGGAGAAGGCCATGAGAGGAAAATGCGACAGCAAGTGGCACAAGGACAGAAAGCCCACCATCACCGCAAGCTAAGTACCCTGCTATGGGGAGTTATATTTCTGTAGCGTTACTTGCTACGAAGTGGGGAACGAAGTGGCGGGTGGCTCATGAATGTTTGTTGTCCGTTGCAGTTCAGGATTACATCGGCCGGGCAACAACGCGATCTGGGAGAAACCATGTTAAATTCAAAAGCATCTAGGTAGTCACAGAAGGTTGTAGGGGAGGAAAAGAGAACAAACTGTGTAACCTACCTGTGTTACACTCAAACTTATTAACTATGATGTATACCATTTTAAAGGGCTAGCTCTCCTGATTACAATGGTGGGTATATTTGATCTCTGCCATGTAGCATGGCCACAAAATAAGCCTTTTTGTCTCACAAGGGCATCAAGTATGAAAAAATGCAATGTTTTGAGCAGTCTGCAAAGGTCTAATAAATGTATCATGACTTTTGACTGAGTAGAGGACAAATTTGTGAATCTACCATACACTCTAGGTTTTACTCTATCTACAACAGAAATTAGGGGGGATTAATCTTGACAAACTGAGATTTTTTGGGGTTGAATTTTGAAGATATTTTTTAAAAATATGTGTTCTCCTCAAACTTATTTCTCCTGATTTAAAATTATGTAAATTGTATCTGTCATGTAGCATAATCATACAATAAGGCTTTGTGCCATAAGGCCATCAAGTATAAAAAATGGAATGTCCGGTGCAGTCTGCAAAGGTTTTAACCACCACCTAGCAGCAACCAACATAGCAACTGAAAAAAGGACCGAAGGCTCTCATCCACAATGTAGTGACCAAAAGGGGATCTACTGTACATGAGCGTTTCTCAGCCAACAGCTGGCAGTCTGTGCAACAATGACTGCAGAGTAGGGGGGTTTGGCATCTGATTCCCAAAGAGGCTGACATAAGTGTTATGGAGCAACTCAGATCTTTGAACCTCTGAGCAAGTTTACAGATGCACTTTCCTCAGAGACATGTGTGACACTACTAAGCCTGTTCTTGACTGCATCACTGGTGTAGAAAAATGACCAAGGACAAAGGAAATGTATCAGGTAATGATTGAATACCTTAACAAGAGACACTGCAGAAACTGCTTATCTAATAAAATCTAACCAAGTGTAATTAATCTTATATCAAGATCAAAAAATCTATTTGGTATTGTTATCAGTATGAAGAGAGGGTAAGGGTACATGAATTATCATGAATTCATGCATGAATTTATTCATGATGTATGCCTTACTTCATTCATTTCTAACTTGCTTAATAATATTCAATACATCATAAAAGTCAATCATCAAACAATGTCTCTGTAGGCAGCCTAGGCTCTGAGATCTGCACTCAAAAACAATTGCTAACAAGTGTTGAAAACCACTCAAAGGCAAAATAAAGTGTTCCAACCAATAACCGACGAGATGCGCGTTCAGGAGAGTTTCAATTGCACGGGAGGGGTCCCGGGCTCCCTGTTTTGTTTCAACATAAACAGAAGTAACGTTACCCTACTTTTAAATCTAAAAATCTAATGATGTGCTGGTAACGTTTGCAAAATAGCGATTTTTGAAAATTTTCTTATGAAGAACAGGATCTGGCCACAAGATTGAGTACAATATAAAACAATGATCGTTTTAGAATCCTTATTACTGTATGTGTAAATATGAAAGTTTCACTTTTTGAAAAATTACGGTGGGGAGGAATTACTTTTTTTTTTTTTTTTTTTTTTTTTTTTAAATGCTCTTGTATTTAATTTGTTTGGTTTGAGTAGTGATCTACAAGGGGAAACTATGTACCCGCTGGCACTGAGGGAACATTGATTGGTGGGAGGCAGGGGCGCCGCTAGGGTTGTATTTCATAGTACGCGCCATAGGTGCCCCCACCCCAAAAAAAAAAAAAAAAGATACTCGACCTTATTTACAAGATTTGCGTTTTTGGTAAGTGTAGGCTATAGTCTATTATGTAGGCCTCTCTTTATTGAGTCTAAGAACCTTTACATAAATTGGAACAGAAAGCCCTTCTTAGTCACGTCAACCTACCCATGTCATCCCTTATCAAATAGCCTACCGCATGAAGCGTCTAACTTTTACAACACTGACTGCAGGCTACGTGGGCTATAGGGGTGTTTCAAGCTTTTTAAAAGTTCTGGGATGAGGGAGATTTCTCCCCTGGGAATTTTTTTAAAATTCTGGTTGCACACTATTTAAACGCAGTTTGGGAAGGACTGGAATACCGTTACAGAGCAGGGGCTCTGGCTCAAATTAGGTGAACATACCTTATACCTTAAGTTTATGTACTTGTTCCAAACAGTGCTTTATTTTTTTTAAATAAGCCTACAGAGGAAAGCAAACAATTCAACATTTTAAACATGTGTAGACCGTGACCGTAGAGGACAATCTCTCGCTGCTGTCAGTGTCAGCATCACTGCTAACAGCAGTGCGTCTTTTAACGTTACGGTTAAACGCCTGAAAAATATGAAGCTGCTGCTATTGTTTTCTTTTCATGACTGAATGATTTAGGCTATTATCCTATAATTGCATGGAACGTTGTGTTTTTAAGCGTCAGAATTGACCCATGCAAAGCCACGCCACACAGGCCAAGGCATGGCAATGCTACGTTTTCATATTTTATAGTCTATGATTTTCATGCACACCATATTCCGGTTTTATTCGGAACAATGCCAATATTCAGATTGCACATGAGTCAATAAATATAGGCTAGTTGTCACACAAGTGTTTTTTTATTGTTGTAGGCTAATATTGAATGATTTCATAAATAAAGCTGTGAAAAATTATGCGACAGTGTCATAGGGATTACGCCTGCCGGGCATGCTGGTGGGAGGCACAAAAGCTTCATTTCAATAGCTGGCAAGATGAGGCAACTCTGATGCATGGCCCCTTCACCACAGTGGATCCTCTTTGGCTGGAATGAATAGCAGAGACATGTAGACAATGATCTCATCCTTCACAGTATTTTCTGGGATGTCCTTATTAGATTTCTGCTTCCTTGTTGAGTTCATCTTTTTAGCAAACCACCTCACAATAATTTGCTGATCTACTATCTTTTATGGCCTCTCGCTCTGACAATTTCATGATTTTAGGGGATTTTAACATTCACATCTGTTGCCCATCAAAACCTTTTGGTTAAGGACTTTTTATGCCTTGTGGACTCTTTTCTATCTTGTGCAATCTGTTATGGCCCCGACGATCAGAAAGGCCACACATTAGACCTAGTATTGTCTTATGGTTTCAATGTTTCCAACTTAGAAATTATGGATGTTTGACAGATCTGATCACTCTAAAAGCAAACGAATCTGGCAATCCACAAAAACAATAAAACAGTTCATGAGCGATTCTGGCCTTGGCGATTGTTGGCGGCTTCAGCACCCAGACTCCAAATGCTACTCTTTTTTCTCTCCGGTCCACCACTCCTATTCCCATTATTGATTATTTTCTAACCAGCAACTCTATAATGAAAAAATATCTCTGATTCAACTATTCATCCCATAGTCATTAGCGATCATGCCCCAGTTACAATTAAATGGAACATAACGAACCAACAGCGACCAATTAGCAAATGGCGTTTTAATACATCCCTCTTACAAGACCCAAATTTCATCAGTTTTGTTGGGAGAGAGTGGGCATTCTTTCTAGAAATGAACGGCTCCCTGAATCATCTCCTTCCCTTCTGTGGGAAACAGGAAAAGCAGTACTCAGAGGAAGAATCATCTCATATTCAGTATACAAAAAAAAAGAAGGAAAAAGAACAGGAAGTAGAACTCAACAATAAAATTAAACAGTTAGAAGAAACCAATGCAAGCAACCCAACTGAAGAAACACAGGCAAAACTTAGGAAACATAAATTCAAACTCAATGAAATACTCAATAAACACACTCAATTTATGATTCACCGCTCTAAGGCAGGAAAACTTCCACCATAGCAATAAATCAGGTAAATACTTAGCAAATCAAATCCAACGTAACAAAGAAAAATCAACAATCCGGTCATAAAGAACTCAGCAGGGAAGCTAACCAGCTCACCTGAAGAAATAAATCATGTTCTTTACCAGTTTTACAATAAACTATATTCTTCAGAAATAAAACCCCAACCAGGAATTCATAGACTCTTTCCTAAACAGCATCGAATTACCACAACTCAATGAGACCGAAATAAAAACCTAGAATCACCTATAACTCAACAAGAACTGTTTGATGCTCTGAAACAGATGCCCGATAATAAAGCACCAGGTCCGATGGCTTTCCCTGCTGAGTTCTACAAACAATTTTGGACCATCTTAGCTCCACTTTTCATCAGAATGATTAATGAATCAAAACAGAAAGGACGTCTTCCAACTAGTTCCACCACAGCCTCAATTTCACTGCTCCTCAAGCCCAATAAGGACCCAACATTGCCATCCAGCTACCGACCAATTTCTCTCCTCAATGTGGACAATAAGATAATCGCAAAAAATGCTAGCACACAGATTAGCAGAGGTCACCCCATCCATTATCCACCCAGACCAAACAGGCTTCATTAAAGGTAGAATTTCATCCACCAACACCCGTAGACTGTTAAATATAATGTATCACTCTACAAATTTTCAAGATAATACCATCATAGCAACTCTGGACCAGAAAAAAAGCTTTTGATAGGGTGAACTGGAATTTCCTGTTTTCCACATTAGGGAGGTTTGGCTTCTGGGAGTCGCTCATTAACTGGATTAAACTTCTATATACCTCTCCTTCAGCCACAGTAATCACCAATGGACTAACATCACAAAGTTTCACTCTTCACCGGGAACTAGACAGGGGTGCCCACTCTCCCCTCACTATTTACAATCTTCATTGAACCCCTAGCAGCTGCCATCCGTCAGAACCCCCTCATCAAAGGTGTCCAGACTCCATATATGCATCACAAAAATCAGCCTTTATGCTGACGACATTCTTCTCTTTCTTCAAGACCCCACAACATCAGTAGAAGAAACCATCAAACTCATTGACACATTCTCTAAAATTTCTGAATACTCAATCAATTGGAATAAATCTGAAATTCTCCCATTACATTCCAACAGCTGGGATGTGACAGCCAACTCTTCACCTATCTCACTCTGCACTATATCACTTACTTAGGGATAAAAGTCTCCCCCAGGCTGTCAGACTTATTTAGCCTAAATTATTCCCCTTTATTCACTTCAATAGATGATGACCTTCAACGCTGGAAGAACCTCCCATTATCCATCATGGGCAGAATCTCAGTAATCAAAATGACAATACTGCCCAAAAATAAACTATCTATTCTCTATGATTCCAACCCAGCCCACCCCACTCTGGTTTAAGTCTCTCGATTCATTAATCACTAAATTCTACTGGAAAGATAAGACCCCAAGGATCAAACTCACCACTCTTCAAAAACCAAAAGCACTGGGAGGACTAGAGGCCCCACACTTCCAGCACTATGCCCTGGCTAACCAGCTCACTTCATCCACAAATGGCTACACCCCACCCCCTCAGACAACACCTGGTTAGACCTAGAACAAACAATCTGTAAAGAAATATAAAATCTCAGATCTCTCTTTCTGCAGTCAGTCAATCAAAAAACATCCATCCTTCAAAGCCCCAACAATTTCATCTACTCTGACAGCCTGGTGGAGATTCTACCACATCACTGATTCACCTATAGCACCATCAATTCACCTTTGGAATAACCCAGATTTCATCAATAAAAAAAAAACACTTAACTTTCACACATGGATGGGAAAGGGCATCACTCACTTTCAACACATTCTTCAAGACAATAATCTGGCCTCATTTTCCTGTTTGGTCCAGAAGCACGGCATCGAGAGTAAACACTTCTTACAATACCTGCAAATTAAATCATCTATCCTAGGAAAAATTAACATCCAGACAGCTAACCTTGACATTCCCCACCAATCTCAGAGCTGCTTAATATTCCCTCTCCCAAAAAATACTCTCCCAAATTTACAAAATTATATCTTGTTCAGAAAAAACAATTGGCCTGCCATATCACAAATGGGAATCAGACTTATCAATTACTCCCGTGCCGACTTCTGGACCAAAATGTGCAAAAACATCTACCTCATGACAAAGAATAGTAATCTACAACTAATACAATACAAGGTTCTTCACAGATTCCACTTCACTGCACATAAATTGGCAAAATGGGGTTTGGCTCGGATCTTTGCACTCACTGCACACAAAATAACACAGATACATACATTCATGCGGTTTGGCATTGCACTCCAATCAACCACTTCTGGGTGAGTGTCACAAAATCTCTCTCTTCCATCTTTGGCTGTCACATCCCAGCATCCCCTTCCTTATGCATACTTGGTGATACATCCACAGTCAATTTAAGCAACTCCGGCAATAAAACACTGCTGGTAGCGCTGACTATCGCCAAGAAAACCAAAAAATTGGCCCTGGGCCCCCGGTGTGCACCCTCCTCATACGCTCATGCACACGCCTTGTCCTGGAAGCACACAGCACGCTTTACTCTCTTTTAATCGCACTACATGTTAGGTGACATACATAAACAAAAACTACAAAACAGGCTAGGGTAAGAGTGGAGTGCAGGTAGATGCCTCATCAGGTGTCTATCTGCATGCCTCACTTATTTTAATGCACACATTGTTGAGGCATACATCTTACACAGGGTAAGTGTGGTGTGCATGGGGAAATCCTGACAGATATTCACCATGCATGCCCACTTCTTTTTTAATGCTACATTCTAGATAGACCCCTCAACCTAGCCATTCACATACTGTACATATTTAGGTCAAGAGTGGCGTGTTGGGTGAAGGTCTGGGGCTTAGGTGTGGTTGGTCGTGGTAGTGGGGGATGTGTGCATATGCTGGGGCCTGAGGCCTGGGTGGCACGCAGGTCCTCCCCCTCTGTCAGCTCGTCGCAGTATAACTGCAGGGGCTGGGTGGAACTGTGGCCATTAATGGGTGCCCAGGTTGGCAATCAGTCAGGCAATCAACCAGGCAATCAGTTATTCCTATTATTATACTTATCATTAATAGAATAATTACAACTCCTCTCCAAAACCCTCCCTCTCTCCCTCTCTATGTTCCAGCTTCTCTCCTCCTGGCCCAACAGCAAACCAGCCTTATACATATGCGCACACACACACACATACATCCTCACATACTCACTACCCCTCACCCCCCATCCCCACCCCCATCCCAACACCACCTCATTCACACTCTTAGAGCTACCATCCGCACCCCCCCCCATCCCCCCTTCTTTTCATTCCGGTCATCAATTTCATCCCTGATAATCATATCTGTAATCATCCTGGACGCAAATCATCCTTAGCCTTTCTGTTATTAATGTTATGTTGTGTTATGTTTGTGGAAGCCAAGTCAATGTGATGTCTTGTTAAGTTACAGTATGTGTTTATGTAATGTACGCCTGTTTGTCTTATGTAGTATTCATGTGCATGTCGTAGTGTTGCATTTTCTGTAATGTCAATGATGTTTGCAAATAAAAAAAAAAAAAAAAAAAAAAAAAAAAAAAAAGAAATTATGGATGTTGGGGTCTCTGATCATTTTTTGATTTTATTTTAATCTATTTTGTTTGGTCCCCTGTATCTCCCCCTAAGTCCTAATCCTTTGCCCGATCTATTAATTCCACCACAGCCACAACATTCTCTAATACTTTCATCCTCTCTCACTCACCTACTATCTCTGTTGCTATTTCCACCTGCTCTGACATTGAAAAATTAGTCACTCTCTTTAATGCATCATGTCTTGAGACCTTAGACTGTGTTGCCCCACTAAAACAAAAGCGTGTCAAAACTATCACCACTCCATGGTTAAATGCCACGACCCGTTCTGTCAGAAAATCTTGCAGGAAAGCAGAGCGCAAATGGAAAAAAGAGAAGCTTCAGGTCTTCTATGACCTTTTCAGAGATTCTCTAAAGACCTACCAAAACTCTGTTAAGGCAGCAAAGGTTGAGTATTATGCTCAGCTTATCAACAATAATGCTCATAGGCCAAAAGTTTTATTTAATACCATTAACTCTATTATAAATCCTGCCTCTGCGTCATCTACTCTTGTCCCTTCAACAGAAATCTGTGAGAAGTTCCTCAACTTCATCGATAAAATTGACAAAATAAAATCTCAAATCTCACCTCCAGATTCGGATCCCTCAGTGATAGAACTTTCACCTAGCTGCCTCCAACAGTTTCAGGCTATATCTTCCTCCCAGCTTTCTGAGGTTGTCTTTCATATGAAATCTACATCCTGCCACTTAGATGTTTTACCTGCACGCCTTTTTAAAGAAGTTTTTACCATCATCTGCCCTCTTGTATTGGCCATAATTAATCACTCACTAACCAATGGAGTGGTCCCCTCAGGTTTTAATTGTGCAACCTTTACTTAAGAAACCTAGCCTTGAGCCCAGTGACCTGGTTATAGGCCTATTTCTAAATTACCTTTTCTGTCAAAGATACTAGAAAAGGTTGTCCTCTCTCAGGTTTCTTATCTGAGTGAGTTCAATATATGTGATAAATTCCAATCAGGTTTTAGATCTCTGCACAGCACTGAATTGGCCTTGCTTAAAGTCCAAAACGACATTTTCTTAGCAGTTGATTCTGGATCTTGCGCCCTCTTGGTGCTTCTTGATCTGAGTGCAGCATTTGACACCATTGACCATAACATCCTATTAAAACGCTTGGAGGATGAAGTTGGTCTCCAGGGTTCTGTTCTGCAATGGTTCTCTTCTTATCTTAGTGATAGATCATTTTCAGTTAGTTTAGGCAATTTCTCCTCTTCCTCTGCCCTTATAAAGTGTGGTGTTCCTCAGGGTTCCATTTTGGGCCCTCTTTTTATTCTCTCTTTATATGCTACCCTTGGCTCAATTTTTTAAAAAGTATAACATTCAGTATCACTGCTATGCAGATGACACTCAGTTTTACCTGCCTGTTAACACTAATGGCATTTGTTCTTTGGAGAATATTTTAACTGTCTCAGTGACATCAAATGCTGGATGGCAAGAAATTTTCTTCAACTGAACGAAAGTAAAACTGATATAATTATTTTTGGCCCTCCAAGTGATGTTTCTATCTTGAAAAATGCACTAGGACCTCTCTCTGCAAACTGCCACAGTGAAGTAAAGAATCTTGGGGTTTTCTTTGACTCCTCTTTAAATTTTAATAAGCAAATAAATAGTGTGGTCAAAGGCAGCTTTTTCCAGTTAAGAACCATTGCAAAACTGAAGCCCTTTTTGTCCTTCTCCGATCTTGAAACTCTTATACATGCTTTCATAACATCTAGACTAGATTATTGTAATTCATTATATGCAGGCCTGACCCACTCCACTCTCAACAGACTTCAGCTAGTTCAAAATGCAGCAGCTAGATTATTAAGTGGCTCTAAGAAACGTGAGCATATAACTCCTGTGTTGGCTAAGCTGCACTGGTTACCTGTGGAGCACAGAGTTAAGTTTAAAATTTTACTTTTTGTCTTCAAAGCCCTCAGTGGTTTGGCACCTAGTTACATAGGTGACCTACTAATTCCTTACAGCACTCCAAGATCACTTAGGTCTTCATCTCAGAATCTTCTCTATATCCCCAAAACACTTTAAGACTAAGGGTGATAGAGCCTTCTCTGTTGTTGCCCCCCAACTCTGGAATAGTCTACCTGTACATATTAAGTCCTCTCCAACCATTGACTGCTTTAAGTCTAACTTAAAGACTTTCATTTTCTCCCAAGCTTTTAATCTACCTTAATACCCCCCCCCCCCCCACACACACACTCTTTATTCTTTATTTTATTTTTGACCAATTTGTGTATTATTTCAATTATTTATTTATTTTCCCCCCATGTTATATTGTTGTACCATTGTCATTGTTTTATGTTTGTTTGTAAGCACTTTGGTTCAACTCAGTTGTTTTAAATGTACTATAGAAATAAAGTTGACTTGACTTGACATTGCAGAACCACTCAACTTTATTAATTTATGGTGAATAAATGTTATATTACTGTGCACAGCATGACGTGACGATGCTAGCACGTTAGCAGCGGTTAGCTAACGTTAGTTATCTACAAGTCTCCTCCAAGTGACAATCATATTATACACAATGCTGGCAATGCTGAGAACAATTAGCATCCTCGTTTATCTTACTTACATTGAGTTGACTGTGTGGCTTAATCCACAGATGTGGTGAAGCACTGTTTCGTTATGGTTTGCTAAGGAGTAACCCATTGCTTAAAATAGTGGAGGGCTGGGATGAAAACATTGCTAAGGAGTAACCCATTGCTTGAAATAGTGGAGAGCTGGGATGAGAACATTGTGTCAAATCTTCGCATTGTATCGCGGAGTGATTTATTATTAGCTGTGCAAAGTCTGAGTTGACATGTCCAGGGATATTCCAACTCCTGGAACGTCTCTCGGCCAATCAGAAACAAATAAATAGTTCCATAGAACCCAATTGTTGTATAATTGAATAGTACTAGTGAGGCGGCTAAAATCAGACAGTAATCTAAAATCTTTGCTAAAATGTGTAAAGATATAACACAATACGTACATACACTCAGTGTACGTGATCGGGAGGATTATTTGAAAAAACTAAGGCTACATTATCAGATAGGACCATCCTGACAGACCCATACCGTCAGTGATTGGAAAGACAGGTTTGCCATCAGTTGAATGGCCGGACATTATTGAAAAACCGAGTGTCTACAGTAAGGAGAAGCTGAGGGTGTATAAATCATTGAATGCATATAACTATCTCCTAAATGGTCATGTCCAAGACTTACAATAGGCCTACAATGACGTGGTGAGTTTTGTGTTTGCCGAACCGACATTTTACCGAGCCAGCGCCCGCCCATGTCACAAGGCAAAGATGAGTAGTATATTATCATGAACTATCTGTCAAAATAAGCCCCGCCCCCTGAAATGTCATAAATCACGTCATAACCACGCCTCCTTTTTATGCAAATTAGCCATGTGGTTGTCACCACGTGTTGATTGTTATTGTTTTGTGAGTCATGTGACAGTCATGTGCCTGATGTCATACCCCTGGGCGGCCATATTGGCCCCCAAACCCCCATGTGTGTTTTGTGGATAATGGGGGATCAGATAAACTTTGTAAGAGTTGTATATGTTTAGTGGTAAATGGGGCTAAATACAAAGTGTGCTGCTAGGATGGCCGAAAGGTTAAAGGCGTTGGACTTAAGAACCAATGGATGTTTGCATCCTCGTGGGTTCGATCCCCACTCCTAGCAACTATATTAATGGCTGAGTGTAGTATGAAGTTTACTTTTATTTTTTGATAAGTCCTAGAGATGTTGAGAGATATGGATTAAAAAATATTTTTTTAAAAAAGTTTAATTTGGTTAGCATATTGCTAGACGCTTTGGCTAAAAAGGTGTCGGCCAAATCCGATGTACTGTAATTTTTATAACTAGAATCATGGGGTCGTGTGTGTGACCAAATGGGTCTATGTCTGGAGGAGGGGTTGGGTCTATGCCCGGAGGAGGTGTTGGGCCCGGACATGTCTCTGAGTTTATTGTTTGAAGTCCCTTTCATGTGTCTTATCAAACAGATGGCTCGGCTCAGCCGTGCTGTTTAACTGACTACAATCACAATGGTTAATTATGTATGTATGTATGTATGTATGTATTGGGGGTCTATGATTCCCCCACACTTTGTAGAGGAGGTGTTGGGTCTGGACATGTCTCTGAGTTTATTGTTTGAAGACCCTTTCATGTATGCTCCATATAGAGGGCTAGACGCTGTCGTCCTGTTTAACTGATTACATACACAAATGTATCTGAGAACTGTATATGGCTAGTGACAACTGTATGCATGCACGTAGAGTCATTATAATGATGTGTTTTGGTTGTGCTAGGTAGCCATGTGTCTGCCCTGATGTTGCTAACTACTCTGCATAGGGGGATGTAAGCAGTTAGTGTATGGGGGTTAGGATCAAACAATTAAACGGGTGATGGCCGGAACCGGAGACTTGCTGTCTGATGTTGCTAGCTACTATTCAAATGGGGATGTAAGCAGTTAGTGTATGGGGCTTAGGATCAAACAATTAAACGGGGATGCTGGTTAGAACCGGAGACTTGGTGTCTGATATTGCCAACTACTATGCATATCAGGATGTAAGTAGTTAGTGTATTGGACAAAGGATCAAACAATTAAAAACGTATTGGCAGGGGGTGGCGACTGTCTGGATCTGCATTTGTAATAAGGCCTATGGCATACAGTAGGCGGCGTGATGAGGGTCGTGGTCAATGTTCCGTTGACCAATTGAAGGCCTGGGGGCCAAACCTACAAACTAATGTAATGACATATTACCGGCCTACATTCTGCCAGGTATTCATCAGTCTTCATCATTGACTTGTCTGTAGTCAGAAGATAGCTGTGCAGCATGGACCTCAGTACATGTGAGTATGTATTT
Organism: Alosa alosa; assembly: GCF_017589495.1. Taxonomy (NCBI): domain Eukaryota; kingdom Metazoa; phylum Chordata; class Actinopteri; order Clupeiformes; family Clupeidae; genus Alosa; species Alosa alosa. The sequence goes on along the minus strand of NC_063205.1, from coordinate 32,321,767 downwards.
GCATTAAGATCTATTTACCCTTACTGTCAATGGTTGTCTATAACATACATGGAATACTTTAATTGCCATTAACACATTTTTGTTTTTGTTTTTGTTTTTAACAGTTTGTCAATCCTTGGTGTTTCATTGAATACAACTGGTGATCCTATAGCATCTAATGTTAGACCCGGATATCTAAGCCTACTTTGTAAGCCCCCCCCAAAGGTAAATATTACCTTGTGTGGAGATTTGTATTTCTTTATTCCTGTTTCCTATTCTTTTTATTAGTAGGCTACTTGTTAATAGTGTATTCTGATTGTTTCTAAATTTTCAGTGCATGGTGATATACTTGACAAGGCAGAGGGTGATTGTGCTTCTGAAGGTATGGTTTCCCTGGAGTTTACTGCTTGATATCGTGTCTTAATCTAAAAGTGTTTCTTTTTATATTTACACATTCAATATCCATCCTATTTCATAGCCACGAGACCGGTTCTATCTGATGATAATCAGGTCATCAGAGACTCCGACACAACAGAGTCCATTCTGCCTGGCGAACACGAATTGGATATACCGATCGGGGTGTCTGAAGTGGAGGACACATCGAGTAGGCCTACCCCCACGGGGTCTACAGACGCTTCTAGCGGGGTATCATCCGGCGTCCATTATCTATCACAAAAAAACAACTGAGAAGCGTCGTCATTAGATGTTGAAGAAGATATAACCGAAACTAAGGGGTCTGCTAAGCGGTTATATGTGGGTGTTCAAGAAACGATTGGTAAGTTGAAATTCACCAATATCTGTTTATGATCAAATAAAACATGTGCTAGGCGCTCCCATAGTAGGCTAATGTGTTCGCTATCATTTACAGATCTGACTACAACGGATGACGCTATAGGCCTTGGAGACGCATCTATCAACAACGGGGTTGCTTATTCAAAGGACTATCGACCTATTGTCAAGACTCAATCAGAGGATATCAACCGCGCGGATTTATGGACTGATACACAACTTGAAACATGGGATATTAATGGAACGGATTTTGATGACATATCTGACTGGGATATACTAAACGCTGTGGAAGCCAACGAATCCTGTGAAGTTCATAAAAGGTCAGTTTTAACGGTTGTTGATGACTTGGGGTCGGCTGGGCCCTCTGTAAGTAATGCAGTGTGTGATGTAAACTCAGGTCACTATAAGTACACAGATGCAGAATCAGCCTTGGATACTGTTGTGTTGATGCTAAATGATGCTAAGCCAAAATGTGGTGAACGTTTAAATACACACATGACTCGCAGTGCTACCGGTGTAGTAGATCCATGCGGCAACGCATTAGATCTGGTTGTTGGTGCTATGAAAATTCTGCATGAGGTCTGCAGAGATAATCACGTCGCTACCAAGAATCATGCGAAGAATTTCGCAGTTGTTATGGATGGTATACAGAGCAGGGATGATACTTTTATGTTGATCTAGACTTTGTTAAAAACCCTATTATGATAGATTGTCTAAGGGCTTTTTTGTTTTGATTTGTAGCCTTTAGGTTTCTTTTTTCTATTGATGTTTTTATTTTTTAATTATTTTTATACTAGTTATGATTGTGCACGTGTGGTAGGCTATATATGCGTAATTTAGTTTTAAAAAGTCTTGAATAATTTGCTGAGTAATCACAGAGTAGCAATGCCGCCGCCACATAAACGCGCTAGAAATGATGAATCAAACAGCGGGGGTGACGACAACGAGCCGTCTGATAAACGTACAAGAGATGGCTACCCTGACAGTGTTAACACTCTACAAACAATGGTTGCTCAGCTTGAAAGCCAAGCTGCTAGATTCGTACAAAACATTGACCGGGACAATCCTATTATCAAGCGCATGAAACAGAATTTGGATACATATCACAGGAGATGCATAGATTCAAACACCACACAGCCATCCATTAGTCAGAGACCAATTCACTCCCAACAGATACACCAGTTGATGGGCCCTCAGTATGCATGGATGTGTTAGCTGGAGGTTCTGGGGTGCAAAAAGGCACTGGTGGTGATATGCATGACAGGGTTCCCACAGTAAACATGGATGTACAACCTGGCGGGTCTGGGTTGCAAACAGGTACTGGTGGTGATGTACATGATGGGTCTCCTACAGCTATTTTACAAGATGAGCCCTCGGCGTGTGGATGTGACTCCTGGCCGTTCTGGTGTACAGCCCTGTGACGGTGGCAATGTTGGACATGACACGGCCCCTGATCACAATTTAGACCGTGATGCCATAGAACGCTTAGCGAATGAGGGAGGTTGTTGGTGATTACAGAGTTATAGCCAGGCCCCGTTTCAACAGTATGGAACTAAGTAGGCCGCTAAATTTTAGGGGCTTGCGTGATACTGACATGGCTTCATACATAGAACACTGTTACGCTATCTTGAACGATATTGTGGATTTCTCAAGGAGATTAGGTGGGGAAAATGCAGTTATCAACATTGTGTTAAGGGGTGAAAGTCTTACTACCGCTGTACAGGCTAAATTGACAAATGAAAATGGTTATGCTTTGGACCGGTTGATTGAAGCTATTGAGAGGGTGTTACAGAGTAATACGATGCTCTTGGCCGATCAGAGTCTGGATCTCCTCGTCTCTATAGTGCGCAGTGGAAACGGTGGTGGTTATAGGAAGCTGAAGGATTTGGCTCATGATGAGGTCATCAGGAAGAAAAAAATGTGTCTGTTCACACCTGTTAATGACTCAAACAATGCCTGTTTAGCTATTTGTCTGGCTCATTTTTTGACCCCTGATGCCACATCCGATAGATTATTGGAGCTGGGGGCTGACATGCATGAGCATGCGGGTTTCACACCCCAGCAGCAAATAGGTTTTGCTGATGTGGCCGTGTTTGAGGACATGTATGATGTTAAAATTGTGGTCTTTTACCGAACCCCCCTACATGAGTTGCTGACGTATCAGACTAGGGTGACACCCAACCCTAAGAAAACTGTTTATCTGTACCTCCATGACAATCATTACCACCGGATTTTGCGCCCCAATACATTCCTGGGGGAAGGTCACTTTTGTGGTTTTTGCTACCGTGGCTACAGTAGTAAACGTGATCACGCGTGTAAATACAACTGTGATGTATGCAACGATGTGAATTGCCACAAAAATAAAGGACCGTCAGTATACTGCCGTGATTGTATGCGATACTGCAAATCAGCTTACTGCCATTCCAGACACAAACAACCTGCGCCCACTGGGGTTATAGGCAGAATGGTGGTCCCATGTGATGTCACTAAGTACTGCAAAAAGTGTAACAGACGATATCATGTTAGCATGAATAAGAAAAACCCCCACAGATGCTCACCCATGCGTTGTCCTCACTGTAAAGCCAATTTGGTGCCTGGTGATAACCATAGCTGTTTCATTCAACCCTTCAAGCCGGAAGAGACAGAGCCCAAGTATATCTTTTTCTTTTTAGAAACACGATTTGAAAATGGTAAACACCAGGCTAATTTTGCTGCTGCCATGACTTTCAAAGGGGGATCTTTTGAGGCCGAGGGTAGTAGTTGCGTGTTTATGATGTTGAGCCACTTCAGACGGTCTACATATAAGGGCTACACATGGATGGCCCACAATGCATCAGGGTTTGATACTATCATTTTACTGGAGCATTTCACCAAGCTAGGGGTTACGCCCAAAATAATCATGACTGGATGCAGATTAATTTTCATGTATGATGAGATCTTTAAACAGCGGTTCATTGACAGCTATTCGTTCATCCCCATGCGTTTGGCTAAGACAACTGCGGCCTTAAATCTGAACACCGGTGAGAAAGGGTACTTCCCACACAAATTTAACACAGCAGTGAACAACTACTATAGGGGCCCCTATCCAGACCGTGAGTACTATGGGTACGACACCATGTCCAATAAAGACAGAGCTGACTTTGACACATGGTATAGCGAAGCATCCAAAGGCGTATTTGATTTTCAGAAAGAGCTACGATCTTACGGGGTTCATGATGTTGTGCTACTGAGGGACGCGTGTGGGTAGATGACAAATAGCAGAATTCAGACTGTCCATGTGTCACACACTTATAAAAAATGGCAATTGTTAAGAATTGATATGGAAATGTTGTAGGTCTGGTAGGTTCAAGTTCTGTCATATTAAATTTATTGGATTTGTATTTCACTTTTGACTTAAAATAATCATCCAAACATAAAAAATGTCATATGGTGTGACTGTCCACCATGTGTGCGAACTTCCTAAAAAAGAGTGTATATCCATAAAAAAAAGTAATTACTTTAAAGTTTACCATGCATATAAAAATAATTGGATGTTTTTACAACCACAGAAAGTTTTGATGTTTATGCATGCTGTCCAACTAAGTTATAATCAAATATATTTTGTCCATAAAATGGTTGTCATATGGCGTGACACTTTATTGTATATTTTGACTGGGCATTCATTTGGACATTATTATTGTGAAGAGGACCCTGCTTAATCAGGAAGTAACAATAGAATGTCAGGAGTAATTGGCATGGTCAAGAGGTGAGTTCTGCTTTTAGATTTTTATATAAAAGCTTTGAATTGGACATCATCAATCGTGGCCAAATTTTAGTGTCTTATGGTGTGACATCATTTGCCTAAAAAGTAGCTATTTTCCACAAATATTCTTCATGAATTCTTAAAAAGCACTGCTGCCATGTGGTCAGTTGCATGCTAAATAATAGTTAGCTGTATTTAACTGTCTAGAAAATTAGCTTAACTGTCAAGAAAATTAGCTTAACTGTCAAAATGTCATATAGTGTGACGCTGCATCATATGGTGTGACAGCTTTTTTCAAGTCACACTATATGACATTTCTGTCACACCCTATGACCAAATTGCATTTTTACATAAAAGTTCTTGTAAAAACATGTGTTAAATTTAGATAATATATGTTTTTTTGTTAAATCTGTGATAATTGGGAAAAAAATGTATCTGTACAATTCATATTTCTCATACTTTTTTCTTTTATGTTACCATGCCAGGTAAGTTTAAAAAATAAATACTAAACTTTCATCTATTTTGCTGTTACACGCATACACCATTCATACAGTGACTTCAAAATTCATTGTTAATGATTTTATTGTCATTAAAAACCCTGTTTTGCTCTGACACATGGTGGAGTGGTGCAGTTCATCATATGGCGTGACACCATGTCATTTGGTGTGACATTAAATAATGTCACAAAAAAGACTTTATAATTGAAAAATCATTAAAACATCAATAGCACACAAAGGAAATGGTATCTGCAAGAACCTCAAGAATTTTGAGTAAGTTCTTACAAGAAATATCAGAATTAAGCTAAAATATCTGGTTACACTTAGGAGCATTCTCCACCTTGACAAAATAACTTGTTAAATTTCAGGTTTTTCTTCTAAATATTCACAACGAAATGTTGCAAATCAAAGCAAACGTGATTAAAATGTACAGTGACATAAATTAAAGTAGAAAAAAGTATCTAATTTTCATTTTATTTCAAATTATTTTCACGTCACACCATATGACAATTTTAGGCACTAACATGACAAATTGACATAAATATATATTTCACTTTTTAAAAAAAAAAACATGTATTTAGAGATACAGCAACACATATAAACACTTTTTAGGGATGATATTGGAAGTTTTTTTAAATTCCTTTTTTCAGGCTTATTTGTCATCCACCCGTGTATGAAATACCGCGAGACGTTCATGGGCTGTACTGGTGTAGACCCATTCACTCAGACTACATTAGCATCCTGCTGCATGGCTGTCTACAAGGCGCGCTTCCTGCAACGAGACACAATAGCACTCACACACAACAATGCCTATGTTAACCAACATAAGGCGTACTCCAACTCCTCTATCCAATGGTTGGAATATGTGAATGATGGTAGAGGTATGGTTTTACAACATGCTTTGAAAGGTGGTGAGGTGCAAGTAGGTCAGTACTACCTCGACGGCTATTATGAAAAAAATGGTGTCAAACATGCACTCAAATTTAATGGCTGTTTTCATCACGGCCATGATTGCCGCTACAATCCAGACCATATACACCCCCTGTTAAATATCCCTTACGGGGATGTGAGGAGACATTTTGATGATAAGGTGACATACCTTACCAAGACCAAAGGGTTTAGGGTCGAAGTGATGTGGGAATGTGAGTGGAACCAGGCTAAGCAGCGTGACCCTGATGTTAAGAGATTCATGGCCACATACGTACACCCTGAGCGTTTAAATCCTCAGCATTCTCTTAACGGTGGAAGAACAGATGCCTACAATCTTTACCGCAAAGCTGGTGAGGGTGAGAAAATTCACTACGTTGATTTCACATCCCTATACCCGGCATGTCAGCAAGTGTGAGTACCCCATCCACAACCCCCAGATCATAGTGGGAGATTTTCAGCCTCTTGAAAATTATTACGGGTTGATCAAAGCTACAGTCTCTCCACCTAGGGGCTTACTACACCCTGTGCTGCCATACCGCTGCAACGGCAAATTGATGTTCCCCCTCTGCAGGACTTGTGCTGTAGAAGAGAATCAGACCAGCCCCTGTGAGCACAGTGATGATGAGCGCTCCATTTCGGTGTTGGGTTAGTCTTGAGCTGATGAAGGCTATTGAAAAGGGCTACATTGTTACCAAGGTTGATGAGGTCTGGCATTTTTCTCAGAGATCTGACACATTGTTTTCAGACTATGTGAAGACATTTCTCCAATACAAGCAGGAAGCTAGCGGATACCCTGCCCACGCAGTGACTGATGAGGCTAAAGAGGCCTACATCGAGGACTATTATGAGAAGGAGGGGATTAGGCTGGATCCTGATAAGATCTGTTTGAACCCAGCCGTAAGGCAAATAAACAAGTTGCTGCTCAACAGTCTCTGGGGTCGCTTCTCTATGAGAGAGAATTTGCCCACCACCGAGATGGTGAAAGACCCCGAGCATTTTGCCAGATACATTTTTGGTTGTGAATATGATGTCACACACTTTTCATTTGTGTCTGATGATGTGGCCTTAGTCCAATGGCGTCATGCTGAGGGTAGTTGTGTACAGACCTCAGACATAAATGTGTTTGTGGGTGCATTCACCACCGCTCATGCTCGCCTTAAATTGTACGAGCTTATGGACAAATTGGGTGAGCGCCTTTTGTACACAGATACTGACAGTCGCGGTTTATGTCTCAAAGGATGGCGATTGGGAGCCGCCGCTGGGGCCCTATTTAGGGGATCTCACAAATGAGCTGGATGATGGTGACTACATCACAGAATTCTGTTCAGCCGGACCGAAGACTTATGGCTATCGCACAGCCCGGGGTAAAACCTGTATGAAGGCGAAAGGCGTCACGCTTAATGCAGAGAATTCAAAACTGATCAGATTGGACACCCTCATTGGCCTTGTTGATCATTATGTGACTGACAGAGATAGTACACGACACATACGGGCTCGAACTGATAATATTGTGCGTAACAAGAAACATCTCATTCTAAAAAACAAAACTGGTGAGAAGAGGTTCAGGGTTGTTTACAACAAGAGGGTGCTACTACCCGACTACACAACTAGGCCATACGGATACTAAGGGGTATATGTCTATCATGGATAAATATAACACTGGCTTAAAAGAGGCCCCTGTATACGATTTCAGACTACAGCATCCATTTTCTTGTGTGATAAGCGGGCCTTCTAATTCTGGCAAGACATTTTTTGTAAAACAGTTGATAGCCAATATCGACACCCTTATTAGTGATGCAATTGAAAATATAGTGTATATTTATGATTGTTGGCAACCACTTTATGACGAATTGTTAAAGCTGAGAGATGTCAAATTTATTCAAGGAATACCTAACGCTCTAGATGATGATGAGTTATTACCCATATCAAAAACTAACCTGCTAATTATTGATGATGTAATGAAAGATGCCAGCAATAATACAGAAATAGAGAAGGTGTCCACACAGTATGTACATCATCGTAATCTTAGTGCCATTTACATGGTTCAGAATCTGTTCTTTCAGGGGAAATCTAGCAGAACAATCAGTTTGAACACTAATTATCTAATTGTTTTCAAAACCCTAGAGATAACAACCAAATCAGTGTATTAGCGAGAGACAGATGTACCCCGTAACACAAAATTCTTTCTTGAATCTTTTAAAAAATGCCACTGAGAAACCCTCTACGGATATTTGTTGATTGACTATAAACCAAAACCCCAGATTTGTACCGCCTCAGAACAGATTTGCTTTTTTGGAGCATCATGCTGTCTATGTGCGAAGAAAACAAACTGAGACACCGATATGTCTGAGAGAATCGGTAGAAATTTGCCTCTTTTGAGGCGTTTACTTAAAGCTAAACCGCCCCAGAGACGTGTCATTTTACATTCTGCGTCAGATGAGTTAATCTTAGCTCTCTGCGAGGTGACACTGAATATTCTTCGTGGGTACTATACCCTTAACAGCTATACAATATAAAAAAAACTACGTAAAAATAAGATTTTGATAAAGTTACTGGCTGACAAGAAAATTGGCCTACGCACAAAGAGACGCACTATTAACCAGAAAGGTGGATTTCTCCTGCCTCTCTTGAGTGTTGCTCTGCCGTTCATAACCAGTCTGTTTACATCAAGACAGAGTTAGAAGTAATGGAGTACGCTGAGAAAATGTATCTGGTACCACAAAGACAATTGGACCGTTTAAAAAATGATGTCGTAACTACCCCACTGCGCCAGTCTGTTGAAAACGAGTTGGAAGTAGCTATGAAAAATGTTTTGAGTAAAACACACCTGACCCCTCATGAGAAGGCCCTGCATTATACGTCATTATTAGAGATATTTGGCCCTGGTTAACCCTCTATACCCCAGTGGAATTCTGCAACAATGCTTCAGATTCCTGGGAATTCTAAGAGAAAAGGGCAATTTGAGAAACATTTTAAATAACCAAGAATAACTAAAAATCTAATGAAAAGTGTCAATTGTAAGTTTCTTTCAGTTTAAAGATTAGAAATTGCTCTTTCAAATGATATATGATCCATTAAAAAATATATATTCATGTTTCCCATAGACAGCCATAGGCCTACTCACTTACAGTCTCAAAGTTTTTCACTAACAAAAAGTTATAAATATGGTTCACATATTTCTGTATTAGAAGCTGGGAAACACGATACTATATGAGTACTGATTTCATTGAAATAGACTGGCATATCTTGCACTTATTTGGGATTTAGCTGGACAGTGAGCCTTACAGCTAAAAAAATGATGAGGATATGAACTAACGTGGCCATGAAGCATAGCGTATGAAATCGTGACTCATTTGATAAGCATGTCACCAACAACAGGGACTGTTAATCCTGACATGGATTTACGTTTTGTTTTATATGCACATCATGTTATATAATTTATCTAAACTTGATCAGTTGATGATAATGAACCTGTTGCACTCGTTCACTAACCTTCAACCTATCCTGTGCTAACATTACGAAGTCTCAGACTAACGTTAACGTTACATCAGTGAAGGTAGCAAATTAGCAGGCTTTTTTGTAATCAATTAAGATGATGCGAGACATTGGCCTACTTGTATACAAATACATTTTCCTGACATCCATAAGCAGAAAACACAACGGTGGTTCCCCGCTTTGGTTATTAGTCAACAAAAACTCATTTAGAGAGACATACATAAGTAGTAGTTTGCAATAACTCTCTGTAAGTGGGATAACGATAATGTTAGCTTTACTGTACATGCCAGAAAGGGGTAATGTTAATGTGATATAACTGCAAATAAACCTGGCATGGGTTTATCATAAACTTTATTGTTAATTAGGCCATGACCCATCATTGAATTATGCCTATATTTTGCTGGTGCTAGCTAAACTCAAACTGACTTTCACAGTGACAGCCATACAATTTTTTTATGCCAGAGAGGCAGCTAAGTCAGTCATGACAAACGGGAGGATGCTAACGTTAAATTTATTACACTTTCATGTTTTATTTTGTCAATTTCTTACATCAATATGATGCGTCACTTACATCAAAACATGGTGGATGCACATCAATACCATCTCATCTAATGAGAAAAGACGCGGACGCTTGTTAGAAGCCATAACTCCAGAGGCACCGTAAGTCCTCAGCGGTCAGTCAACAGGCTAAACTCAAAAATACTGGAGAAAAGTCAATAGCGACCTAGCCATTTATGTGTGTCAAAATAAAAGTCTGGTGTTTATTTATCCACTAACGCTGTATTATTTCATGTATGAAGGTTATACTGTAGCAGATGTCTCTTTAAAAATTGCGGCCGCGGCCGCGTTACAGGAGGGAATAATACAGAACGGCCCGACGGCGGCCGCCTCTGGTATAGAGGGTTAAACAGGGGACCTTGAGATCGAACACACTGACACTGAGTTTACCACTGCAGTCATCATCCGATGATGTGTCACAGAGTTTAGCAGTACAGGCTAATGCCCCACTTTTGAGAACAATCAGGTAGCCTCTGAGGTTTTAAAAATGTACCCCTGAGAAGCAAAAAGGAATGCGGAGTATATATTAGCAAAGATGTACAACTCTCAAGGCATAGCATCGTGGGGGCGATTCTGGGTCTTTTGTTTTTAATGGCACAACCATTCCAGGTAATGCGCATGTGTTTGATCTGGTAAAAAGTATCACCGGGCCACAAGCTGTGAGCCATCGCAGGCGACCTCAAGGATGGCATGAATTTCTGAGGGCTATTGCTATGCTAAACATCCCTCTTTCTACAATTCCAAATAGACTAGTTAAAGATTCAATCACAGCTCTGAAGGGAAATAGTACACCTACTCATACACCGGTCAGAGCTTTAGAACCAGTAAATACGGTATCAGAAACCCCAGGTTTTTCAACGCCACAATTAGATGCATCATCTTGGCTACAATTTTAGAAAATCTTGTAATGATTACTATGCATTGCTTATGTCTAATGTTCACAGATGTTGTAATATTTTGTAAATTGTCATTTTTCTGCTTTGTTTTTCTTATGTTTATAATGTTTTATAAGGTTGTATGACTTTTGATACATGTATGACTTATAATGTGTGTATTTCTATCCTTTTGTTTTTCAATAAAAACACCCAACTCTGAAATGTCATTTGACATGTTTATTCATTATGAAGCCTTTTCAACACTTTTTTAGATACTTATCATTGATCTGTGCATGCTGCACACATGTGAATATATTACACATGCATTAATGACACCATATTATCATTTCTATTTAAATTTTCAGAATATTTAAGCATCACATCTTCATAGCATAACCCTCTCAACATATGATACAGAAAGAAAACACAATGTTGACCGCGTATGTGATAGACGTAAGTCTTGCACCTGCTGGTTTGAATATAGCAGACGTTTACCCATGTTTTTTTCAGAAATGTGTATATGCTTGGAGGAAATATATCACTGTCTGGGCGGTTCCCCGGCTGTCGAAGAAACACATCACCTTCTTCAGTTATGTACGTAGCTAACCAGTGTTCACCAGGTTGGTCTGAATTATGTGTATTAATTATCACAGAGGCTGGTAAATGATACACGGGTGTTTTTTGGTAGTTGATCACAAGCCAATACCCCTAGAAAATGTGTATTTTTTGGATATATTATCCATAATAGTCGATAATTCAACAGTATTCATGATCTTTCAGTAGTAGTCCATCAAAATCTGTCTTCGATTAGACACCTCAATTATACTGTCAAATACCGCATACACAATCAAATTTATTGTATTCGCAACGGTTGTCTGAACCGAACTTCCAAACGGATATTGCCTGACTTTATTAATGACCGATGCTGGCCACACTCCTCGTCAGGCGTTAAATTAAAAGCAAAATACTGTAACCGGACAAGTAATCCTGGCGATTTATGACCAGTGCTTTGTTTTTCAGATGTCTTCCTGTGGATAACACCAATTGGTAAAACTCCCATTCTGGCAGACGCCTTCATTAAATTTCGGCTGTAGCGGCTTAGGCGGGTATTGTTGTCCATCTACATAAACGCTAGGAATTCCAGATCATAATGTTTAAATGCATAAGGATTTTTGTGTATGATCCAGTATGGGCATCATTTTCGACCATTGCTAATATGATGGATTTTGGAAATAGGTTTTCCTGATTAGCCACCCGCGTACCAGCGGGTATTGAGACATTTTTTAGACATACTCTATCAATAGGGTATTTAGCAGTGGTGGACTGCAATGCTTGTGCATGACCCAGTCTCACAGCCGGAGATACAGAAACTTTCTTCACAAAAAGACTTGCTGAAAATGTTGATTTTGTATGCCACAGCATCACTGCGCATTAAACAGAATTCATCCTTCGCTCTAGTTAGTCTTATTTTGATATCAATTCCGTTTAACATCAATTTTTCTTGAAAAAATATGTCGCTGTGGATTGGAGCTAACAATTCTACAACATTACTCGATTCAGAAAATGCAGCTCTCTTTGTGAGACCTTCGTTGGCCCCTCCAGGATCCCCGACATCCATATGGCCTGCTGTATCTTTGTAAAACAGCCCCGCAGAGAAAATGGTCTCCAGGGCCTCACGGTCATAATTCAATAGACAATCTATAATACAGCGGTATGGATAGGTGTTTGAGTTCTGCGATATGAGCCGATCCCCCAGTGTTATGTCGACCTGAGAGAAGATTGAGCCGCCAGGGTAGTTTATCAAACCCACAGGCGCCCCCGCTGGTAGGTCCGCCCCGTTGGGTAAGGTGATTTTTAACCTTGTATACAGTAGCGAATTATTCAAATCCATATAGTCTTGACCATTTCCCGCGACAAAAAACTCCAGGGGTCCTGTGTCTGACAGAGCTGATATGGGAGGTATCTCAACATAGGTGTTTTTCTCTATAAAAGATCCAACTCAGATTTGACACACTCCGCCGACATGCCGTGTATCAGAGCCATGGTTAGAATATGGATTTACGCTCTTTTAGCAGGTCTACTCCCCGGTGTTTACTCTGAGCCTTCCTTTTACACACTGATCTTTTCTTAGCCTTTACATTGTTTTTCTTTGTGTATCTTCCTCTTCTCACACCTGGCGGTCGTTTCATGTGTCTCTCGTTGCATTACTAACACCCCGACCCCTCTTGACTGTTGTGGGCTTGCATGGCGTTGCTCACCACATCACTGACGATATATTTTTTAGCTGCCGCTTTTAAATGCGGTTTAGCGATTCAATACCCTACGCAATAGAGGCATAGCCATTCTGTACAGACCTTTTAGGAGCGATCCCAAGCCGAATCCACCATACATGACAGGGCCCCAGCGAACCCATCAATATGGCCACCCGCCTGGTTTTGATAATATGTAACATAAACGATGTGGGTCCGCGTAGGGATTAAATTCTTTCATTTTTAAATTCTTGGAAGTTGTTTTACTGGTCTGAAATGGAGTTTTGTAATCACTTTGCCAGTACTTGAATGACCGCGTTGTGGTTTTTGATCACTTTTCACCTCTCTATGGTAATGTCGTCAATGTGTGATTTAGACACCGCGATGCGTAGTGTGGTTTGTCGTAGCCAATTGTGACTATATTTTTTGGTCTCCCCGTTATTTCTACACATCGCAGGAGTGGTACATAATAGTCACCTACAACTTGGTGGTCTATAATGTCTGTATAGACAAACAATGTATATTCCCTGCCATACAAATCAGCAATGTGGGGGGCGTATCTACCGAGTCTCCCGGGGGGTACCGCGAATGGAATCATATCTTCAAAACCTAGAATCCTGGCTAGCTTCCCTCGGAATGTTAGCGAAACATCACTTTCGGATGATGTCACACGGACTTTGTGAAGTAGTTCATCATAGGTAAACTGTATATGAGACCGACACTATTGATTTCTGCTATGATATCAGCAATGCTATTGTAGAAAGCTTCCACGAAGTTAACCAACAATAAGGATGTTAGTAGCTGTATCGGTAATTGTGAATTTTGAATGTTTTTTGTGAAATGGAACCCATGTTTTGGGGTACATGAACTCAATTAAAGCGACCTCCCAAGCCCCCCTTAGTGTTAGTGTTTTTGCCAGTTTAGTTCTGTAGCTGGATATTCTATTGTTGGGATAAATATCGCGGCACGCATTGCTTGGTAAAGTCACATAAAACCCTTCGTCCTCCATGATGTCGCCGGTGTGAATAAGGATACGTATGTAGTGTTGTGATTTAAAAGACATTTTTTTAAGCATCAACCACATATTTTATGGGACCCACGAGTTAAATTTTGATGGCCAACCTAACCATTTTACCAATACCATCGCAGCGTCCTACCCACTCTTTTGCTTTCCAAAATCTTTTCCACTTTGAAGGCCTTATCCCTGTTTATGAGGATTTTCTGCAACTCCTCTTCATAAAAGGTACCTTCTAACATGTCTCCATCATAGTCTTTCAACCTGTAAACAGGAGGGTTTCGATGTACACACTCTGCTATGGTGAAAAACTCACGTGTGTAGTTTTCCTCATACCCCTTTGTGAATGCACCTCTGACCTTAGATACTCTAACAAGCTCTCTATTTTGCATTTGAACACAGATTTTTTGCAGCTCCGTCTTTACACCATACAAGTTTTAAAGACCACATTTTCATTTTCTTTTGTCACATCCACAGGTCTCATTTTGATACTCACGATGGTAACTGTTATTATAAGATGATACCATATCAGGTAAGACGTCACAGTAGCGTTTAGAGTTGGCGGCTGTTAGATAACGCCACATTCTTGATTTAATAGTTCTGTTGAATCGCTCCACGACACTAGCTTTTAATTCACTCCCAGTGGCGGGAATGATGAATGTTGTTTTATTCACGATCCTCTGGAAATGCTGGTTAAAAAAATTCTTTCCCACGGTCAGTTTGCAACTTCTGGGGTATCTGACCCTCTTCTATGATTGATTCAAAAGCAGCGGCAACCGCCATCCCTGATTTGTTTTTTAAAATACGCACCCATGCATATTTGCTAAAGACATCTATACACGTCAGCATATATTTAGCATGGTCATTCTCTCTGGAGTATATGGACATGTCAACCAGATCTGCTTGAAATTGCCTGTTGATACCATACACAATCACCCTATATTCCTTTTGTAGTTGACACGCATATGTTTATGAAGCGTGTAATGCATCCTCCCCTGATAACCATTCAGCAACATCCTTATCGGACAGATGTACCCCTGTTTTTTTTTAAAGGCAGCTTCTTTTAATCTAGTTATACCCCCCATATGAACCCCTCACTTGAAGGTGTGTAGTAGATTGTATTTAGAACCTCCTCCATGACTCCTCCATACAACTAATGACAGACCATGATGTGCATTCACAATCTTTTATTTGACAAGCAGACTTACATATCCATCATGGGTAGAGAATCAAGGTAGTTTAAAAATTTAACAAACACATCAAAGTCCTTAGCAACCAGAAATTCCACTAGGCTATTCACAACCTCATAGACATCCACAGACTCATTCTTACTTTGTTTGATGACGATACATCAGTTACATATGTACAAAGAGCTACGATATGCCCTATCTTGAAAAACCCTTGCCGAATCATACGATGTTCTCTAAAATTTCATGCACTGTTACATGATGATACCTTGTTAACGGAGGATCCCATATTCAGTAGATCGGACCATTCTTCAGACAATGATCTAGCAAGCGTCATTTGATTTTTTTAAGGCTTTAAAATGATGGTAAGGTACAGCAATATCAGTTGCATAACATGTAGATTCGTCTGCTATGACATTACACAGTAAGGCTGTTAGCTCATATTTCACACTCTTTTTGGTGGGCCTGAACCACAGCACCAATTCCCCATTACCGTTAATTGTCCCAATATGTCAGAGTTTCAAGAATAATGTTTATCACAATCCTGTATGTGATTTTCCTTGAAAGTGTGTAAATACCCACAGATGTATGGTTCCCCTGTTAATTCGTAGACGATAGCTTCTACAGACCCCCACATTTTTTGGGGATGGGTCTGATAGCCGTAATGTCCCAGTAGATGATTCACGCTTTGCAGTAGCGGTCTTTTGTATAGCCGATGTTTTATATCCTCAACATTTGTTTGGAAGTAGTAATGATCTGGTTCAAAGAGGCAAGAATGTTGAATCTGGCTGGGGTGGTTTACTTGACATCCAAAACAGTCCTCCTGTAACTTCTGCGTGATGATGTGTTGCAGTGTAATACACACACAGGCCTTGATAAGTCCAAGAGGTAGCTCTGCCAAACAACCAACAAGGTCTTCACCAGTAGCTTTAGAAGTCCCGGTTCCATCTGCTGATGATACAGGGTTTAATGACACACCAATCTCTAAGTCTTCTGAACAATCCATCATGCCCACCCCACCACAGGTATTTTGAAAGTATACACACGTATCAGTCATCTTAACATCTGTTGAAGGCATCACGACAGTTCTGAACGTCTCGATGATCCGGCTGGTGTGATCGTATACAACCACTAACCATTCAAGGGGTGTAGTCTGGAGGGCGGCGACTTCTCCGCTACCCAATCATGTGTGACCTCTCCTTTATCTTCAGAGTCGTTTTTGTTACCGGTAGGAGGTACACCCACAGGGGCGTCATCATCCACAAAATGGCATTCTCTAACATCCTCTTTATCATCCGTCAAAGTTAGCATCGCAAATCTCTCACACAAGTAATCCATGTCATAATGTATCATTTCTTGTTCAATTACTGATTCCTCTTGATAAAACATACTTCTTGAACTTTGATCCACACCATCAGGCCAAACATACGCTTCAGTCATTTCAACTTCATCCACATATAGAGACATTGTATGATGTTCACAACAGCTCTGAGAGTAAAGGAACCCTTCGTATGAAATCCTCTTTTCAAGCTTCATGAACGAGGGGGCGCTGATTCCGGAGCGGCTTCTTCACAATGGTTGGCCAGTTCCAGATCATCTTGGCACGCCTGGAAGAGACACGCCTTGGCAGCCCTGGTATCTTTCCAAACCAGCACTCCATTTGAACAATCTATCAACCTTTTGAAAACATCACTTAGAACATGCGGTCTTTCCAAAGATACTCCACTTTAGGTGTATATGCGAATTCATTCAAATCTTTTTCATTATAATATGTAGGTCTTCTGTATGCACTGCTAGACAGGTGAATGAAATCCTGTGGACAGTTAGCATACATGTGGTAAGACTTGACATAGGCTGGACTATTCCATGATGCTGTGTAGCGACTGTCCATAGCAGGCTGTACAATATCCTTCCAAGAGTCCCTAAACATCACCCAATCTGCATCACAAAATGAAATGTGCGCCATGTCGTCTGAAAATGCCAAATCCGGAGATGTCAATGCGTTATAGCTTCACACTCGCGATCTTCCTTGTCAAAAAACATAACCTCCGATCGCCCATCGTTCAACAACCATTGGTATTCCACTCCATCATTAGGCTTACTCAGAAAATTAACAAAAGTTTCAGGTCTCCTCCTCTGCGGTGCATAAGTCATTTCAGAATTGATAGCTTAAGCTAACAGGGTGGCGTAATCCGTCTGTTTGATTTTGCCGATTCAATCATGTCAGCCATGGTAAGTTCTGTTCAAAATCACTGCTAACAATGATAGCTACACATCACCCCAGCTTTTAATCTCAATCCTAGAGACACGGGGGCAAACACACCCACTACAAAAAGGGTTTATAGATAACCAGGTGTCTGCATACAGACGTCACTACTCATAAACAGGTCTTTTACAATGTTATCAGCACTAGTGTAATGCGTGGGTAGTAGGCAGACCCCCACATGAAAGGGGTCTCAAACAACACACTCAGAGACATGCCCGGACAAAACACCACCCCACAAAGTAGGATGCATTGCATACCATTGAAGCCCTGCAGCGAAATAGCTCAGTTGGGAGGCGTTAGATTGAAGATCTAAAGACCCTGGTTCAATCGGGTTCCGGCAACTCCATTTTTCTTACTTTTTTTTTTTTTTGTATTTAGCCCCATTCACCACTAAACATATACAACTCTTACAAAGTTTATCTGATCCCCCATTCTCCACAAAACACACATGGGGGTTTGGGGGCCAATATGGCCGCCCAGGGGTATGACATCAGGCACATGACTGTCACATGACATTACATCCAATATGGCTGCCCAGGGGTTTGACACCAGTCACATGACTGTCACATGACTCACAAAACAATAACAAACAACACGTGGTGACAACCACATGGCTAATTTGCATAAAAAGGAGGCGTGGTTATGACGTGATTTATGACATTTCAGGGGGCGGGGCTTATTTTGACAGATAGTTCCTCTTGGGTGCTCCTTGTTGGTGCCCCCCACCCAATCCCAATCCTCCCCCACCTTTTTTATGCAGCCCTTGCCACTTAATCTACTAAACCCCTCTTCTACTGCACTTTTTACCCCATTAATGCACAAATAGGCTGACACCAGACATAATTTCACTGCATTTCTTACTTCCAGTAACTATATGCATGTGACAATAAACTTCCTTGTATCCTTGTATCCTTGTAGTTCATGATAATATACTACTAAGATGTATTGCAAACGTGCTAATTACCAACCATTTCGTTTGAAAATTCTAAAACAACAATGTTTTTTAATACTTCAAAATAACATTTGATAAATGAACCTCACATTTTTCAGTAGCCATAGGTGTCTAGATTTGAACAAAATCTAGTTTGTTTATTACCGGGCCTTTTAATGCCTGAAATATCCAGTAGCAGCCTAGTAGCTAGTAATCAAGGATTTGGTTTAGCTCTTAGAGTCACAGTAAAATTAAAAATTTGGTAGGCTACATAGCTTATTTAGATACACTTATGGTGTGGGCGCTTGCGTTTTTTTAGGAATCCGCAGTCTTGGTTTGTATAGAAATGAATAAGTGACATAGGCCTACATGTAAAGAGGTTGGAAATACAGGACGATTGGTAGGCTAATATGTGAGGTTCCGATACAAGGCTTGAGTTATCGTGAGTCAAACGAACAACTACGTTCTCACTGAAAAATGTAGCCTAGGCCTACTTATTTCAAATTTAACCGATGACTTTTTCGGTTCTGGCACCCGACAGCACCGCAAGATGAGACCATGATAACCTTTAGCCTCCCGAATATGACTGTTCGTTTAGCTTCCCAGCTGAGGTGATGGTTTGTTTTGCCTCCAGTGAACGTAATGACGTAGGCTCAGAAGGTACCTATAGCCTAGGCAAATATGAAACGGAGATGTAACGTGGCTACCAGCGGGATTTTGAACTTCCTTTTTTCATGCATTTTAGAGCAAAAAATACCTTCCTCGACATCAACAGATGTTATCCAACACCCCACATCTCCACTCAGGTCCAGATTACGAAATCAATCGTAGACACCTCTGATAATTAGTTTGCCAGGTGAGCCCAAAGGAAACCTACTTAAGAAGGATGCTCCACATTGTTAAGCATGCCACAGGTTTCAAGCAATATGGGAAAGAAAAAGGATCTCTCTGCTGCTGAAAAGCGTGAAATTGTGCACTACCTTGGACAAGGTATGAAAACATTGGATAAAATGTATGCGTGATCATTGTACTGTGAAGAAATTTGTCGCTAATTCAGATCACAGGCGGGTTTGTGCAGACAAAGGCATATTAAGGAAGGTTTCTGCCAGACAAATTCATAGGATTAAGAGAGCAGCTGCTAAAATGCCACTGCAAAGAAGCAAACAGGTATTTGAAGCCGCTGGTGCCTCTGGAGTCCCACGAACCTCAAGGTGTAGGATCCTCAAGAAGTTTGCAAGTGTGCATAAACCTACTATTCGGACACCCCTAAACAATGCTCTCAAGCAGAAATGATTGCAGTGGGCTCAGGAATACATGAAGACTAATTTTCAAACAGTTTTGTTTACGGATGAGTGCTGTGCAACTCTAGATGGTCCAGATGGATGGATTAATGGATGGTTGGTGAATGGCCCCATGTCCCAACAAGGCTGAGACGTCAGCATGGAGGTGTCCGCATGGAGTCATGTTTTGGGCCGGAATCATGGGGAGAGAGCTGGTAGGCCCCTTTAGGGTCCCTGACGGTGTGAAAATGACCTTGTCAAAGTATGTAGAGTTTCTACCTGGCAACTTTCTTACGTGGTACAAAAACAAGAACCGTGCCTTCCGTTGCAAAATCATCTTTATGCATAACAATGCACCATCTCATGCTGCAAAAAATACCTCAAATACCTGGATCATTGGCTCCTATGGGCATAAAAGGAAAAACTCATGGTGTGGCCCCCATCTTCCCCTGACTTCAACCCTATTAAGAACCTTTGGAGCATCATCAAGCAAACGATCTGTGAGGGTGGGAGGCAGTTCACATCCAAACAGCAGCTCTGAGAGGCTATTCTGATAGCTCTGGGAGGCTATTCTGCAAAGACATTAAAGGAGAATTCCGGTGTGATATTGACCTAAAGTGTATTGAAACATGATACCGAGTGTGAACGTATAGCTCATCTCGGCTTGTCCCCTGCACTCCGAAATATGGCGCTAGTTAGTCGATGCTACCAACAGGTTTTCAAAGGGGGTGCCTCAGGCATCGGCCTAGCCATGCAAATAAATCACTGTTTTACACCATTTACGAGGCTCAAAGTAGCTCCACGCTTCATTGGTAGACTTCCGAGGGCCCTGACATTTAAAACGAGACATTGAGAACTTTGAAAAAGATTCCAAAAATAATTCTGTGGAAATGCATGGATTCCAGTTGCTGCTGCTGGAATCTATGCATTTCCACGGAATTATTTTTGGAATCTGATTGTCCAAAAAATGGCTTCCTGACCATTGTATTGGTCTTTGTGCAATCAATTAAGCCTGTACGCTCTTTATTTGGATTCATTGAGCGCAGCTCAGTAATCCCGGATGTCTTAATTCTGCTTTTGTGCAACGGGCCCCTAGACCTAAGCTGAGCTCTAATCAGCTAGTTAAGTCAACACACCAGCAATGGTTTCCGGAGTCTTTAGTCTCTGTTCTAGGAAATGGACTTGATATTCAATATCCATGATACTCAATTTTTTGAGTCTCTAACATTTGAATTTGCTTACTTTGTACTGTTAATAATTTGTATAGTGGATTTGTATTTGTATAGTTTATTTTATAGTGCCCTCCAGAATTATTGGCACCCCTGGTAAAATTGGTACACAAATTGTAACCGAGGCATTTTTTTGCATTTATATTCAACTTTTTTTTAAATCAGTTTCTGTGAACTTTCAGCAGTAGTTCATGACTATTTTTCACTATGGTATAATGAGACCCATGTTTATCTAGCCCCCACACAAGCCGAGTAGGATGGTAAGAAAGGCAAACAATTCCATAAGGATCACTGTTAGAAAGTTGCAGGAAAAAGTATCATCTTGGGGTCACCAAGTCTCTCAAAATATTCCCCGCAGAAGCATGGATTCAGATTGAATTTCAGTCACAAAATGTAAATATAGCCGCAAGCGGCAATGGCGGGCCCGAGCACCTCTGGGCCGCAACCCGTGACATTTCAGAATCCAACAAAGCACCGACATGGTGCATTTGTAAAATGTACATATTTGATGTGTGTGCTATTTGTTTTTGCATGTTATTTTCTGGCCCATTTACTTGCTTGGCCAGGTGGGGGGGGCAGGCCCATTGTGTGTCATCATAATCATAATCATAATATAAATTAACCTGAGAGATTTCAGATTATTCATTTTAAGCAAAGAACATTTCTGATACACTTTTTGGCCAGATGGTGGCGCTATATTAGGCATTTGAATTACACATGTGAATATCATCACAATAATGATATCCAATATTTTGCAGTTTCAGATCAACCAATATAGGCATTACTAATTTCTGGCACATTTTCCTGCTTAGCCAGGTGGTGGCGCTATGCCAGGCAGGCCCATAGGGTGTGCTAGGCATGTGAATTATATGTGTGAATATTATCACAATAATGATATCCAATATTTTATAAAGTTTATGGGCGTCTTTTTTTCCGAAAGACGCCCATTTGAAAAAGTTTTACATTTTAACTACATGCACATAGGTAGACCTGAATTGAATTGAATTGAATATTATCATATTATATTATAATAAACGTGCAGTAAGCAGAATTTAAATATGGCTGCATTTGACACTTTTACATTTTAAAATGACATAGTCCTAACAGTAGGCCTACCAGCTGTTTTGAGTTAAGGCCATGTTTAGCCTAATTGAATAACTTAATGATGGAGAAGATATTTTCAGACCTGCCATTCTTGAAGAAATGTCAGTATTACCTCAAACCAGGGAAAACACATTGCCCACCTTGGCCTTAATGTATGCAGCCAAAAACAGACCAAACAACATAAATGTTGACAATCTGTTTTAAAGCCTAATCCTAATCTATAAAAATCACTGGTGTTGACAGAAAGGGACTGTGGATGTCCATTTTCTGGTCTCTATTCTAGCATGTCTGGTTTATTAGTACCTCTTTTCAATCCATTATTATGTGATATTTTTTTGTGAAGAAATACATCTATCCCTCATGTATATGTTGGTGTCTTTCTGCTCCTCTCATGTCTACTGAGGCTGCAATGATCACATTCCAACTAAAGGGGCGGGTCTCAGCAATGTGCGTTATCAGTCTACTATAGAAGCCTAGCTCTCGCTTGTTTGCGCGCTAATTATCAAGAATTATGATCTATATGCTACACAGAAAACAAACAAATTAAACACCCATCACTGAGCAAGTCAAAATATTTTGCTAGGTCCACTTTCAGATTTGTTGCAAATAACTACATTTGGCCTTGGAAAGGTCTGCGCTCCCTGAGAATGTCATGTCTAACTGCTGGAACATCCTTTTCAGCATTCACGCCTCTCTCCGAGAATGAAGTGTCCAGACTCCTGACATGCAGCCGTCCCTACCACATGCTCGGCTGGACCCTATACCTCTGAGCCTACTTCAGTCCATCAGCCCGACCATCGCTCCAGCTATCACACATGTGATCAATGCCTCGCTAATCTCCGGCACATTTCCAACAGCGTTCAAAATGGCCCGGTAACACCGTTACTTAAGAAAGCTTCTCTCAACCCTGCTCAAGTCGAGAACTACCGCCCTGTCTCACTACTGCCTTTCCTATCCAAAAGGCATTGAACGAGTAGTCTCCAAACAGGTCTCTGACTTCCTTTCACAGAACAACCTTCTGGATCCAAATCAGTCTGGGTTCAAAAGCGGCCACTCTACCGCTTGGCTCTGCTGTCTGTAACAGAAGCCTTAAAGAAGCCAGGCGACCGCTCGGTCATCAGTACTCATTCTGCTTGACTTATCGGTTGCCTTTGGACACGGTTAATCACCAGGCCCTTCTCTATACCGCTGACATGGGAATCTCCTGTTCTGCTCTCCTGGTTTGAATCCTACCTCACAGGACGCTCGTTTAACGTATCATGGTTTTTGGTCAGCTATCCGCACCTCACCATTCTCCAACCACAGGGGTCCCCAGGGATCAGTGCTGGGCCCCTCCTCTTGCTATTCTATCTACACCACCTCCCTTGGGACAGATTATCCGTTCGCACGGCTTCTCATACCACTGCTATGCAGACGACACACAGCTCTATCTGTCCTTTCCACCTGGACGACCCCTGGTTTCAAAGCACGGATCTCGGATTGCCTTTCAGACATAGCTACATGGATGAAGGCACACCACCTCCAGCTGAACCTCTCAAAGACTGAACTGCTGGTCATCCCAGCTAAACCTACCATACACCACGCACATCAACATCAAATTTGACTCCCTGTCTGTTTCACCGACCAGGACTGCAAGAAATCTAGGAGTTGTTCTTGACAACCAACTAAATTCTCGGATCATGTTGCCTCAGTCGCCGGGCATGCCGTTTTGCACTCTACAACATACGGAAAAATCAGGGACTTACTTTTGACTCAAGATGCTACCTAAACTTCTGGTTCAGGCAATTGTCATCTCACGACTCGACTACTGCAATGCCCTCCTGACAGGTCTCCCCCAGCCTCACAGTGAAACCACTTCAGATGATCCCAGAACGCGGCGGCGCCTGGTACAACCAACCCAAAAAAAGGGCACATGTTACCCGCTGCTCATCCAGCTACACTGGCTACCTATGGCGGCCCGCAGATCAAATTCAAGTCTCTAACGCTTTGCCTACAAAGTAGTCTCGGTTCTGCTCCCACCTACTTGAATGCCCTCATACAGACTTACACTATTCCAGACCGCTATGCTTCCTCTTGATCTAACGACGCTTCTTAGCTCTACCACACCGCACGCCAAGCCAATCCAAACTTTTCTCATCTGTTGTTCCTCGTTGGTGGAACACACTGCCAGTTCCTACAAGGGCAGGGACATCCTTTTTCCACTTTCAAAAACTCCTGAAGACCCAGCTCTTTAGAGAGAACACCCCACTCTCATAGCAACACTTACAACAAGTCTTACTGATCCTAGCACTCACCAGCCGTTTTAAACTGACAAGTAACTGTTAAAACAGCACTCACCGACGCACTTATTCTTACTGTACTCTAATGTTTTTTGTTTTTTTTAAACTGTCCTAAAATTGTGAGAATTGTTCTAAAACGTGCATTGTTTACCATGTTGTTAGTCGCTTTGGTTAAAAAGCGTCAGCCAAATGTAATGTAATGTAATGTAATGTAACCATCATCGACACATGGAAAATATAATGCTAAATGAAATAACTCGTGAACTAGCAATAACTTTGCTAATAACTATTAAACTATTAATCCGAGCTAAATTCACAATCGCACTCAGTGCAGAGTCGTTTTGTTTCGCAAAGCAATTCAAAACGGCCAGCTGCGGGAACGTAAATTTGCGAGTAAACACTTGTTATCCTCACCTCAGCAATTCTTTCATTTAACCCACCGAGGGCAAGAGATGACAATATGAGAGGGCAATATGATGTTTTACCTTGAATTTATAGTCAGAGAGACTGTAGCATGTGTCCCGTGTTTGTTAGCTAACATTTTCTTTTCTTCCTTGGTCATATCGCTGCTGCAGGCCATAGCAGGCAGGCTATGCGTAACAGAAAGTGAGGGAGATAAAGCCCGCCCTCAGAAACAACTGATAGGTAGGTCTTCAAAAATAGCACACAGAGAGGCCAATCACTTGTCTATAAATCTCGCATGAAATCGACAATAGTCTCACTCCAGACTAAGTTGCACCCCCTAAAAAAAAAAAAAAAACTCTTCGGATCTACACGATTCACGTGAATGACATATTTTGATTCAAAAACGGCGATTTTCGCTGAAAGGTGACTAGTTTGCAAGGTATGAGATCAATCACTTAAGGCATTTTACATTTCTGGCACATTTCCTACTTGGCCAGGTGGTGGCGCTATGCCAGGCAGGCCCATTGGGTGTCTGAATATCATCATAATCATAATATCTATTAACCTGAGGAGTTTCAGACCATTCATTCAATGCACTGTGACTTTGACACATTTCCTGTTTATATGGTGAGATATCAAAATCATGACATATTACAACATATAAAAAATCCCTTCGCAATTTAACATCAGCAACATCTTGGCATCATATTAGCCAAATTTTACATGAATCTGACAAACCGTCTAGGAGGAGTATGTTAAAATTGATCATGTGACATCAGTGTAATTGCCATTCTTTCTGTTGCCAGGTGGTGGCGCTATGCCAAATATGCATTATGGGCATGTGAATATCATCACTCCCATGGTATTCAAAGACCTGTAAAATTTAAAACATTTCAAGCCATGCATGGTGAATTAAGACACATTTATTGTTTATGTGGAAGGGTATTAAAATTCATAGTTTTGCCATTTCGTCAAATTACAACATATCAAAAAAAGCTTCACAATTTAGAATCAGAAGCATATTGGCATCATGTATACCGACTTTCACATGAATCGGATCAACCGTCTAGGAGGAGTATGTTAAAATTGGTCATGTCCACAACGCACAAAATCCCAATTACCTCACTTCCTGTGGGCGTGGCTAATGGCATGTTAATACAAAAGTTGTTTGTTTTTGGGAGATACATACACCCACCAAATTTGGTGTGTGTATCTAAAACTATATGCCAAACACAAGTCACAGTGACATAAGGGGGCGCTATGGAGTTCCTGGGCAACGCCCGGTGCCAAGCTTTTATCCCTGTCTATTCACTGTATCACTTGATGTGTGTGCCAAATTTCATGCATTTTCACCCATGGGAAGCACCTCTTTTGGCATCATGATTCATCACATATTTCATCACATATTAGTCTGCACAAAATCCCAAATACCTCACTTCCTGTTGGGCGTGGCTAATGCATTGTACATACGAAAGTCGTTCATCTTGGAGATACAGACACCTACCAAATTTGGTGTGTGTAGCTGAAAGTATATGCCCACCACGGGATCAGTCATCTAAGGGGGCGTAAGGGGGCGCTAGCGAGTCTCTGGGCCATACCCGGGGCCAAGCTTTTTTACCTAGCTGCTTTGTGTGACACCTGATGTGTGTGCTACATTTCAAGACTTTTCGATTATGTTAACCACATCAAAATATTTGCCAACCACGGGATCAGTCACCTAAGGGGGCGCTAGCGAGTCCCTGGGCCACGCCCGGGGTCAAGCTCTTGTACCTAACTGCGATGCGTGACACTTGACGTGTGTGCCAAATTTCAAGAGTTTTCGACCATGTTAACCACCTCAAAAACAGGAGAGCAAAAAAGTGGAATAACAATAATAAATATAGCGGCAATGGCGGGCCCGAGCACCTGCGGGCCGCAACCCGTGACATTTCGGAACCCAACAAAGCACCGACGTGGTGCACTTCTGAAATGTACATATTTGATGTGTGTGCTAATCTGATTTATCTGATGCATCTGATGGTGATTTCCAACAGACGTGGAAAAAACACATTCCTTATCTTGCCAATTGGCGGCGCTATGTAAGGCATGTTAATAAGACATTTGAATTTCATCATCATGACATCTAATTGTGTGTAAAATTTCAGATAAATCAGTCAAAGCATTTAACATTTTTGGCACATTTCCTGGTGGTGGTGCGCTTCTGAAATGTACATATTTGATGTGTATGTGAGTAATCTGATTAATCTGATGCATCTGATGGTGATATCCAACAGACGTGGAAAAAACACATTCCTTATCTTGCCAATTGGTGGCGCTATGTAAGGCATGTTAATAAGACATTTGAATTTCATCATCATGATATCTAATTTTGTGTAAAATTTCAGATAAATCAGTCAAAGCATTAAACATTTTTGGCACATTTCCTGCTTGGCCAGATGGTGGCGCTATGCTAGGCCTGTGAATTACGCATGTGAATATCATCACAATAATGATATCCGATATTTTATAAAGTTTCAGATTAATCACTTAAGGCATTGTCCATTTCTGGCACATTTCCTGCTTGGCCAGAAGGTGGCGCTATGCCAGGCAGGCCCATTGGGTGTCTGGATATCATCATAATCATGATATCTATTAACCTGAGAAGTTTCAGACCATTCATTCAATGCACTGTGATTTATGACACATTTCCTGTTTATGTGGTGAGATATTAAAATCATGTCAAATATATTACAACATTCACAAATCCCTTCACAATTTAACATCAGCGACATCTTGGCATAATGTTTGCCAAATTTCAAATGAATCTGACAAACCGTCTAGGAGGAGTATGTTCAAATTGATCATGTGACATCAGGATAATTGTCATTCTTTCTGTTGCCAGTTGGTGGCGCTATGCCAAACATGCATTATGGGCATGTGAATATTATCATTAACATGGTCTTTAATGACCTGTGAAATTTAAAACATTTCAAGCCATGCATGGTGAATAATGACACATTTATTGTTTGTGTGGAACGCTATTAAAATTAACAATTTCGCCATTTTGTCAAATTACAACATAGCAAAAAAAGGCTTCACAATTTAGAATCAGGAACATCTCGGCGTCATGTATACCAAATTTCACATGAATCGGATCAACCGTCTAGGAGGAGTACGTTAAAATTGATCATGTCCACAACGCACAAATTCTCAATTACCTCACTTCCTGTGGGCGTGGCTAATGGCATGTTAATACAAAAGTTGTTTGTTTTTGGGAGTTACATACACCCCCCAAATTTGGTGTGTGTATCTAAACCTATATGCCAACCACAAGTCACAGTGACATAAGGGGGCGCTAACGAGTCTCTGGGCCATACCCGGGGCCAAGCTTTTTTACCTAGCTGCTTTGTGTGACACCTGATGTGTGTGCCAAATTTCAAGACTTTTCGATTATGTTAACCACCTCAAAATATTTGCCAACCACGGGATCAGTCACCTAAGGGGGCGCTAGCGAGTCCCTGGGCCACGCCCGGGGTCAAGCTCTTGTACCTAACTGCGATGTGTGACACCTGACGTGTGTGCCAAATTTCAAGAGTTTTCGACCATGTTAACCACCTCAAAAACAGGAAAGCAAAATAGTGGAATAACAATAATAATAATAGTGAAAAATAATAATCCTTACAAAAACAATAGGGCCTTTAAGCCCCTTGGTTATCTCGGGCCTAATAATAATCCTTACAAAAACAATAGGGTCTTGCGCCCTTCGGTGCTCGGGCCCTAATAATAATCCTTTCAAAAACAATAGGGCCTTGTGCTCGCCCCTAATAATAATCCTTTCAAAAACAATAGGGCCTTAAGCCCGTCCGGGCCTAATAATCCTTACAAAACAATAGGGCTTAGCACCTCTCGGTCTTGTGAGGACGACCCTCAGACCCCGTCGGGTGCTCGGGCCCTAATAAAACATTACAATTGGTAAAAAAATGGCAATATGATTTAAAAGACAATGTAACTTATTGCAATGAAAATGTAATTTAAAGAGGCCCTATGCTAGCCTAGAAATCTAGACGCGCCCCTAGCGGCCAGGGCTAGTCTAGCAACTCTCCGTTGGCTTGTAAGCTCCAGAAATCGAAACTCAATCAGGCCAATGAAATCGTGTATAGAGTCGTTAGGTGGGCTTAACATGATGATTGATGGCAGAGTTGCAACGGTTTGGCTTGAATTCCCTGCTACTTGAAAACAAATAAGATGGATGTTGCTGTTAGCGAACAGTGTGACACAAGTTAAGCTTTTATTAAGTTGGCAAGCGTTTGAACTAGCCAACTAGCTCCGCTGGTGGGAAGCGCATGGGACTCATAAGCTGCGCTGTCCTATTAGTGCAGAGGGAATTTGAAAGACAACTGATTATCCCGCCCCTCGGACTGAGCACTGCGAACGGTGAGTACCCAGACCCTACATTTTAATGTGGGTCTGGCTCGTCAGGCTAGCCCTATGCAACAATTTTAGCAAAAATTATCTTAATTATGCAGGTTGAGAGTCGTTCTAATGGTTCTACAACACTTTTTTTGGGCGTTTGGTGGGTGCTTCGTCTCCCCTAGTGCTTCTCCAGCGGAAAAAAGCGAATATGCAACTTTCTGGTCAAAGGTCCCACACATCCGGATGTAACTTCGTGCGGAAATACTTTCGAAAATGTAGTCAGATTGTAGTTTCTAAGAAGACTGCAAAACGGACTCCGACTTGGCTTTGTTGCTGTTGAAATTGTAAGTAGCCTACCCTTGGGTGAACTTCGTTTTTGTAATGTGAGCCCTATGTGTTTAGCTTGGTTTATTGATGGCTAGCTCGTTAGCTAGTGGGGGTTTAGTGTAGCAGTCACTTGCTACCGAAGCTGCAGGGGGAGCTATGTCGTAAAAAATGCGAGCCCAAATCAGGTGAAAGCCCAGAAACGGCGAAGGAATAACCAGACCTGCATAGGGCTTCTCCAATTAAATAAATAAATATCCTCATGTATTAAAACAATAAAATTGGTAACAATTAGCAATAGGATTTAAAAAATAATCCTCATTTAATGTAATGTATTAGTAAAATCAAGTTTTCCTTCATGGTCACAACTAATATGTAATTGTGGAGACCTCCAAATCCTGAAGAGTTGAAATGATCCAGCAAGGCCAAGGAAAGAATTTACAGCAAAGAGGTTCCAGACTCGTGGGATGATAACCAAGGAGTAGCGTGCCCAGATGAAGCCTATAGCCACAGAAAATAGTAAAAACACATAAAAACACAACAACTTAGAAAACATTCTCACTTACAACATGCTGTGGCATTCACCACTATTAAGATTCATGCAAGGAACCACTTACTGCTGACTGTGTACTTTAATTGCGGCTGCTTAGCTAATGTAACATTCTTTTTTGGATTTGGAAACTTTCCTTAAAGGTTTGTTTGGTTGTACTATGGTTTACCAGTAAAAAGTTTTTCTAACAAAAATATAACTCTAGTTTACGTACCTCCCTAACGTTCTCCTGACATGTAAATTGTGGAAAACTTGGGGTAACCTTGAGAGAATGTCCAGTCCACATTGGGAGTGGTTTTGTTATCAAATGTTATCAAATGTCGGGCGGGGGTATGTCGGGCGGGGGTATAAGGCGTTGGCCTTAGGAAACTGAGGTCGTTTGATATGGGCATGTTTTACCATGGGATTCTGGCAAGTGTTCTTTTTTATGCTATTGTATGTTGGGGCGGTAGCTTAACAGTTGAGGACAGGAACAGGTTTAATAAACTAATAAGGAAAGCAGGTTCCATCATTGGTTCATGCCCAAGTTCTGTGGAGGAAATCCTAGAACAGAGGGTGATGAAGATGAGGAGTGTGCTGCCAAGGGATGACCACCCCTTGTACAGCATGTTCACTAAAAGTTGTAGGAGCCAAAGGCTCCTTCTATCTAGATGCTTCACAGAGAGATTTAGGAGGTCCTTTGTTCCTACAGCGATCAGACTTTTAAACAAGAGCTGACTATTGTTGCTTTTGCTTTATATTGCTGTGATTATTGTGTCCTTTCAGTGCCTGTGTCTGTGCATACCTATTCATTTGTTGTTTTAGTGTATGTTGTACTGTGCCCTGTCTTAAGTATCAACTGTCCTACTGATGTATGTTGTTGTGTGTGGTTGCCAGGTAGCAAAAGAATTTCCCCCTTGGGAATTAAAGCAACACCAAAGAGTTTTATGTACCTTAAAATAATGTTTCCAAAATCGTTTCAGTGGTTAATCAACTCGTAACAGGGTGAACGGCACTTCTGCATTCGCTTCGCAGCCCTCTATCGGCTATAACCGCACTATGTAAGTTTGCCAGATCAGGTAGCGGTTCTGAAGTTCGATGGAATGAGACATAAGAAACTACAAATTTGACTTGCATCTGATGTCGCAATATATCGTACTTTCATAAAATCATGCAACATATTCTACCTTGTCTGACATTGTTATTTGCAAAGCCAGTGCTGGATAAACAATTAGCATGTGTGCGACAGACGAAAAGTTCTTTGGTGTTGCTTTAATACAGTGCAATCAATCAATCAATTAATTACGAGATAGCGTGATCATATTTTTATAACCTCGTAATTATGATAAAAGATCTCGAAATTGTGAGATGAAGATATCTAAACATGATGGATGCTTGCTGGAAGTTGCGCTCTTCCTACAGGAGCAATGGGCCAATCCCAAATTGAGCTCTGAGGACTAAGGACTAAAGACTCGCAGACTGATCTCAGGTGCTATAAGTGAGTGAGTGTGTGAGGCCACATGACCCATCTCAGACCCCGTTTACATGTACATGGTTATTTTGAAAAACGGAGACATTTCCCTTTGTTTGTGCCCTTCGTTTACACACAAACAGAGAATTCGCCTCTGAAAACAATTCTTTCTAAAAACTCTGGCCAAAGTGGAGATTTTGGTAAACTTTGTTTGCATGTTTGCAGAAAGAGGAAGAGATTCATTGCTGTTGTTTCTATTTTTGGGATTCTGATTGGCTAACGTGTGCTTGAGCTTCTCGTTACACTGCCACCTACAGGTTTGGCATGCTCTTGACGGCATTTAAACCAGGGTTAGTGTAAATGAAATTTTTTCTGAAAACTGACAGATGTGCATGGTGTTATTTTTGAAAACAGAGAGGGTGAAATGTCCGTTTATAAAAACAGCCGGCCATGTGTAAACGTAGCTTCAGGTAGGTATAAATGGGATTGGGACAGCACTTCACAAGATCACATGTTGCCATGGCGACGTTTAATAACAAAGATGTTGCTGACACTTGCCGGTTTGAGAATTTTCATTTTAAGTTTGTTGCTTAAAACGTTGCTAACAGGTTCAAAATGTTGTTTGAGAGCATACAGTAAATATGTAAATTGGTGGAGTTTTGAGCAAGAACGTCATTTGCATTAACACCAAATTGTCTTACAGTGAAAGCGAACGGGGCATACATTCACGTCAAAAACAAACTATTTTACACCACTGACAATGTTAAAAATAGAAAGACACTTCTGTGGTAGTGTGGTGAGGTTGTCCATCGAAGTATTGTAAGCATACAATAAGTGTTTCGAAAGATTAAAAAAAATATTTTATGAAGGGTGTGTTTTTGGTTAGCTGTCTTTCTGTTGTGGCCACTGTGAAGAAAAGGCTTTTTAACAACATTGACATTCATTCATTTAGCAGACAATTTTTATCCATAGCGACTTTCATATGTCAATTAAATTAAACCAATGACACAACAGTGGAAGCAGGGAATTGAACCCCCATCTTTTCAGGCTACTGCATGCTAGCCCAGCTCCCAGTGATCATTATTAGTATTAGGAAATGGTTTATAAAACATGTATCCACACCCTAATTAATCATTAGTGCATGTGTATGTAACATCTGTTAAATAATGGAAATAATACTAAATCAACAAATTATTATTGCATCATGTATTAAGTATTAAAAATAATTATTACATCCAGTCCCTTGCGTTGGCCGTGAAGCCCCTTTGAAAATCATAGGTTTACAGGCCACGGTGGCCTTGGTGCCCCCTTCTTTCAATATTCTGCTTTTTGTCCTCCTAATAGCGATTTTTATTTAGCCTGTGGCCTGTCAAAATAATCTTAGCATTCACAGCGCAAATTAATTTAGTCTTTTACGCAGTGGAGTAAGTGACAGCGCAAGAAAGTGCGTCCAAATTCACCCATTCTTCTCAGTTGAACTACTCGCGAAGTAGCCTATTCATCACACAGACATCACAAGTATCACAATTATGAACATATTTTTGATGCTTAAGACATTATTTTGTACTTGACCTTGGTATTAAAAGTAACTTATGGATACTTTATTGTAGAGGGCAGGTATTTTGGTTTTCCAACATCCAACTTTACACTTTACATACAGTGGGCAGTGCTTCGACTTGGGCAGCTTCACTCGCGGTCCGCGCACGGGATCACGCGGTATCACGCGACTTTAATTTGTGTTTTTACAGTGACGCTGCAACAACCGGTAGATGGCTCAAGTGAGCAGGGTGTCTCGTAAAAAGAAATGGAGCCTGGAAAACCCTACACAGACTTCACTACAGACTTTAGCAGACTGGTTTAGAAATAATTTAATAGCCAGAAACTACTGCCCTGTAGCCTAGAAATCTAGACGCACCCTAGCGGCGGCAAATTCATTTGCTCAGTCTGTACATCTAGTATCAAACCATAGGGATTTCTATTGGCTGACGCCGTGGACGTCATCCAATCACAGAGCTCTATTTTGTTAGAGAGTCTTAAGGCGGACTTAACAGGATAACGACAGTCCTGCGACGGTGAACAACAAGGAAGGTGGCTATGGTGAACGAAGAGCGGTTGTTTGAATCGTTGTTAGCGTCAACTTTGGAAGAGTTGGACTTGTGCTTTTCTTTGAAAGTTGAGCAACACAATGCACTTAAGTCATTCCTTTCGAAGAAGGATGTATTTGCCGTTTTGCCGACCGGATACGGATATGGTCGTAGCGCTGGCCTATTGCATGCCTAGGCAGTTTGAAAGACAATTCTCTGCCCGCCCCTTAGATTAAGTGAGGTGAATGGTTCGATTCCAGACTATACATTTCAATGATATAGCATGGCCCGCCAGGCTACCTGCCCTGCCCTAATAAAGAAATATTTGGTTAACTGTGAGTGAATCCCATTTGCAGCCATACAAGAAACGCAGGACAAATTAAACATTCTGGTTTTCTCCGAGTGCAACGATGATAGACATTTGGACAAAATGTAGAGCATATTAACCTCCGTTGCTCAGCCAAATGCCTTCCTGTTACGTCCTGTTATCACGGAGTTACAGGCGATAAACGATTTTTGATGGTCACAAGTTTACTTCATTAGTGGTTTATTTTTTTGATTATTAAAGAGTGTTTTTCATTTAAAGGTTTGACTTTGTGCTTATTCAGTAGAGCATTTAGTGCTCTCCCCAATCCCAGACGTTCACATTGCATGTTTGTTTGTAATGGATGCAACCCATGAGATACAGCGTTTGGCGGCAATGAGTTGTTAACAGACATGAACCAAGACATATAGCCCAGCAGCAATCTAGGGACTGTTCGTTATTTATTGAAGGGGCCACCGGAGGAATTTTGAGTGCTTCAGTCAAAAGTTGCATGACCCTCCCTTGCCTGCTAGAAATTGTTCAATGACCCTCCGACAGAATTGTTAAAAAAGACATGACCCTCCCCTGCCAATTGTCGCTGTCTTCCGCCCTTGCTGCTTTGCGCCACAGCTACACACTGTGATAACGTTCTTAAATCAATCTTTCCTTGCAGCTTGCATGCTATCAGTCCTTCGTTTTCAAATGTGTTGCGCCTGTTTACACAATTTCACAAATAATCATATGTGATTAATAATATGACAAATAATCACGGGGACCGAAACAATGCATGCCAACTTTTTCCGTGTTTATCACGTATTTTAACTTTACCCCGCTGTCTTGCCGTTTTAATGTTTTCCCGTAGAATATCCCATATTTGAATACTCTCATAACAGCCCTGCCATCGGGCCTGTCTCTGTGTTGCCCTGTTGCTACCCCTTGCCCTTCCAACGAAACAGATGTCTTCAAATTATCGTTTTCCTTGAAGGCGAACTTAGAGTGATGTTAACCTATTTAAGTTTAACGGTGTGATTGTCGTGAGAGCACGATTCATTGGCGCTTGCATGTTCGGCCTTATGTCTACGTGCGCACCTGAGGCTACTCGGCTACTAGAGAAAGAATTTCCCCTGTTTGTATGTTCATTCCAAGTTGGCCTACCATAACCATAACTCTGCACTGTAGACCCTAACTGGCTATTCATATTTTTCTGTGAAATAAGAAAATGTATTTGTTCAACTTTATGAAGCAGAATTACGCACTAGGCTACTTGGAACATATCACATTTGACAAAGGACAGATGTGCTAGTGACAAAATATTAACTTTCAGTGTTTTATGATGTCTTTGTCATGGGGAAGTGTTTTTCCCCATGAATTTATTCTAGGCTACTGTAGTGACTGCCGTGAGAGAAGCGGGTTCTGTGTTTCGTTCATGTCAGTGACTGACGCGAGAGAAGTGGGGTCTGTGTTGTGTTGCATTGCATTTTCATTGGGCATGCCATGCCGTGCCGTCCACAGCTCTTCAGTCCTGACAAAGCCGAAATTACTACTTTTGAAACAATGAGTGCAGGAAGCGCGTTTTGTTATATTGCTTGACGGTGGGGATCCCAAGCAGCTTTCAGCCATAAGGCTACTTTGAGAACATTTCCTAATTCACCCGACACTAATATTCAAAATGTTGACAACTATTTCGGCATAGCCTATAAAGCAGTTCAATTAAATGGAATGTTAGTTGTAAACAAACAAGCTACTTGGTGAGGCTTGACCTCACAGATGTGCTCGTGCCTTAGATGGCAAGAAAAATCTTCACGATATAGGCCTATTAACTGACCACCCGATTCACATTGGCTGGGGGGTAGGGGGGCCATCAGACATTTGTGCCCAGTTAATCCGGCCCTGCCCCCAACAAATCACACCTTCCCACCTCTGTAACGGCTTAAAAGAAGTCGAGAGGACTCCTAAATCACAGACCTATTCACAAACCTGCGGCATTTTGCCGTGTTTTGAAATCCTATGCAGCTACAGGAGCTTCCAATCGTGAGGAGTTACAGGCAATTTTCCATTGTAGGCATAACTAACATGCAATAACGCCACCAACAACAACCAAAAGTAGGCTACTCATTGTCAACATGTAGCCTAAATTAAATGTAACATTATTGTGAATCAAATTAAAATGTTCTCTTTTGCAAATGTAGGCATAGTAACAGATTAATTTAATAATGTTACAAAGATACTACATCAATCCGTATGTTTCATTAGGCTACTAGGCTATTTGTTTTGCCTTACTCTTGATTCATTTAGGCTAGGCCTTTTTATTCAGGGGCCATATTCACAAAGAACTAAGGCTAAAAGTAGCTCCTAACTGGCGAATTTAGGAGCAACTCCTAAAAATAATGGGCATGTCACTCCTAACTTTAGGACTCCTAATTTTTTCACTAAAAGTAATTCACGAAGCATTTTAGACCTAAAAGTAGCACCTAAGTCTGAGACAGCTTAAAAGAAGTCGAGAGGACTCCTAACTCACTAAGACCTATTCATAAACAGCTTTTTGTGGCATTTTACGTTGCGATGTTTTGAAATGTGTAGCCTATGCAGCAACAGGAGCTTCCAGTCGCGAGGGAACAATTTTGCATTCATAAAAGGAATGCAATAACGCCACCAACAACAATCAAAGAGAAACTCCTAGCTAAAATATTTTATTGCTGTTTAGGTGTATAGCATATAGCCTACTCCTAGTGGTAAGATAAAAGGCTTTGTGAATATGACCCCTGGTGTCTAACCCAATGAAGAATTTTATATAAATCCTGCGCAAACAGTAATCCTCCTGCCCCTGAAACCACAGCTGTGGATAGTGTGGAATATTCAAGTAATAAAACAATCCAATGTGTGTCTCAATTGTCCCCTGCTGACCACCTCACACATTTCTCTAAATTTTGCAACGAACTTACATAACACAATGCCATAAAATATGCCAGTTTTAAGACACAGAATAATGTTTGTAATGATACCAGTTAGGCCTACGTTTTAACAGTAACAAGTGTAATGAGCTAGTCATTGTCGAAGGTGCATGGTGAAGTGAAATTCTTACTTTGGAAAACAAACATTTGCCGATATCATCAGAATATTGCAACAGATTATGTGTGTTCTGGACTGCAGGTAACTTGTTAAGCCAGTGGTTCTCAAACTTTTATTTCATTCCCCACTTTGATCAAGGGGCATGACTGATGATGGTGGAGATAACGTGTTATCCCGAGGCCTTTGCAAGTCAGCATCTCCGACGGTAGTCTACCCTATTAAAAATATACGTTTTCGATGTCCCAAACGGAGAGCCATACTTTATTGTTTTTAACGATCTGTTAAAAGCACAAAACCGGTTGCCATTGACAGCAGTGATTATATACTTTGCCGGTGATATAGATTTAACAGACCACCGAACGTTGGGAAGGCCATTCATGTGAATGGAACTTTCTGCAGCACTAACAAATTGTGCCCCTTTCTTACTTTAAAAAACTTTAATGGTGCGTTATGGATGTGACGTTATGGATGTTACATAATGTGAATTTACAAGACTGGAGACTTTATTTTACCTCAAAGCCGATAAACATATCTTCTGGTGGCATGCCAGTTTCAACGCATTTCACCTTAGTGTTTACAATTGACATTTCAGAGATTATTAGGCTGATCAAAACCACAGGGAGGCCTAAGCATTAGCAAAACACATAAACATAATATTAAAATACCTCCAGTGATTGACAGCCTATTTTCGAGTGGCCAAATAGGGGAGACCGGGGCTGGTTGGAACAGGGGCAGGTTGAAACACTGTTAATATCCAGGCTACTAGAGGGAGCTGCAACAAAATTCCAACACTAAACTGACGCCCTTATTGAGTAGAGTAAACTCAATGTATGTAACTGGTCTCCAGGTCATTAACCCTTTAGGTGAGAACAACTTTTTGATTTTGTAGTGTCAAAACTTAGAATATGCACCTCCCACTAAATACATCCTAGAAGGGTAATAGTTAGGGATATAAAAAAAATATTCATTATAATTGATTGCTAGGGGACTCATCTATAATTTAAAATGAAGTTTAAAAACCTGAGGTGACTGATATTAGCAGGCTAACAGCATTTGTGCAAAAAAGTTTGACCTAATGTGGGCGGGGCAGGTTGGCACACTGATTTTGGGGTTAGTTGGCACATACATTCCCTATGGCTATTTTGTGACAAATCTATAAACTTTGTATTTTACACATAAAAACATCATCAATCTTTATTTTAACATTGTTATTGTAATTACTGAACATAGTTTTACATTTGGAAGCATTTCAGACCTTTTTAAACATTTGAAGTAAAAAAAAATCGGTAGGGACCAAATTGGTCTTGACAGTGAGCCCTACTGAAGAAAAACACACAGAAAATAAATCAGCAAAGCCCTACAGGTAGTGATATAGATGAGCACTTCAAACAAAAGCAAAAGAAGTACTGCAAAGGACTATAACATAGGTGTTCCAACCAACCCCGACTCAACGCATTGTAAGACGGAGAAATATAACCAAGAGTGAAAAGTGTTCCAACCAGCCCCGGTCTCCCCTAACAAAAATCTCAGTGATTATCTTTCCGTAATTGTCATACTGTTGTTTGTTGTACAGTAACTGGATCATTGTCGTGAAGATGGATGACTGCAGCTGGAGTTAACTTCCTTCTGTTGCAGATGTGTTCAGCCTGCCGTTCACGTCTGCTTAACAGTTTCAATTGAAATGTGACGATCCACTATTGACAAAGGTTTACAACACGATATGCCAGCATTTGAAGTGTCAGATCCTCTGTAGCTAATAACCACAGAGTAACATGAGTTAACGCCAGCAATAAACATGTGTGTGTGTGTGCACGCGTGCATGTACTGGTTACATTTTGCTTAACCAAGGTTATACTTCAATCCCACTTTAGTCATTTTAACTTTTGATATTACTGGTTAAACTCTTTTTGTAGTTTTATTAGTTTCAATTTCTGCCATATTCAACAGTTTGTGTGTGTGTGTGTGTGTGTGTGTGTGTTCACGTGCATGTACTGTATGTGTCCAAA
Source organism: Alosa alosa (assembly GCF_017589495.1). Classification (NCBI taxonomy): domain Eukaryota; kingdom Metazoa; phylum Chordata; class Actinopteri; order Clupeiformes; family Clupeidae; genus Alosa; species Alosa alosa. Next base: position 32,282,778 of record NC_063205.1, on the reverse strand, counting down.
TCACAAATGAGTGGGTAGGTTGATGCGGGCTTTCATTAAATTTTCCAATACAATTGAGAGTTTTATATTAAAATAACTTTTTCTTAGTTTTACATTGGTTGTACCACCTGACATGTAAACTGTACAATTCCAACTATGAAGAGCAAGTAGCTATTCTTTTTAGCAATATTTGAGAGAGATTTACACATTTTTCACTCGTCAGTAAAGGTCACTTGGGGTCCTCTTGATGAGGCCTGTTTACTCTTTTCCTTCTTCAATTCAAAATAAACATTCTGTAATATTTCAGATATACAAATTTCCGGACAAAAATGTTCTTTACATTTTCCAAACAATTTAAGACCTATTAAACTAGGATTTTTTCTTCAGCTGTGCTTTATATACACCTTTCGCTATAGACCAGGTTTTTCTTTGTCAATTGCGTAAAGATTTTTAGAGAGTATATGAGAGCGATTTTTGGATCACGTGCCAGCACACCTTATGCTGCTAATTATCCTGGACACAAGGTTTAATAGAAGAGGAGTGCATGGTGAAAAATCAACACTTTATTGCTTCAAGCCACCTTGCACTGGATGCATAATATAGTCTTCTTAAATTAAGTCAAAATTATATTTAACTTTGCAGTGTCCGTTTAATTCTATATTTGATACTTTTCACATAGTGTTAATTTGCATCTCTGAACTCACCACATTTCAGCCCTCTAGGTCACTTGATATGACTTAGAAACACAACTGAGACCTAGCACAAGGTCTTGTGAAGCTGTGTTCAAAAGTAGATCAATATAGAATGAAAATATGAGTACTTTAGACCATTATTTGCCAAGGTATGCTCATGCTTTTTGTAACTCCCCATAGGACTTTTGGTTATCCAAAATGCATACTGACAATCAAATGCTTACTGTCTATGACCCCCTTTGTGTAGAAGCATAATCTTGGTCTCAAATGAAAGGTAACACGTTGAAGTTTCATGCTTGCATTTGAATTGTACTTCAGGGGTTCTGATATGGAATGACTACACTAAATATGGAATAATTACACAAAAATATAAATCTTTGCAATTTATATTTCAATTCAATTGGTGTGTATAAGATGGACTATACATCTGCACAACTTATATTGGATAAAATAACATGATTATTAAATGTCTATGGATTCCTGTGAATATTTCAAGACCCATACACTGTAAATCTAGCATATTGCTAAGGATATACACTGCAGCTAGAAGGTAGGGAAGCACCAAAGGCGGAGGAGTGCATTTTTGATTAAATTTAAGTGAGACATAGTTAGATTAATCTGACAATGTGAAGCACTACACATATTTTGCATGAAAAAAATTGTCATGTATTGATTTCCAAGAGTCCAAGCTTTCAAATTATGTATATGTCAATCAAATAATTATGCTACATAACAATCTGATGTATAAAAATGATTTAGAATAGGGTCACTGCAGATTAAGTAATATTTCCACAACTTTCACTTGCAAGATTTGCCAATAGAACAAGAAGATTTTCAGTGCAAAAATGTCAAAAATAAGTCAAACTGTTCCAAGTTGTCTCAATTTGCACAGAGCAAGCTGTTGTCATATGGCTGAGGTCTCAAGGAATAGTTACAACAGGGGCCCTGCTCACCTGTGGTTGTTAGCACAGCAGACTGATAGGTGCTGAGTTTCTCTGCAGGGCGAGTGAAGTCAGAAATGCCAGCAATTACCAATCCCTGCCAGAAATGTAAAATCATAAAGCTGAAGCTGAAGCTGAATCATCTCTATTTACTAATAAACAATAGTTTCATACCATTATTGAAAATCAATTGAAAAATGCAAGCTATAAAGTGTAAAAATTTCCTTGAATTCTGACAGAATGACTAACCTGATGAGGATGTATCAGGTTAGAGGAATGTGAACAACTTACCCATTTAACCCATGGAGCCCAGAAGAAGACTGTCTTTGGACCTATGACCGAGAGAAGAAAAAAATACTTTCAATTCAATTCCTACCAAACCAGATCCAACAACTGGCTCACTCTTAGGGTCCCTAATGCACATACTGAGCTTGGCAAAGCTGCATTTGTTTTCGATGGCCCTAGTACCTGGAACGCTCTGCAAGAAACACTAAAATTAGAGGTACTTCCCTCTGCAACTGTTTTTAAGCAATTGGTGTCAAAACATATATATGTTTAAAAAATGTAAAAATATAATTTCAAATATATATTTATAATATATATATATATATATATATGGTTTTTTAATGCATGACCTTTCTTTGTAAATTCGTTATCATTGTAAATGAGGGAAACCTCAATGCCCTATGAGTATAAATAAAGGTTTGAATTGAAAAAGACTTGCACTTGCAATTAAATACTAAAAATCTGGTTAGATTTAGGCCCTAGCCGTGGCGCAACTGGCTGGGGCACCTGCACCGTACGCCAGGCGACCCGGGTTCGATTCCCGCCCCGTGGTGCTTTCCGGATCCCACCCCGATTCTCTCTCCCACTCACTTCCAGTCATTCTCACTGTCCTGTCTAATAAAAGGCCAAAAAAATATACTTAATTTTTTTTTTTTTTTTAAATAACATTAAAAAAATAAATTTAAAAAATCTAGTTAGATTTAAGCGTTTATTAAATTCAATTAAATTCAAATCACTTTATTCATCACCAGGGGCCATTGCGTGTAAACATTATGGTCAGTGCATGGTCATGGTCAGTAGTGAAGACCTAAATACATTTAGGGGTGTGTCCAGTCCACATTCGGGGTAATTTTTCAAACGTCAGGCGCTTGGCACAAAAAGGTTGTTCTTATGTTTCTTAATCAGTCATGGGTGTGTTTTGGGTGTAACATCATTTAAACCAATGAGAATGACATCTGTCATTCCCTTTAACAGCAAGCAGCGCAACTTCAAACAGTGCATCGGTATTTTAATAGTTAGTGGCGTATTTGAAGGAATCTTCTTGCATGCTAGACCGTATGGAACAGGTATTCCACTAAGCCATGCTTTACTAAAACCTGTTTGTGACTAGCAGAGTATAGCCTACACACACAAATTTGCACTAGTCTATTATTTGAACTCCTAGGCAAAGTGAAACTAACTTCACCGTGGTCTCATGGTCAACGACAAAACAGTTCTACACAGTTAATTACTTTCAGTATTGACTGACAAGGGGTTACCATCAAAAACGTAGCCTGAAAAAAGCAGCACTTACTACAATAATGTTGGAATGACTGAATAAAAAATCTTAAGGATATTTATCCTGCAAAGGAGTTGCTGCTTATATCTCGCTTACATGCGCATTTCGCTATAAACCAGGTTTTTGTTCGTCTGTGGCGTAATGATTTTTAGAGGGTGGAAGATAGCGATTTTTGGAACATGCGCCAGACCACACCTTCTGCCACACCCCTGGGCACAAGGCTTAATAAAAGTGATGCGCATGGCATAAAATTTGCCCCTGACTTGAGTGTAAGATAGGAATAAACTTTGCGCTGTGATAAGAATAAGCTTTGCACTGTGTTTCTGAACATCAAAATAGAGCAATAAGTTTTTAGTGACATTGCATTTGTATTTGGTTCCACACATTGTACCTACAGCACCCAAATCAGAAAAGGTAGGGGCGTTGTGTAAAATGCAAATAAAAACGGAATGTGGTTATCTGCAAATTTCATAAACCCATATTCAGTTGCAAAAAGGACATAGAATCATGTTGAAAATGTCAAATTTGACTTTTTCGTGGAAAATATAAGAACATTTTGGATATGATGCCAGCAACAAGTCTCAAATAAAGAGCTGGAACGGGGCAACAAAATGCTGGAAAGGTTGTGTAATGATAAAGACAAAAACAAAAGTCATGATCTGCTTTGGATCAAAAATATCCCTGCCATGTCACGTTCTCTCTCTGCTCCAGGTTTTGCCCAGCCCACGTCTCACTTGCTCTTCCCTGTTCTCTGCTGCACACACCTGTGGCTAATTGGTCCTTGTCTGTGCCTGTATTTAAACCCTGCTCTGAGGGTCATTCAGTGCTGGATTAACTCCTCGCCTTCCTCGTGCTGTCTGGATGAATCTCAGTTCTGAAACTTCTCTCGCTCTCTCCTGCCTATCTCTGGATTAATCTGCCTTGGATTGTGGTTCATGTTACCTTTGGATTTCTTGGAATGGCCTTTGTTGGACTGCCTGGACTGGGTTTTAATCCTAGCCTGGTTACAAAAGTTACAAACAGCTTCAAAATTGAAATTTTAATAACAAATATAGACCAAGAGACGCCGGCCACTTGTGTAACTGTTGGCTTTTACAATAGGAATCAAAAAGGTGACGAAAGATCGTTTTTCATTAGCTCCTCTAATGAGAGGATGGTGATGGTTAGCAGCTGTGAAGTGTTTCTTTTCTCAAGAAAGACTACTGTCTACAGAAATGTAGGTTAAACATATCATACAACTATCTACAATCATCCAAAAATGAATGGCCAGAGATGAATTACCAGAGAGCTATTAATTAAGGGAAAAAGTGCAACATCTAAGTAGTAGTAGGCCTTTATTGTCACATAGTCACAAAGTAACCAGCGAAATGAACCATCAACCTGTCCATACAAACATACATATAATATGACAAGGGGGGTAGACAGGACAGGGAGACAGGGCGTTGAGGAAGAATACAGCATAACATGAGGAGAGGGGAGGAGAAAAAAAAAGGCAACCCCCAGACTATGCTCCTGTGCGGAGTAGTGTGGGAACAGGAAAAAAACACCTCAGCAACATTAGCACATACACTTTACACAACATGAGAGACACACGGCTTGCAACAAGGGGGGGGAGGGGGGGTGGAGGGGATACCAGTGCAGGCAGGCAGCCATCCGGTCCTGCAGCCATTTCGGCGCTGGTCACAGACCCGCTTGACAGACTGGGGGTACAAGCGGCTAAGGCGGGATGGGGGTAATGGGGGTGAATGCATGTCTGTATATATGTTAGATGTATGTGTAGGCCTGGTGAAGCGCTCCGCCTGGTGCCCAAAGTCTTAGTGCCTCAGTCCGCAGGATTGTCAAAGCGATAACACAGCAAGTTGCTATGGAGACAGCCTTGGTCATGTCCCAGTCAGAGTCCACAATCAGCAGGTCTGTGGGGGGTGGGGAAAGGGATGCAAGAGCGTCTCGCTGCAGTGCTCTTCCGGGGGAGTTGTTTTCCAGCAGCGGCCTTGGCCGAGGCCAGTGCTGCTTAAGGGGCGCCAAAAGCAGATAAGATTGTAGTTGTTTGGTCTTGGGGCGGGTAGCCGCATTCCAATTTGCACATCTACCCTCTTAGTCCATTCTGGTCCAATTGCCTTTGTAAAGCAGTGAGTTTCTCCATGATGTTATCCAACTTAGTATCCAACCTAGCATCCATCTGATCCATCCTGGTATCCATCAAATGCTTGATAGTCCCAGTCTGGGTGACGACGGCTCTGCCCACTGCTTCAATCATAACGGGCAGCCTTACGGGGCTTTGAACAGCTGTCACCATTTTTAGATTTCCTCGATAAACCAGGGCAATGCCTAATCCAATCAGAATAAGACCTGTTATCATGGTTCCGAATAGGTAGATATCTTCAATGTCCTCCACAGAAAGAGCCGCCAGGCACACGACCCGCCACTTCTCCCACGCGTCCATCGAGTAGCCAGCTGCGAACGTTCCGGCAGGGCAGTCGGGTTCCCCCTAGCCTGGGTGTTCCCATGCTGCCTTGCGCGCGATTTGATTCACGCTGCTAAGGCAGCCTGGAGACCATGGAGCAAATTTTCGCCTGAGATAGGGAACCAATCACAGAACAGGTGGGAAAGCAAGACGATGATGAGCTATGCACAGACGCATTTGATAGACATCCGTGGCACCCAATAAACGGATCTGGGCATTTTTTTCAAATACAAGAAAATGAACGTTTGGTTCCCAGACCACGTCTCATTGAGAAGTGGTGGCGCTAGCCAGGCTAGGTTCCCCCGAACCCAAGCTTCTCGTCGAGAAGATGGTGTCAATTGCGTTGAGAGACCAGTTGATCAAATCCATGATTTTTTAGTTTGGAGAGCAGTGCAGAGAGAGTCTCTCAAAGTATAAGACAGTAGACTACACGAGACAAAGAAGCACAGCAGGGAAGACTATCCTAAGCATGGCAAGACTATATTTTAATTTTTCTAGTGAAATTCATGCTCATCAATCACATCATTCCTAGCTTCTGTCCCTCTGTTTCAAGTTAACATGAGTGTCATTTGATTATATAATCAGAACAAATGCAAAGAAATTAAAACACAATAGGCTAAACGTCCTGTGCCGGTCAGTAGGCTAACTCCCATCTCGTATGGCAAAATAAACTGATTTGATTGATTATGAATTGTGTCGCGATCACACACAATTGAACTTAACACAGCAACCTCAAACACCACTGTTGAACCTAATGCTTAAGGCATGTAAGAAATAAGCAGTTTATGAACTATCCTTACCTCTTTTTATCAAGTCAATATTATGACCAAAATAATAACATTGGCATATTTAAAGGCTGTTGTGAGCTAGCACAACAACCTAATATATGCTGCAATGGCTAATCATTTCATATAATAAATTATCATTTCACATTCTGACTTTTCTGGTTGATTATATATCCATGCTGATCATCTTTGATTGTGCCAGCAGTGTTTTGTTACAGGATTACAGGATTCATGATTTTAACGATATTACATGATGCTGACTGACGCTAGCTATAAAGCTAACGTTTAAAAGTCTACTGCATCAAGGCTTTAGGCTAACCAAAACCTGTCCTTGTTCAGTTAAATTCTTAACAAACTATAACTTACTGTTTAATTCTGTGTCAACTTTCAGAGAGAAGACATGTATGACTCCTTTGTGGCCAAATTTCACAACTTCTAAGAAAGTGTATCGTCTTTGTGTAAACCGGGTTTTGAACTGGGAAAATTGAAAAAAGTTAGGCTACAACTGTGCCCCTTCTCCCATACGGATCAACACCCCAAATCAGGACAATTTTAGTGAAATAACGTTCCTGTGACAGGCTATCAAATATTGAACAATGGGATAACGTTTCATAATCACCTTTATTGATGCCTGACATGTTGATATTGATGAAATACAGTACAGAGATGTAGCTTAATGAAAGGCAACTGCAGACAACAACGTTCAATAGGTTCAAGTGTCCCTTGCCTACCAGTTGGCGGTAAATAAAGCGGGGAGAACCGGCACAATTGTAACACTTTTTTATTTTTCCAATTCAAACTCGATTTACACAAAGACGATAGACTTGAGAGATGTGAAATTTGACCAGAACAGAGTCGTACATGTCTACTCCATGAAAGCTGAAACAGAATTTTAAAAATATGTTATAGTTTGTCAATAATTTAACTTAACAGCGACATGTACCTTTGTTACAACCTTGACGCAGCCATAAAAAAGTGCGGTACAGTTGTAACAGTATAGCGTAATGAATCTAACATTGTTAAAATCGTGAATCCTATATATCCTATACATATTTTACCACAAAACACTGCTGGGTTAAACAAAGAGCATCTGTTTTCATATAAAATCAACAAAAAAGTCCAAATGTATGACTGGCCATGAGTGGTATGAGTGGCCATATCCACTTGATAAAACCAGTAAATATAGTTGATAAACTGCTTATTTCTTACATGTCTGAAGCATTTGGTCCAACAGTGATATTTCAAGTTGCTGTGTTAACTTTAATTGGGTGATCGCGACACAAAAATCATAATCCATAACTCGCAATGAGAATGTTCGCGCATGCGCAATAAAATCCAGTTCATTTTGCCATAGAGACAAGTGTTACAACTGACCCGCACAGGTATTTTCATTTAATTGCATTTGCTGTGACTATATAAATCAAATGGCACTCATGTTAACTTGAAACAGAGGGACTGAAGATATGAATGACATGTGATTGAAGTCCACACACTCAAATTTCATGAAGCAAACTTAAACAAACAGTTGCGGTTAAAAAATAAATAAAAAATCGCGATGCTTGAATTTTGCACCTTTTTGCTTAATATCTCTGGTCGTATTTATAGTAGACCATTCATATTTGGATGGCTGTAAGATTATACATAATTACATGATATGTGTCTGTTTACGTTTCCGTAGCTACACCATATCTTGAGAATAAAACACATTACATTTGTACAGTTCTCCCCAATATAAAAAAGAATGTCACATGAAAAACCTTAATATACAAAATGCACATACTGGAACTACACTTATACATACCAATATTGTACTGATCTTTTATATTAATACTGTCATACTGTAGACTAGGGCTACAATATGTGTATCGAAACCAAAAACACTTATATCCATTAAATTGTTGCGGTGTGAAAAGGCAGAATTGTGACTCATCTCTTTCAGTGTTTCCCGAATCGCTTTACAGCTTAGACAGCCACCTAAGCAACACACATCTCCTGCCTTAACTACTGCTACGTTGTCCAAAAAAAAAAAAAAATAATAATAATTTCATACCTCTCGTAGCTTTCATCGCAGAGCTATGCGTGCAACTTAACCAAACACAATAAAGTCTCTCTCTCTCTCTCTCTCTCTCTCTCTCTCTCTCTCCTAATGGACATGTCCCTTAGTGTGCACATTTAATCCAAATAAAACATTCACAATCGTGACAATCTTGGCAGCATAACAGCGTCTATAATAATAATAATCCTTACAGAAACAATAAGGCTTTCGGTGCAGACGGGTCCGGTGCTTGGGCCCTCATAAAACACAACATACTGAAAAATCTTACATCTTTATAATACACTGGTCCAATCGTAGAGGAGAATTCATTGTAATGACATAGTAGGGCTATAGAGGTAAAATAATCTTTTAAAATGTCTACAAGACAGGCTCCTGATCTGGGCTGAGGATAAACAAAGATGTTTAAGGCAAAACAGCCCCAGTCCCAACATTTGTGTTGATTCTACGTCTAGCATCATTGTTTCCACAAGAAACAATTGAGATGTTAAAGGGGCCATGCCACGTAAAATGAAACAATTTGGGAAAACCTTTCTGCTCAACCTCCTCACATTTTTTTTATTTTTAAAGGAAGTTTAAGTTATACCTTTTCATTGTTGCCAGAACTTTCCTGGAAGTTTGCCTTTTTGTAAGGGCTGCCATGGACCTCGCAGTTTCAAAATGCAAAGGACATGAATCAAAAGCATGATTTTTGGTATGCAAACAGTCCACATACTTTAGTGTCATCCATGTGTCAGACACCTGACAGTCTGTCACACCTGTCAAATGACAATGGCCTAAATATGGGGTTATCTGTAAAAACACCAATCTTTATGACCATCCTGGATGAACAGTATGAGGTGCAAGCCAAATGTGTCTATTTGGTGCAACAGTTTGCCACCCTTTAGACCGCTGAAAAGTGTTAGATCTAACTTTTCTTATTACTGTCCCCTAAGGACATGTCTAAACTTGACCATTAAAGGATAATGCAACAATCGCTAGCATTTCGTTAGCCTGCCTCTGTGCTGTGGATGCAGGATGTAAACTGATCCTGCTTCGGTCGACGGGTACGATACACTGAACTTGCAAGCGGGATATTCTTCCTACAGGCAGTAGGGGCAAGCGAGAGAGTCTTCATTCGCCCTGTAATGAGTTATTTAACCATATACCAACTAGGGCTGTCACTTTTGTGAAAAAATCCTGTTTGATTTGAGACATAAATGTTCATTGAATCGATAAAATTTCCACTTTCGACGTTTCCATTTTCAACGCCAAATATAGGCCAATCCACAAACAACTAACAGGCATTAGGACGAACGTAAAGAGGGCGCTTGTAGACGCAAGCCAGCAATATTCTGATGATTTATTGGCGTGAAGTTTCGTGCACAATGACAAACAGAAGTGCAACATTCTCGAAAACCAGTAAGCCGAGTGGACTGCCATTACATCAGTGACATGACTGCAGGCTTCAACGTAGCTGTGTCTGTGTTTACGATTAGAAATGTCAAACAAATTTCGCCTAAGTAGAACTCGATTGCACAGTTTGTGTAGCCTACCGCTTTGTTCTTCTCCATAGTTTGATATGCCAAAAATCCAAAGTACTTCCACATCTCAAGTTATTAGGGCCCATCACTCGTCTCTCTACATGTCGCACAGGTTGATCGCGTTGTCCTCCATTTTTTGGCAAAACACAAGCAGCACAGCACTGCCCTACAAAGGCAAAAGACCTTAACTCGCCAGAGTGTGAAACTGAGAAAAATGACTTTAAAGTTTTTTTGTTGTCCAGCCAATTGTATGATAGGTAGGACACTGAAAATTTGCCAAGTAATTGTCATAATGAATACATGTATCTACATGAAAAAAAAATCAGCTCAAACTTGACCTTTGACCCTTATTTGGAAGTTACTGTATTCTGCCTTTGCATTATCTGCAAAACAATAATGGGTCATACAAAGGCAAAATACCTTAACTTCTAATTTATTGACCATTTGGACTTTTATCACTCTATAGAAACATTTAGTGAGTTTTGTCTAGTAAGGCTTAATATTAGGCCTCCATCAACAGAATATTACAAAATACAAAATAATGAGAAGGCTACACTGGAACATTTTAAAACTTTATCGTTGTACTTAATTTAAGTAAAATAACACTTTAAAAGCCAGAAAACCAATAAACAGCCACAACATGATCCAAGCCAATGCCATTGGAAACCTATGGCAAGTTGCCCAATTACAGGGAATTTTGCTACTCATGGACACATAATAATTTACTGTCTGTGTAGATGCGGTTGGAGGAGTCACACATTGATTGATTTCTTTCTTGACAAATTAAAGGGACATCGACTTAAGGACATGCTGTGTAGTTTTGTTCGTATGGGAGTCAAATATTTTGCAACCAACACTGTCTAGCTTTAGCTAATAGCTTACTCATAGCGACACTTAAAATTGAATGACAACATCGAACAACGTTGCACTTTGATAGATTTTAGGCTAGCTAGCCTGCACATAATTATATTATGAATGGGCTTGCTGAAAACTTGTGATGGATTTAAACAATGGATTTGTCTTCTCAGTGGATGTTGTTTTCCATGGATTTTTTTAAAGGTAAGCTGCGATCTAAGTTCTATCTGCTGGGTTAGTTTGTGTGGGACATGTTCTCCCTCGCCCCGGGAGGGACAGGGAGGTGTATCGTGAGGCGTCCCCAACCCACTCGCTTTGTTTTCTGCCAGTGAGTGGACTTGCAGATTGGCAGGCAGCTAGCCACCCTGTATGGCACGAGAAAACGTGTACTAGGCTACTAGTTAATAGTATCCAGGCTTTGAGACATTTATGGTGTCTTACAGTTGCCTGGCACAACATCTATCATGTAGGCTATTTGTGGATCAGGAACAGTTAACTAGCTAACTAGGCTACATCCTAGCTGAATTTCACAAAATCTGAAGTAGTTAATGCTAGATAGTAAAACAACCACTGCAACATTTTCTTTTCACTTTATTGAAGTGTGGCTGAAGTGCTTCAATTAGGCCTACATACAATACATAGGCATAAGACACTCTGCCTTTGTTTTACCCACCACCAATGTTAATATGGTTTGCTGCGCTGAAATTACGGTGCACTGTAACTTAATTCCAGCGTTCTATAGAGCCAAAACAAAGCTAAAGAACCACAACTGATGTTACGGGCTATGCCTTTGGCTTACCCTCTGCTTTTTGAAGTTACGGCAAAACAGCATCTTATTTTGATAAGAAAACAACAAAATTGACTCAAGATATTTGTCCACATGATAAAATTGATGCCCATTGTTCCAAAAATGACAAAAACTCATTTTTGATAAAATTGAAGTTACGGCCTTTTGCCTTTGCACGGCAGAGCAGCTGATTGAAGCTGTTCCCGGTGCGTAAAATTGGTGGGAATTTTCTTTTTAGCTTTCGCAATGCTTACTGCACTTCGGAATTCTTTTATATTCTTATATTCTTGTTTGTGAATTTTGTTACATCTATTTTTTTATTTGTTTATTTCGTTTAAAATTAATAGTGTAAATATTTGGTTAAAATCGATTCCCTATTTTAGTTTTCGAAACTTGTGTTGTTTGGTCCAATCGATTGTGCAAACGATTTTCGAACGTAAAGTGACAGCCCTAATACCGACTTACGAAGATAAGTACTTAACACGAAAATGTTGCCTGGTTCCGTTTAAGACTTTACAATTATTTTAGTGACTTTTGACCACTAGGGATGCTATAATTATCAACACTTTCACCTATTTAAACCAAACTTGGTATGTGGACTTAGGAGTACATCTTGAGGACACACAATCCATTTGAATCCAGTCCAGTCCAGTCCAATCCAATCAATCAAGTCCAATCCAATCCAACCTAACACAACACAGTCAAGTCCAGTCCAGTCCAATCCAATCCAATCAAATCCCAAAGTATTGCTTGCAGCTATATTTTTAAATGACTTTTTCACCCGCCCCTGGCTAACAAGCTGTCACACAGCTGTCGCATTACTTTTCAAGAGATGGCAATTTCAAAGGGAGTTGAATAGCATTCATGTGAGTAGCTGTGGCCTATTTCTTTCTAGCCTTGTTAAAACCAACCTTTAAAGAGGTATAGGTGGGCATGGCCAGTGTAAATGTCTTTGCCTGATTGCTGACATAATTTCAAAACTTAGGAGGAAATATCAACAGGAGTTAATGTAGATTAGATTCAACTTTATTGTCATTGTGCAAAGTACAAGTACAGAGACAACGAAATGCAGTTTGTGTTTAACCAGAAGTGCAAAAAAGCAGAAAGTGCAATGTGACATACAAAGTAGGTGGTGCATAGACAGGACAAAAGATATAGTGCAGTGTAGACAGTAGTATACAGTTGTTTTCAGAAGGTGGTTTAGAGTAGTATTAATTAAATATAAGTATGTGCAGTGTATTAGCAGTAACCTTATAAGAGCAGAATAAATATGGTTATGTAATATGAACAATGTATAAACAACATGTACAGATATGTGCAATGTAGTGGCAGTACCATTATAGTAGTAGTAAGAACAATATAGATATATGCAGTGTATTAACAGAATATATTACAGAAAAACTGAATAAATATGGATATTTAGTATGAACCATATAAACAGATATGTACAGTATGTACAGCTATGTGCAGTGTGGTAAAAGTACCATTGTATTGCAGAGACAGTAACATTATAATAGTATTAAGAATAAGTGTATGTGCAGGATGAAGAGCAGTAGAATATGGATATGTATACGTGTAATTACAGTATGTAAATGTGTAAATAAATAGACTCTATGGATGGGATAGGGTAGTGCAGTTGTGGGGGGGGATGTCGGCCTCCTTGTTGTCCCTGTCAAGGCTGCCATGGTCGTGGACACCTCAACAGGCACAGGCAAGGAGGCATCGGGCGGGGGCAGGGCGGGGGGTGATGGGGGCTTAGTTTGTTGGATGTCACCGGGATGCAGAGCTAGAGTTTAGTAGGGTGACAGCCGCAGGAAAGAAGCTTCCTTTGAACCTACTGGTTCGGGTGCGGAGAGACCTGTAACGCCTCCCAGAGGGGAGTGGGGTGAACAGTCTGTGGTTGGGGTGAGAAGTCTTTGATGATGCTGCGCGCCTTATGCAAGCATCGCTTGCTCTGGATGGCCCCGAGGGGAGTGAGAAACCGGTCATGCAGTTTTCACCACCCTCTGCAGTGCTTTCTAGTCATGTGCAGAGCAGTTGCCATACCAAACTGTGACACAGTTTAGTCCGGGCAAAGTAAGGTCTGACCCAAAACTAATTGCAACAGAATTTATTTTCATATTTTTATATTTCAATTGGTGATCTAAACACCATAGTAAAAGTCCATGAAAATCCAGTTGGTGGAAATATGTTAAAATGAGGGTTGTTTTATGCATTATCCTTCAGCAAATACTGACAAAACTGTAATTAGAATGTTATAGAATAAGCATTCTAAAGAATATCTGACCCCATCTAACTTAACATGGAATTTTAGAATATTGCATTGTTGAGGAACATTCTTTTATTTTCAAAGAGTTAGTACAGGCTTATTTCAGACTGGTTTGTTGCTAATTGGTGTCTATTTTTACATTTTGGCCCTTTGAATCAATGGAAATGGTTGTTGAGTCTTAGAGCCAGTGTGTTTTTGCATGTAAGTGTTCCACAATGTTAAAGTTATACAAACACATAGTTAAGCATTATTTAGCCTAGGAAAGTGTTTTTGGTGGTCTGATTTAGAGGTCACTGAATCATCTACAGTATAGGCCTATCACACGAAAGTATCAGTCCATCATTTTCCAAGACTTATAGACTTAGTAGTAGTAATTACTAGTAATAGTAATTGACCTCTTGCCCGGGGGTTGACTGAGAGACTGTCTGTCCAATCAGAGGGGCCTGTATGATGCCTCTTTACTTTGCACAATTTTGGCTAAAACAGTAATCAGACAGCACAGTATGTTTATGTAAGTGAATGAATGAGGGAAAATTGTAAAGGCAAAGTTGAAGATGGACATGATAATGTCCAAATTCGACAGAAAGGTGCAGCTAACTGCAGCTAGCCTCCAAAGAGGTGACTGTTGTGACGTCTGGCAAAAGGTGCATGCTATACTAATAAATATAGTTTAAGCTTAATAATTAAAATGCATGCCTACTACTAAAAGCATATGCCCTGTACATGAAATATAGCATTAATCAACGTATGTCCCATCTTCCTTCATACCATGCATAATACATACTCCTCTACAGCTGATACATTTTGGCCTGCACTATTAAGGGAAAAAAAATAAACATCATAAACTATATATTTTCTAAAAGCATATAACCTCTAGAAGTGATGTGACACCAATTAGGACATGTCCCATCTTCCTCCATGCAATGCACAATAAATTGCCATCTATTCTGTATATGCGAATCTAGTGTAAAGCGGACACATTTTAACATATACTGTCTAGGGAAAGCAAATTAAACACCCTAAACTATATATTTTCTGAAAGCATAAACCCTCCAGAGGAGATATAACACCATTTAAGATGATTCCCATCTTCCTCCATGCCATGCACATACATTGCCCTATATTCTGTATAGGCGAATCTAGTGTAAAGCGGATACATTTTAGCCTATACTGTCTATGAAAAACAGATTAAATACCCTAAACTATACATTTTCTGAAAGCATATTACTTGTAGATGAGATATAACACCAGTTAATATACATATTCCTGTATTGCATTTACTCTGTATTAAAACACATTGATTTTAATATATCGCTGAAAAAGCTAGAGCATTCCAAAATGTTCAATGTTAACATTTAAAATCATATTATTGTTTAATTTGACCATCATTTGTCCTCAGATTCACCCCTGTGGGCTGAATAGTAATTGAGATATAGGGCTATATTTGTCTAATACGCATGGTCACTAGCAAATAGCTTAGGGGTTTGTCCAGTCCACATTGGGTGTGGTTTTGTTTTCAAAAGTCCGGCAAAAAGGTGGATCTTATGTTTCTTAATTAGTCATGGGTGTGTTTTGGGCGTAACATCCTTTAAACTAATGAGAGTGACATCTGTCATTCCCTTTAACAGCAAGCAGTGTGACTTCAAAAAGCACATTGATATTTTGATAGTCAGCGGCACATTTGAAGGAATCTGCTTGCATGCGAGGCCGTATGGAACAGGTTTTCCACTAAAATATGCTTTACTAAAACCTAGCAGAGTATAGCCTACACACATCTGCACTTGTGTATTATTTGAACTCATTATCAAAGTGAAACTAACTTCTCTGTGGTGTCAGTCAACAACAAAACAGTTATACAATAGTCAATTTACTATTGACTGACAATATGTTACCATTGACAAAATAGCCTGAAAAAGGCAAAACTTACCCCAATAGTGTTTAAATAAATAAGAAACCTAAGGACATTTATCCTGCAGAGGAGTTGCTTACATCTCGTGACAGTGCGTCTTCAGATGTGCTCCATATGTGCCTCTCGCCTATTCACTTTTAACCGTCATTATCAATTTGCAAATGATGGTGAATAATTACTCATTGTGAGACGTATTTCCTGATATCTTTATTATAATTATGTTCCCCATTGTAATCGCGTAATTTGTAATGTTTTGCATGGATGTGTGCTGGTGCACATTCCTGTGGACGAGAAAAGCAGGGTGTAATTTTGCACTCGCCCATCACTGTTGATAATGCACTCTTAAAGGGACACCAGGCAACGTTTTCGTGTTAATTACTCATTTTCGTAAGTCGGTATATGGTTAAATGACTCATTACAGGGCGAATGAAGACTCTCTCGCCCGCCACTATGCCTGTAGGAAAAATATCCCGCTTGTAAGTTCAGTGTATCGTACCCGCCGACCGAAGCAGGATCAGTTTACATCCTGCATCCACAGCACAGAGGCAGGCTAACGAAACGCGATTGTTGCAAACGTGTGTATAATGGCAGAGCCGGCGAAGAAGCAGCGAAAACCCTTGACGGAAGATGCAAACAAAAAGGAAAAGAGCTTCAGACCGAGTGTGGGGGAGTTTCGTAGAGAAAAAGCATCAGGCTTTTATCAATTTTTTTGATGCTGAACCCTATATTGACCCGCCTAAAGTTACTCAACTTGCACTGGATCATCTTCCTGATGTCAATAGGCTATTATCACAAGTGTGTTTCTAAGTCAGCACCAGTCAGAGGCTACATTCAATGTTTTGCACTTTTATGTCATCACATAACCAAAAGTATTGGTTTTACCAAAAATAGTTGTCAATATTTTAAACTACAAAAATACATACCTATAAAGTATTTTGATACAAAATACAAAGCCATTTTATTCAACCCAGTCAAATACAAATTACGAATATACAATATATTTTGTATTTGAAATATGGAATACATGTACCATAAATAGCCTACTGCTCATCCCTGTGTAGGCATCACTTGTTCTGAGATACCATGTTTGGTTCAGGAGATATAATGAAGAATATAGGTGTAATTCAGTTATAGTGGAACATTTAATGGTTGCCACCGTGACCATTAGGGTTTTATAATAATGGTTTTATATCTGAAAATGTCCAGGGCTCCAAACTGTACAAGTTCACCAAGTTTCATGCTTATATGAAAGAATTTGACCTAATTTTCACATATCCCCTGTACTATGAAAGTTCAATAAAACTGCCAAAGGTGCAGCTTTTCGCCATTGACCTATGCACAAATAATTCCAATTTTGACAATGTTCCACCACTTGGATTTTCATGGACTTTTGGTATGTGATATGGGAAGGTTTCATGAACTGAATACAACAAAAATTTCTGTTGCAATTAGTTTTGGGTTGGGTGATTTTTTTTTTTTCTCATAGATTGCCTGGACTAAGTTGGTGAGGATGCTTTCGATGGTGCAGCGGTAGTAAGTTCACCAGGATCTGAGGAGACGGATGGACCTTCTTTAGTCTCCTCAGAAAGAAGAGACGCTGGTGAGCCTTTTTGATCAGGGTAGAGGTGTTGAGGGTCCAAGAGAGGTCCTCAGAGATGTGGACACCCAGAAACTTGAAACTGGTGACACGCTCCACCTCAGTCCCGTTGATGAGAATGGGTGTGTGCCAACTTTGGACTTCCTGAAGTCCACAACGAGCTCTTTGGTCTTCTTGGTGTTGAGAGCCAGGTTGTTATCAGTGCACCACTATGTTAGGTGCTGGACCTCCTCCCTGTAGACCAATCACCTTAGTGTCGTCTGCAAACTTGACAATGCTGTAATAGCCATGTATAGGTGTCAGTTGTAGGTGAAGAGGTAGTAAAGGAGAGGGCTCAGCACACAGCCCTGTGGTACGCCGGTGTTCAGGGTGAGGGTTGAGGTGGTGAGGTTATCTAACCTAACAGACTGTGGTCTGTTGGTTAGAAAGTCCAGAATACAGTTACAGAGGTATTAATGCCCAGTTCACTGAGTTTGGTGATCAGTTTGGAGGGCAGGGCTCTATACACTAACATTTTTGTCCAGGAGCACTTGTGCGCCCAAGTTAAAAAACTTAGGAGCACAGACAAAAATTTGGGCGCACAGTCCAATTATGTGTAAGTTAACTTACATATAATCTAACATTACACTGCAGCTAACAGTTAAACGTGCCAGTGCACCAATTGCTAATATTAAGAATGACTGACAACATTTAGGCTACAGGAAACAGGATTTTAAAGATCAGTGCCTACTTTATTTTCAGTCTGTTCTATTTTCCTACATTTTGTTAATGTAAAATAATATAATACATAGCCATATTTGCATTTAGCCTGTACATTAAGTATACTGCCAAATGTAGGCTAAATTATTTATTTGTGAATCCATCTGTAGCTAATCCAAATATGCCCATGGTGACCTATCTGACTGCATATTGCCTAATACTACTACTAAAACAGTCCATTTTCTCTTCCACAAAACCCAACATAGGCTATCATATGTATTTATCCTTTTTTTTTAAACATCTGCATTGATGGGGGCAGTAGGCAAACGTTAGGCCTACTTTCGTTTTGCACTTCAGCTTGTATTCGGTGTAAACAAACAAGCATGCGTGGAAGCCAGGAGTTGTCAGTAGCTTTCTACCTTTGAATAAAATGGGAGTATTACGGGGAGGCTACTTTTTTGTGCCTGTTAAGCTACAGCTATATTTTGCATATTGCAGCCAATATGTCAACTGGGATAAAAGGCATGTTAGGTTACCTTTTCTTCTCTCACTGCATTCTCAGAATCTCATCCTGTTCCTCCTATATCCGATGAATTCGGTGGATAGAATAACTAATTTTTTCAATCTTTGCATCTTGGCTGGCTAGTCTAACTTTCCGCTTTTTCTGCGTGCTCTTGGATTTGATAGAAGCGACTACTAGCGAGTCACAACGATAAATTGCTAACGTTGATGGGAGGTGTAGTTTTTATGCTGCATTCGCGACGTGATTCTATGGTTTGCACATGTTTCTCGATGTTGCAGTGTATTTTGTAGACAAACATTGACATGGTTAGAAGTCATTCGCACCAGTGCGCCTAAATATTTTTTTGCACTCGCACGCCATCATTTTTACTCGCATGTGCGAGTGAAATGGGCGCACTGTAGAGCCCTGGAGGGGATGATGGTGTTGAATGCTGAACTGAGGTCAATGAACAGCATTTTCACATATGTGTGGCTATTGTCAAGGTGGAAAAAGGGCAGAGTGAAGTGCCATAGAGATGGCATCTTCTGTGCTTCTTACGGTAGGCGAATTGGAAGGGGTCCAATGAGGGTGGTAAGCAGGTCTTGATGTGGGCCAGGACCAGCCTCACAAAGCACTAGTTATTATATAGTTATTAATCTAATTACGTATATGTAACTGACTCATGCCGAAACTACATGCATTACCAACCTAATTTGCCTCCAATACCCAAGTGTAGAGGATGAATTTAGCTCGTAGATAACACACTACACAAGTTACCATAACCTCCAATATCTAACTAACTAACTGTGGAACTTCAGTATAGCCAAAGATCCTTGATTGCTCCGCTTTAACCCTCTCTAGTCTAACATAGCCAATTATCCCATCTTAGTTGCAGGGAATACCTTCATATTTCAAGTGATAGAATTAAGGAATGACTTATGTTTAGTGGATGTTATAACAAGTTAAGCTTGTCAAACTAACAGGCAGCTCGACTGACCTCTAGTGTGACACTCCTGTTAGTAAACTGGAAAGAGCTAAAAAATGAAAATGTAATAGTCGCCTAAATCAAACGTACACACAAATAACTCTCACACCAACCTTATTTTGAGCTCATCTGTACCAGTCTCAGTACTGAAGCGAAACAAAATTGAGGTCTTTGAAAAGCACCATGAATTGCCGAAGGATTTGGGTATTGGTGTACTCACTGAGGAAACAATCAAATCTTCAGAAATATTTGTCTGCAGAATTTACAATGTGCACAGAACAGACTCTGTTTATGCAGAAATGTGGTCATATAGCAGAATCAGGCTTGGAATTTCATAATTTTAGGGGCAAGGCCACTTGACCTTCAGTTGGGCATATTTGGTGGGGGGCACAAAGGCCACACGTCAGGGCACCAAGGCCAAAGTTAACTATACAGTAGGCTACATAAAGTATATTTGGCCTATTCACAGCAGTAGACCTGCATCAATGTATGAAACAGTACAAAAACATGAAACATGACATTGCATAGAACTGTAAATCATAACTGATTTTAATATTTAGGCCTACAGATATCTAGGCTATATTTATTTATTTTCCATTTGGCCTGTTATGAAACCATGTATTGAACCACAGTTTAGCTTTAATAAACTGAAATAGTCTACATGCATGCATTTTGTGATCATTAAGGCTACTTTGACATAAAATAGCCTCAAAGTTTGTGTTGCTATTTTGGCACCCTGCCACTAAAAAAAATTCAGTATTTTGACTCATAATACAAAAATGGTAATGCAGATGAAATATAATTCGGCTTGGAAGTAACTTAATGAAACGTGTTTTAGATAGCCTACAATGTCAGGCAAATTGCTAATGAATCAATAACGGATGTATGGGTTTATGGATTTTTCTCCCTTGCGACACACCCATCCCGCAAAGCAAGGAAACACTGCTTTTAAAAAAGAACATGTTGAACTTAATGTTACATGAATCAGGACCACACAGAATAGTTATGGTTATGGGATTTTGCAGACGCTTTTGTCCAAATAAAGCATCTGCCAAATAGCAATAGCAATAATAAACAACAATGCCAATACAAGGATACAAGGAAGTTTATGGTCACATGCATATAGTTACTGGAAGTAAGAAATGCAGTGAAATTATGTCTGGTGGGGGGGGTAAAAAGTGCAGTAGAAGAGGGGTTTAGTAGATTAATTGGCAAGGGCTGCATAAGAAAGGTGTGGGAGGATTAGGATTGGGGGGCACCAACAAGGAGCACCCAAGAGCAACAGGGGCAAGGACAATCAATAATAAAATAAACAATGAAAATGAAGGGAATAGCAATAATAAACAATAATGTCCATTCAATCAAGAATATAATAGCAATAACAATAGCATTGAAAGACTACATTAAAGCTGCAGCTGGCAAGACTTTTTGATCATATTCACTGAAACCGACACTATGCTCCGACAGAACAACATAAATCAGCCGTATTTAGAAAAAACCCTGCACTTCTACCTCCACCTAGAGCCTGTTATTTGTTTTGCAAAAATCCACAGCTCCCGGTTCTTCTGGTCCAATCAGAGCAGGGCTGTGTGAGACCTGACTGAATCACAGTCTAGTGCAGTCTGGTGCGCATTGACGAGCAAAAACTCGATGATAGTCGCAAATTGAATAGCCATGTCCGGTATACAGTACGGATGTCTGCTTTAGTTGACTAAATTTTAATCGGTCAAGTTGAAGAGCTGGTGTCCGTTAATATTTGTGCAAATAGGCTGATTTATGTCCCTTGCATTTTCCAACTGCTCCATGGCAGACGCCCCACAGAAATGTTTAATTTTGCGAGTGAGATGTCCACGCTGTCCCCTCTGCGACGTGTTTGCCCCCCAGTTTCAGAGCTATTCTACAGTAAATTCAAAATTGCACAGAGGGCCATGACTGTGTCACTACTATATCATAATAGAAAACTGATAGCTTTCCTGGCTAAATGGTATAAGTTAGGCCTATTAGACAACATAAATTGTGCTGGCGACCCAAATAAAATGTCCTACGACCCACCTGTGGGTCGCGACCCAGTCTTTGGGAAACATTGTTGAAGAGGATAAACCAACATGATTTTGCAATTGAAGCTACATGCTCAGAGAAGTTAAGTCGGTCATCAATTACAACCCTCAGGTTACAGTACGTGCTGATTTAGCTGGGGTCAGTGAAAATGAGTCAAGCTGGATGTTAATATGTTAGGGAATTGCTGTAGACATACATGTGACTGTTGCTGGTTTCAAGCATGTCTTTGTGTGTATTATTTGTACAATTATTATTTGCAGTCTACTACAATACATTAAACTAGCCTGCATTGTCAATTTCATTTGTCTGATGTAAATTTACCCCATTCTAGATGCAGTAGGGAGCGTTATTTCTCCCAAGGCAACAGGAAAACCTATTGTGGCTGCTTCACTTGAACAGAGAGTAAAGACAGAAGGGTCATTCCATGTAAAAACAGCCAATATCGGGGTATCATGTACATGGTACCTCTCAGATTTATCTGAAAAGCTATGAAAATACTGTATGCCTTATGTTACTAAACGAGGGAATCTGAAGTTTCAGGTCAATATCTCAAACGGTCCATTTGAATTTCGGTTGCCACGGCCATAATTGACACATTGGAATTTCACATTTCATCTTTTGGCATTTTTGGAAGCCTATAACGTCTGTTCTAGGTGCCATTCCAACATATAATTTGTTGTGTCAGTGTGCCAGACATCTATGGATGTAGTGCTCGCCAACACAAACTTGACCAAAAGGACCATGACAAAATTATGTCACTGCTTTTTTGGATAATAGTTAAAGACACTATTCAATTTAATTTTCAATTAAATTTTATTTGGAGCGTGACAGGGGCAAGGAAAACTCCCTTCTATTTGTAGTGTTCTTACACTATGTAACATTCTTGTTATTTAGTTCTTGGCGGGTCATGGTGGGTGTCTTTCATGGGGGATAAGGGGTTAATCCGTGACAGTCTCAGTATTTAATTGTTTGCCATCACTGAGCATAATAGTAAGTTATTTCCACTATTTTCCTGCTTTATCATCACTAAATTCTCCCTGATCTACATTCCAGACTTCTGGAAACAACGTCCAAAATGGTGCATTATGAAGAATAAAATTCATATTATGGAGCTTCATAGTCAAAGGTTTTATTTCATTAAAAGAAAGAACAAATATGTATCTTTATCTGGTATAAATCCCATAGGATCATCAAGTGCCCACATCGTCATTTGGGGGTCCAAATATGGGGTTCCAAGAGTCACCTCTGCCAGAGAGGGTTTTTGGACCCCCATAAAACCCCACCAGCGGTACCATACCCTTCAAATTAATTTTGGCAAGAGCAAGGTTACCACATATAACAAATAATCCTGTTTAGAATAAATATGATCATTAATTGTGGTGCTGGGGCCACCCAAAAAGTGAAAAATCACACATGCCGTCAACATTTTTTAGGACTTTGGTGACCCACCTCTCACCCAAACAGTAAGGAATGTTGATTCTGCCTCAATTGTGTAGTACAGGCTACAATGAACTACCACACCAGTTTCCAGCCTTCTACCACTATAGACGTTATGGGCTTCCAAAAATGCCAAAAGATGTAATGTGAAATTCCAATGTGTCAATTAGGGCCGTGGCACCCGAAATTCAAATGGACAGCACGGGCAAACCATTTGAGATATTGACCTGAAACTTCAGAGTCCTTTGTTTGGTAACATAAGGTGTATTCTCACTGCTTTTCAGCAAAATCTGAGAAGTGTCAAGTACATGGGTGGCTGAGTTGGCGTGGAATGACCCAGAACGAGGATGCATCGCAAGGAAGAAAATCTTACACTACCCATACATGACGGCCCAAAGCAGCACAACTGGATGAACAACTTGAGATGACAAAATGGATAACACAGGACACTGAATGGGATTCAAGCAGTCCAGTCATGGTCTATGTTTAAATGTTTTTCCTACCGTCAGCCAGCTGCACTAAGGCACAAGGGCACGGATACAGAGGACAATTCAGCAGCCTTTTATATCAGGCATGCCTGTTGTGCCTGAATGGACATAACAAAAGGGTGTGTGGGGGGTGCCCCCTCAAATAAAATCTGTGCCTCCCTAGTAGGACCACCACATAGGCTATTACAACGGCAGAAAACTCACACTCTCCGTGTTTCACTCTCTCACACACACACAACGGAGACACCACTCCGTAGCCTAGGCTACTAGAATCAGAACAATCCAAGATTGTTGCAGCACAGAATGACAGTTCAGCTCGGTGTTCACTAAAGGTTAGCATTATCAACACCACAGCGCAAGTTGTGTCAAGTTCAATAGGCTACTCATGCATGCAAATTAACTAGTTTGTTCTTATCCTAACAAAGTCTATGGCAGAGATAAAATGTTGTTAGACAGGCAACGTTCTCAGCAGTTATTACACGGCGCTTCATAATGCTGCAGAATGCTCCATTCACTTGAATGGGCCTTCCCAACGTTCGGTGGTCTGCTAGTTCTCGATAACAGACCGTTGCTAAGCAGTGTTGGGAGTAACGCCTTACAAAGTAACGTGATACTGTAATTCCACTACTTTTAGTGGTAACGAGCATGTAACAAAGTATTTTTGTAAATCAAGTAACGCAATTACAATTACTGAAATTTAAATGAGTTTGTTACTTGTGTTACTCTGTTGTTTTTGAATGAACAACTGCAGACAAGATTACAGATGCACATTTGCTGCTTCTAATCTAGTCTCCCGACCTTGGCTGTGTTTCCAAAACACCTCGCGAATTTCGGCCAGCGAAATTTCGCCTCAGGGGCATGACGGCCAAACCGCTAACTTTTGACTGCAGTGTCTAGCCAGTGGTGGCAAGTGTGCTAATTAGGCTAATCAGCTAGTTCAAACGTTTAAGTACTTAATGAAGATATCCAGGGGTTTTTATGCCTCGACTAAGTTGATGTTGCCTATAAACAACAATTCATGTTCATAGAAACAACAAGGTCAATAAGACATAATATATTTCATACCTGTGTTGCAGCATGCAGCCTACCCAGACAGCACACATACATCTGCCCGATGTCGGTTTCAGATCAGCATGGAATCCTCCCATATAATAATGTCACAGGAGTATCGGCCTGAAGTCGCTTCCATGTATGTTGGCTTTTGATCGTTCCTACTACCCAAAGCAGATCCCGCCATTTGTTTTTTTTTACCCCAACTTCCATGTATGTTGGCTTTTGATCGTTCCTACTACCCAACGCAGATCCCGCTCTATCTGTTCTTTTTTTTTGTCTTTATAGATCTAATCATTTATAGCCTAGTGTAAAATGTGCAATCTCAAGTTCCGACCTAGGCCTAAATAAATAAAGGTTGGATAAGCCGGGGGTGGGCATAGCTTTGATGAGTCGTTGAAACATTGGCTCATTGTCGTTTTCGATGATTTGCCGACATCCCGGCGATGTCTTGCCAATGAGCAAACGATGAGTCGTTGAAATATTGGCTCATTGTCGTTTTCGATGATTTGCCGACATCCCGGCGATGTCTTGCCAATGAGCACCACACAGCAGTAGACTCCTAGGCGGATCCGCCTTCAAGTCGCCAAACCCGCGTGACTGTCGCATTCGTTTTGGTGCCGCACAGAGGATCAGCTCATACTCCAGCGGCCCCCGTAAATTCTACTGTCAAACAGCGGATCCTGAGTGGACCCATGTCGGATCCGCAGGCGCGGACACGCCTTTACTGTAACGGTTGAACATGACTGTACACCAAGAGCCAAGAAGAGTCATACTAGTGGATATTTTCTTTGCTGGGACACGGTTGCGCTGAACCCTCTCGAGTAAGTGATATTTATTAATATATTGCGACATTCACAATATCTAAACATTGGCCTTTGTGGTTTTATAACCATCATGTTTATTGATTGTAATGACGTTGTTTGATATTAGGACTAACGTTAACAGAGACGTTTGTCATTTTGTGCAACAGGCTAAGTTAACGTTATTGTTAGCTGTGATGCTCATATGAGTCTGTAGCCTATCTGATTTAAAATGGGATAGCAATTTCGGCAGAATATGTTATGGTAGTGTGATTTAAAAAACACACATTGTTATTTAACATTAGTCTGGTCTTGTCTGTTTTAATGTGTCGCTGTTGTCCATATAGTGCTACTATGCTAGCGGCATATAGCTGCTAGCTAGCATGCTGCTAGGCGCAATTGCATAAGTTATTGCTAATGTCTATTAGTGCTATACATATATTGAAATCACGTTTGCGATACAAACCTTGATTAAGGTGATACTGGCACTGGTATTTCAGTCAATGAAGTCAGTGAAGCACTCGTCTGCTATGATAGCTACCTACAACTTTAGCATGTTGATAATGCTCACTGATAATGGTTTAGCCCTAGCCTCTAGCTAGCTGTGCATTAATGTTTGCATTTTGCCAAGTTTGGTCTCATACGTAACTTTAGTGTCTATCTGCCATCTTTGTAATGAAAGCCTTGGCATTTTAATAACTGTTTAAGTCGGTTCAGACAACTATTGGCATCTGTTTGTGATTTATTATGCTAACGTAACTTAACTGTATGGAACTTGGTCCCCATCTTCTATTTTGTTTGTTCTGCAGCGTCAACTTTTATCGGCTGGATTCTAGCATCTAGCGTTCGATTGCCTCTGTTGGGTTTGCTTGATCAAGTAAGATACTTTCTGGGTTGTTAAAATGTAATGTGAACACATTCCCGTAGCATTCCAAAATAGACCAGAGATGCTTGTACTCAGTCCCGGCGGCATGGGGGGGCTTTGGGGGGCCTGGCCCGTCCTGGAAGTCATCTGTGCCCGCCCTGGACGAGCTTGGCTGCTCCAACCAACCCCAATCCCATAGATTGATTTTGAACACTTATTAAATGTAGGCCTAGCCTATACGTTTGTCAGTCTAGCAAGTAGCAAATAAAACTTGTAAAATCTGTATTATTCCGTAGCTAATCAATCAGGAACATTAGGTAAGCCCATCACCTAAATGGAGAGGAGGTTACGTGGCGCAGTCTACTTCACTTCTGCACTAACCCCTGTCATCCGATGACAAATATAGCTTATCGGCTCGCAGGTAGGCTATATCTCATATCGTAGTTATCCTAGAAGTTTCTGGTTTGTTTGAGCAAATGACCTAGTCGAGGATTTTGGTTTTATCTTAGCAAATGAACGAGGATTTTGGTTTTATTTTTTGCATTTTTTTTTTTTTTTTTTTAATATGACTAGCTCCAGTCTCAACAGCACGTCTACTTTTTCCACACGCATCTCAGTTCTAACACACATAGGCCTATCCCCTCTCGCTTTCTCTCTCTCCATCCCTGCGCACAGGGCTCTCTTAAAGGAGCTGCACCATTTTACAACAATTGGATCTACATTTTCATATTGGAATGTTTTGTCAAGTGTAAGCTTAAACTACCGTGATCAATTTAAGTTCCAGTGCCCCCCCTGGAAAGGTGTAATGCCCGTCCGTGAATTTGTGTCTGCCGCCGGGTCTGCTTGTACTATATGATTATTTGGAAATTTTGGGATTGCAATAACCATAATGATATCGTTATGTAACAGCCATCGTTTCGGGGACTCTGATGACAGTGAAGAGCCAGAAAATGGTGACTTTGCATCTCTGAGGTACCTTCCAACTCGCCTGGTATATCAGTTGAAGCCTCAAGCCCAAGCCAATTGCACTGGCAAAGTAAGTAATAATCTCTTAACATTGAAATAACTAAATCATAATATTAATATTAGAGATATGGTTAACATTCTTAGTGCTAAAGACATTCCCCTCTTTGTATCTATTCCTCCAGCTCCACCATCTCGCCGAGTGCCAGGCAGCCGAGTCACTACCCCTCAACCTGGAGAAAACTGTTAAGGTAAAGACTGATCTCTGAAATAATATTGAATACAGTGGCCCCATCTATATTAACACAGCAGTAGTCACTCCATTTCAGATCAACAGATTGCATCTGCATTACCATCTCAGATTTTCTGCATACTTTATCCATTACTTTCAAAATCTCAGCCAAATATTTTGTCAGTTAAAACATCTGCATTCATGCAATATTGCCTGAAAAGTTCATTCATTATTATCAGATTGTATTGAAACACATTGATTTCAATGTCAATCCATTCATGGAGTTGATAGTGCATACCAAAATATTGAAACATACAAATTCATGTCCAGCATGACCAGAGATTTGTTTTTGTTAGCCATTGTTTGGCCCTGTAGCTCTCAGCCTACCATGGTTAACAGATCACAACCATTTATCTCCCTTAGCATCTCGCCATGGGGCAGGACCGCAACACTCTTCACCACCTCAACTCCCTGCACCTGCATTTAACATACGGAGAGTTACTCAAGGTAGGGACTGATCTCTGAAATATTAGTGAATAGAAAGGCCCCATGTGTATTATCAGTCATGGTTAACAGATAACTACCATTTAATACAATTTTTTTTCCCCCTCTCGCACACCGCCCACCTCACTATGGGCCAGGAACGGCAGTCCCTCCTCAACTCCCTCCACCCCCACACCAGCCCTCAACGTGCAGCGAACAGAGGAGCTTTGTAAGTCATGTTTCTTTTTAAATTTAATCTCCTTAATACCTATCTCATATATTGTATTGTGTAAGCATACTTGGCTTTGGATGCTACATACCATAAACATATCTGTCTGTTCGATTACAGGTGCTGTGAGGAAAAACATGGTGACACGGTCTGCCACGGACACTGAGGTCACCAAACACGCAATCAGGTGTTTCAATCGGCGGTGGATCGGGCAACGAGGAGATGTGTTCCGCCTCCATCCACACAAATGGAGTAATAGGAGAAATAAGCATTAAACAATCTTTTTATCGAACTTCTTGTCATTCACCAGTTATTCATTTTCTGATATTTTAGCTGTGCATAGCGCAGTATTTCATTGAAGTTGTAGCCTATTAGATAAAATATTTCATGTCTGCATTGACCTAGGCCTATAAAGCACTAAATTAGGTTTTGACCACAAAATGAATGTAAAGTAGCCTAGGCAATGTAGGCTACTTAACAAAAACAGAATAGCTTATAACCTGTAACTTTCCATAAATTTCCATTTTATATTTCCATTGAGTAGTGATCACGTTTGTACAGTAAATTGATGTCTTGACTTAAACCTTTTCTGTTAGGTTTATTGACAGTATTGTTAAGTTAAAAATATGAGGCAATGTAGATTAATCGTAGGCCTATATTGCTGTAGTAGCCTAGGCTAGGCCTAGTGATAGTTTTACTTTTATCCTATAGTTGCCTAGTTTTATCCTACAGCAAGAACAGAAGGAATTTTGAAAATGAGATAAACGGGTCCAAAACGGACCCGGGCCAGATGAGCCTTTGAGCATGTTGCGGGTCCGCGGCGGATGTATGTATCAATTTGCGGATCCCAAACGGACCCGCCGCGGAGGTAAGGTTTTAATCGCGGATGCGGAGTGGATGCAGTGCGGAGCCACGGCGGGTCCGCGATCCGCCTTCGTAGCGAATCCGTTCCTGAGAGCATCTGGACTCCGATACGGGTTCGTTTCGCGGGTCCGTTCCGGAAGCAGTCATACCTCCGCGGATCCGCCGGAGTCCTTTTGCTGTGTGGGAACGCTTCCATGTCTTCTAGACTGTAACGGCATTCATCGGCCCGACATCGGTAAGATTTATGTGTGCCTGTCTGGGTAGCTGTCTAGCTAGGTTTACAATGCAATCCAATGTCCGAACATAGTCGGCATGGAAATAAAAGACAGTAATCAGGCCAAATAAGGGCCAGAAAGACTTTGCTATCTGGGTAGTTCAGATTCTGATGTCTACAACTCGTTAAATTTGCACACATATCACATGTAAGTGCATTGTCCAATGATGAAATACGTCACAACAAGTCGCGGAACTGAAGGTGCTCGGGCCGGTGATCGCCGCTTGTAGATATATGTCGTTTACTTTTTAAATGATGGCCTATAAGTAATTAGTCCATTTATTTTATTTATTTATTTTTTATTTTATATGCCTACAGGGAGTGCGTGTGAAGCTAAACCTACATTTTGAAAATTGACGTCGTCAGATCAACTCTTTAGGCTAATAGGTCTAAACAAATTGTAGCCTATGGAGGTAATAAGGCATGTGTGGTATGAGACTGCGTCTAGGCGTGAGATTGAGACCCCTATCCGAGGTCCCCAACTGTGTCCACATTATGGCCAACATAGGCTATCGGTCCACACCTGGAGTCGAATTAGAAATCAAAATTCTAATTTAATAGCCTACAACCAAACGGGAACACATCCCATAACCACCATGTAAACCTAGACTCGACTGTTTTAAGCTTACGATAGGTTTGCATAACCACACTTTGCAGACAAAATCGAGAAACAGAAAAGCAAATTAAACGTTAACCAGAAGAACCTTGAAACGTTTTAGAAAGAATGATTTACCTGCTGGATGATTGTAGAGTGGTCTTAACTTCGTCGGCAGGATCTGCTCGACATTGTCTAAAGTTTTATGATAAACAGATCTGAGCCCTCCTGAGTAATACCGGACGGTCTGCAACCGTAGGATCTCCCTGACTGTGGATCGAATCATATTATGACAGTTACTGGCAAAAATAAATATTTAAGATAGCCTGCCGACAGACACACCGCAATACAGCCTAACCTAAAGTTTCAGTGCGCGCCTATTGGCCCTTGCTCGATGACGCCCTGCGACCTTAATATCTAAGGGCAAGATAACAGGTGACTTATGATTTCTGTCTGGACCACTATGATAGGCCATACCTGTCAACACTCCCGTTTTTCCCGGGTTTCTCCCGTATTTCAAGGTCATCTCCCAGCACCCTCCCGTTTTGTTATTTCTCCCGGAAAACTCCCGTAATTTGCATGACCATCAAACATCATTTTAAAATCATTGATCCATTCAGGTTGCCAGATTGTGTATGAAATACACCCTACACGATCACTTACTTTGAATTTCAACCGTTTTGTCATAGGCTAAAACCTGGCAACCCAAAACCCAAATAAGGAAGCGGGTGCCAACTGCGCAGCCTGAGTCTCGTCGTAAGCAAGCGGGCTAGTTGAATGGCCTACTCCAGAACTAGCTGTTGTGAAATTGTTGGGAATTTAATTGATTAACACATCACATAAACTGTTATTGAGTGTTGTTGATACACTGAACTTGTTCCCTCGGAACCAAATCTGACAGCAAGCAGCTTTGGAGTTTTGGAAGTAGGCAGGCAGCTGGTGGATACATAACTGGCATGCGTAAGGTAATGGTAAGGTAAAAGCAACGACCGAAATGCAGTGTTGAAACACGTGTATGAAACGTATTAAATATGCAACCACAGATCCGGTATAAACACTGACCCCCAGCCCCCCCCCCCCGAAAAAAAATCTCCCGTTTTTGGAAAGCTAAATGTTGACAGGTATGTGATAGGCCTATGGGCTAAAAGCTGACAAACCTTTACAATACAATGTGTAACCAGACTGTAGGCTAGCCTAATTTACATGAGGTCTAGGCTATGGGTGCTGCTGATAGGCTAAGAATCAAAGTGTAGTTAAAATGGTCAAAGGGAAGTTAACCTTGGTAAGAATAAGAGAGTTGAGCACAACCATTTAGGGGATTTCAGGTAAAACATTTTTATTTTCTTCAAACAATAATTTAATTTACTACAAACATTTAACTGAGAATTTGCCAAATGGATTCAAACTGAACATTTCCAAGACAGGTTTAGGCCTATAACATCAGGAGAGGACCATTATTAAAAAAACAGTATCCACATAGTGGTGATTAATCAATCAAGAAGTGCTTGCAATGACTGTGGCAGGGACTGAGCCTGTGATTCTCTGTGCATAGTAAGGTAAGGTAAGTTGCTCTGTGTGAGTGAGTGTCACGGTGATAGTGCAATGGTGATAGTGGTCATGGTGATAGTGCAAATGAGTAAGTGCAACAGTGCAAGAATAAAGTCTATATATCTATCTATATATATATATATATATATATATATATATATATATATATAAACTATTTTAAGAAAAGGTATAAGTGTTGCCACAGTTCGGCTGTGGCATGGATGGAGGGGTTATGCATATGTGCTAATGAGCGAGTGAGGCAGAAAAACAGTGGTAAAAAGTGGCTAGTGGACAGACAGTATCCAAACATGGAGGGGGTGAAGAGGCAGACAGACTATGCAGAGAAGTCTATCTCTCCTCTTCCTTTAAGTGAAGCATTGAACAGTTCAATGGCCTTGGGGACAAATGACTTCCTCAGTCTGTCTGTTGTGCAAGGCAGTGAGCGAAGTCTCCAGCTGATCAGGCTTAACAGCTGCTTCTGTTTAGCAGCTGTTTAAGTCAAGTCAAGTCAAATTTATTTATATAGCACATTTCAAAGCAATAGCATTGCACCAAAGTGCTTTACATAAAATAATGATAATAATAAAAATAATAAGAATAATAATAACAATAATACATATACATACAAGGATACAAGGAAGTTTATTGTCACATGCATATAGTTACTGGAAGTAAGAAATGCAGTGAAATTATGTCTGGTGTCAGCCTATTTGTGCAAAGTGTGTGTGTGTGGGGGTCGAGATCCACGGCAGATCCACGGCTCAAGGGGCTAACCCAACTGCCAGGGGTCTTGGTGTGTGTGTTGGGGGGATGACAGGGGAGAAGGGATAGTGTGCTGTGTATGTGGGGAGAGGGTAGTGTGCAATATGTGTGTTGGAGAAGCTTCCTCATGAGACAATGTGCTGTGTATTGGGGGCAGTGTGCTGTAAGTATGTTGGGGATGTGTGTTGGAGAAGCTTCCTGATGAAATAATGTGCTGTGTATGTGGGGGCAGTGTACTGCAAGTATGGTGAAGGGACTTACTATTGCAAGCAGAGTACTGTATGACATATAAACATATAAAAAAAAGGGAGAGGTGAGGGAGTCAGGGAGTGTTAAAAGCTAGGGAGAAGAGGTAGGTCTTTAGGTTGGATTTAAAACTACTAATAGTGGGGCAGGATTTCACAACATCAGGAAGGCTATTCCAAAGCTGGGCAGCATTGACAGAGAAAGCTCTGTCACCTTTGGATTTAAGAGAGGCAGAAGGAACACAAAGAAGACACTGGGAAGATGATCGAAGAGGTCTAGGAGGACAGTAAGGAATTAAAAGATTACATAAATACTGAGGTGCTAAACCATGTAAAGCTTTGAAAACAAACAGAAGAGTTTTAAAATTAATTCTTTGTTCCACAGGAAGCCAGTGCAGTTTAGCCAACACAGGTGAAATGTGGTCACGTTTCTTAGATCCAGTCAGTAATCTGGCTGCAGCATTTTGGACCAGCTGGAGTCTGTTTAGAGTAGATTTAGATACACCTACATACAGTGAGTTGCAATAATCAAGCCTAGAGGAAATAAAGGCATGTATAAGGATTTCTAAATCACTAGGAGAGAGGACAATAGCAAAGCTCAAGTCTTCTAAGTTGGTAAAAACTTCCCTTGACAACGCTGTTGACTTGCTTATTAAAAGTCAGAGAAGAGTCTAGGAAAACACCTAGGTTCTTGACCACACTGTGATGGTTAACAGACAGAGGGCCAAGAGACTTGCTTACATTGTTGACAGAATTTGGTGGTCCAAAAATGATTACTTCTGTTTTGCTGTCATTTAGCTGTAAAAAGTTGTTAGCCATCCAATTCTTAATGTCATTAAGACAAAGAAAAAGGTTTGTCAATGAGCAGGAATTTTCAGGGGCCACCGGTATATAAAATTGGGTATCATCTGCGTAGCAGTGGTAACGAATATTGAATTGATTGAAAATGGAGCCCAGGGGAAGCATGTATAAAGAAAATAATAGAGGCCCTAAAATAGAACCCTGGGGGACACCACACTTAATGGGAGCAGATGACGATGAAGCATTGCCTAAATGCACTGAAAAAGATCTATCAGTTAAGTAAGATTTGAACCAATTTAATACAGTGCCTTGCAGACCAACTTCAACATCCAGGCGTTTTAAAAGGATCTTGTGGTCAATGGTGTCAAAAGCAGCACTGAGATCTAACAGGACCAATAGGGCACAAGAGCCAGAGTGAACAGAGAGCAATAGATCATTATGGACCTTAAGTAAGGCAGACTCTGTACTATGAAGTGGTCTAAAACCAGATTGAAACTTGTCAAGGATATTAGAGGTGTTTAAATAGGAAGAGACTTGTGACAGAACAACCTTTTTCTAAGATCTTAGAGAGAAAGGGCAGTTTAGAAATGGGCCTATAATTTTTCAAATCAATGGGATCAAGGGAAGGTTTTTTCAGGAGAGGTTGCACAATTGCGTGTTTAAAGCCAGAGGGTACTACTCCATTAGCCAGGGAGCTATTAATGATGCTCAAGATAAAAGGGCAAATAGCCGCAAAAGCTTCTTTGAAAAGGTGAGATGGAAGAATATCAGAGTGGCAAGAAGAAGGCTTCATATGAGAGACCACGTCTGACAACTGTGAGGAAGAGACTGGTTGGAATTGTTAGAGGCGGCAAACTACAGACTGATACAAAGCAGGATCAGAAATTGAGGGTGTGATATGAGACTTTATGTTGTCAATTTTGTCAATAAAGAAATTGAGAAACATCTCACAGGTTTCTGTTGTAGCAGGAAGAGACGATATTGTAGTAGGAGGATTTATGATAGAATTAATTGTGCTAAACAACACTTTTGGTCTGTGAGCATTTTTGTGAATAAGCTCAGCATAGAAAGCTGCCTTTGCTGCTTTGACAGTGATTTGATAAGCCTTAAGAGAATCTCTAAATATATCATAGGAGACCTGTAGTTTATCTTTTTTCCATTTTCGCTCTGCTTTCCTACAAGCCTTTCTGAGCGAACGGGTAGTGGAATTTAGCCAAGGAGTAGTTGACCTATTGGATTTACACCGCTTTTGTTTTAAAGGAGCTACAGAATCAAGAATAGATCTGAGGATCTACTTAATCAAGAGTAAGTAGATCCTCAGTGTCGGTGCAGGTGGAAAGAGAATCTAAGACAGCAGGTGAAAGAGAGCATAAAAGTATTAGTGAACTGTGGGTTTATAAAGATTGTTTTAAATGTTGCCCATCTGCCACTGACAGTTTCTCAACTTTTGAGGTTTTTATGTTTAAATTAATCTGTGATGTCCCTGTGCTCTGTATTGTTGTTTATCGACATCCTAAACATTGCATGGCAGCATTTTTAATGGAATTTTCATTATCTTCTGTCATTTTCAACTATGATAAGATTATTATTGTTGGAGATTTTAATATTCATGTTGATGTCTCCACAAATTGTTACTCAGATGAATTCTGAGATGAATTACATAATCCTTTGATTTACTACAGCATGTGTTAGGACCAACTCACAACCATGGGCATACTTTAGATTTAGTTTTTTCTCTTGGCTTGAACAATGTTTTAGTGAAACCTATTGGTGTCAGACCACTTCTGTCTCATCTTTGACAGTGTTCTCCCAGTTGCTGTTCCACCTCTCACACATATTGTTAGTTTTCACAGTTTTAATGATGACACTGCCTGCAATTTCTCCTCTTTCTTTATCAAACTTAGTAATACCATACCTGATGCTGATGGGTTACAAAATACAGGCGACATGCTTAACACATTTAATGAGTTATGCACCACCATACTAGATACTGTTTACCCCTCTTAAAACTAAGAGGAAACCTATTGTCAACAAATATCCCTGGATCACTAATGAAATGCGTAGCCTCAAAAGACTGTAGGAGAACTGAACGCAAATGGAAAGCCACTAAGCTTCTGGTTCATTACCAACATTTGAAAGAACTCACTTCCTCCTTTACAAAGCAGTCAAAGATGCCAGATCACAGTATTTTCCAAACCTTATTGCCACCAATCAAAACAATTCTAGATTCCTGTTCAAATAAACCTCCTTGTATCCTTGTAATACCATTGGTCGCCTCCTGAATCCTACTCCTGCCACTGTATTGGCATCCTCTGCTGATGAGTGTGAAACCTTTTTATAATTTTGTATTGATAAGATTGATAATATTAGGTCAAATATCCCCTCTCCGATGTCTCTTGCTAATGTCCCATGTCCCCCTTTTTGCCCTAATAACCTGAGCCAAGTTGCTTTCAACCCATGTTAAAATAGAAATAGTGCATTTTAAGAATGAAATTAAAGAATGAAAAGTGTGTAATCCAATATTACAAATGTAATGATGGAACATTCAGTTTGGCTGAAGGTAGCCTGCATGTATGATGGGATTGATTTATGGTTGTCAATAATAGCCTGTTGCCAGTTGAGTTTGCCAAATATAGCCTAGTAAGTTCCGACTCTACTTTGGCGTGTAATACAGGAAAGTTCCCGACAGTAAACAATGCAAAAATTTCTTAAACAATGTTCTCTAGAGCTCAATGTTCAGTCAGCATCAACAAAGTTAATCAAGCAGTTCAAACCTAGTAGGCTACCAAATGTCATTATCTCACTAGACAAACAAAATTGGGGGCCAAGCAGATGTCTGCAAAGGCACCCATTGTCTTTCTGCCTTTTTTTATTAGTGTGCTTGCTAAAGCAACGCACAGTATTGTTCTTATTATTGTTATTAGCCGTCAGCCTGGTTTTTGGGCCAGCTCCTGCTCCTTGAGCTTTTGAGATATCGACACCGTTCCAACTTTGGAACATTCGGTCAGAACCGTAGTGTAATTTGATATGGTGTCAGTGGCCTTAGTTGTTCTTCCTCCATATTGGATTTTATAGAAAGTGAAGCTAAATTTGAACACATCACAAATTTTGTCCGAGGTACTATTGGAATGATCTGCTTACTTGCATCTCTCAGCCTGGTGTTGCTAACCTACCTAGGCAATGAAAGTAGGCCGACTTGGTTTACTGACATTTGAATAGGCTATGCAACCCATTGGCAAACTTTTACATCTGGAGATTATGCAACCCATTGGCCAACATTTCA
Source organism: Alosa alosa (assembly GCF_017589495.1). NCBI lineage: Eukaryota > Metazoa > Chordata > Actinopteri > Clupeiformes > Clupeidae > Alosa > Alosa alosa. The sequence goes on along the minus strand of NC_063205.1, from coordinate 32,246,194 downwards.
TTCAATCAGTTGATCTCTTGGCTGACATGGGATTTTCATTTGCCATTTTGGGGGATTGTTGTCTGATTAAGGCCGAGGGGTTATCCTTTTACCACCTCAATCATAGACATAGTACACATTCAAGAATGGGATACAACTAGGTTTGGGTCACCTACACCTAGCCAGATCATTCATCCAGTGCCATTTAAATCCCGTGTGATCTGTACACCTTCCAGGTAAGCATACATGAACAAGTCATGTATTGCCCCGCTTACCCTTGGCTCGGCTCTCCCGTGCTGGCACAACCTGTCAATTCAGGTGCGGCTATCTAACTACATCTTGCATCACCATTTGACAAATTGATGTAAGGATTCAAGAGAAATGGTGGCCATCTTGAAAAATGGTTGTCATTTTGAATTTTTGAGGGACATCACTGTTTGAATGATTGACATAATGACATTTGACAGAAATAGCGGCCATCTTGAAAAAATGGCCGCCATGTTGAATTTTTGGGTGGCCAGCGCCTTTTTCCCAAAAAAGTGACCCTTAGAGAGTATCTGTGCCAAATTTCATGCTTCTATACCAATTTGAATGATTCTCTTGAAATATGCCATTAATCTACTGCACTAATAGTTTTCCTACCTCTCATGTGTTGCATTATTTATAGGGCCTGATACCGGAGGTGCTAAATCCCTATTGTTTCCTGAAGGATTATTATTATTATTATTATTGTTATTATTATTATTACTACTACAGTTTTTAAAATTTGTTCTTTATCTGCCGTACAGAACTAGCTTCAGTAAGCTAGTTTAGTTTAATATTCTGGCTTTTGCTAAAGTCATACCGTAGTGTTAACCAAAGATTCTAGAGTGCTATGCTCATTCTTAAAAGATACATTCAATCTGAAGTCATGTCTAGTGAGACAGCTCTCTACTTAGGCAGGGAGGCAGCGAGTTGCTCCCTTCAGTTTTGAATAGAGCCTATGTAACGGAGGCAGACTGAGCTAGTGTGCTAGTTGCCGTGTAAATCCTCACAGCCCTAACTTTAAAGCAACACCAAAGAGTTTTTGTACCTTAAAATAATGTTTCCAAAATTGTTTCCGTGGTTCATCAACTCGTAACAGGGTGAACAGCACTTCTGCATTAAACCAAGGCCCTCTATCGGCTATAACCGCATATGTAAGTTTGCCAGATCGGGTAGCGGATCTGTAGTTCGATAGAATGAGACATAAGAAACTACAAATTTGACTTGAAAAATGTCGCAATACATCGTAATTTCATGCAACATATTCTACCTTGTCTATGGACATCGTTATTTGCAAAGCCGTTGCCGTTGCTTTAAGAACGCTTCTAACCGCTGAGTTGGAAGCCTGGGCTTTTGGCTTGGCTCAGTGGTTAGAGCGTTCAGGAATCCATAATGGTCTGGTGGACGCCCCTCTCGCACATGACTGGATAAAGTCTCTGATGCAGTCCAGGACATGATTGAAGGAGCGTTCTGATCCAACTCACTTTTCTCTTATAACTCCATACTGTTGCCTGCCATGGTATCACTCACTCAATCCTCCAGCTCGAAGGACCACTGAAGGAACTGTAGGGGGCTGTGTGGTTCGGGGTAGAGTGAGTGTGTGGTGAACAGGCAGTCTTGTTCAGGGGAAGTGATGACAGTGGCGGATTTAGCAAATTGGGGGCCCAAAGCGAAGGTATGTATGGGGCCACCCTATCCGATCTTTAAAAGAGAACGGGAAACAAAACTTCCCCTTAAAACCCTGCATACACTTTACTCCAAAATGAAGATGGAAAGCAGATAACACACAAAGTGTACTACAAACTAATAGTCATGATAGAAACCAACAGAGCAAACCCCCAAAAAAAAAACCGGTGATGGCCCTTTTATACCTGTTTTCTTTTCTCCTACTCATATAGGCAACTTTAAGAGTCTAATTTAAATATATTTCATTTAATATAGGCTACTTGCATATTAATTGATACACTTTACACTTCTGTATACTATCTTGTCATAGCCTACACCAGAATGAGCATCAGGTGGCTAAAAAGCAGTCATTTCCAACCTATTCAACCTAAAGCTGCTTTGCACTGCTTGTCTGATTATAACTTCACCATAGGGTAGCCTACACACAATTTAACCTTACGGCAATGGCTAGGCCTATATGGATCTATTTAAGCTAGGCTTCAATGTCACACGGACAGACAGACAGAATTTGTTTTACTCATCCAGCCATCTGTCCATGCAACATAGCCTAAATGAATGCTATAGATTTTTCTAACTTGTATGCTCAATTTTGAACTATCTGCTTTGCTTGTGAATGAAGTTGTAGCCTACTTCCCTTGTTCAATGTGCTTTTTGAATGATGCTGGCAAGCGTCTCTGTTTCCCTGTCATCATGTTATTGCTCTCGTCTTGTTAGCCCGTCTACGTTATTAGACATTCTCTGGTTGTAATAGTATAGAGTCTTTATTGTCCTATAAGGATTTTCTTTTTCACACATGTCATTGTTACATTCCATGCAGGATGAACACAGCCTCATACATATAACATATAACACATAACACCCCCCGTTCCCTCCCTCCTCAACACAATACAAGCAAAAAGGTGGACAGTGCAGACAACATAAAACACAAAAGAATAGGGGGAATGGGTAATTGTCACAGGAGTTTGTTTAGTGCAGTGATTGCTGAGGGTATACAACTTTTAAAGTGCGCTTTTTTCCAGTCCAGGGCTCTGTATCTGCGGCCAGATGGGAGTAGGGTGAAGAACCGGTTCAGGGGATGGTCAGGGCTGCTTACAATGGTGCGTGCAGAGCGTGTGGTGGCTGTCATTTGCATCAGTGAGGCTGGGGGTGGGAAGCTGTATTATCTTGGATGCTAAGTGTGAGATTTTAATGAGTTTGTTCTTGCTGGTGACATTTAGTATGGTGAAGAAACAGGGGGAGCAGTAGAGTAGAAGGGGTTGGATGATGCTTTTGTAGAGTAGCAGAAGGAGATGGGGGGCAACATACAGTGATCTTAGTTTGCGTATTGCATACAGTCTCTGTTGTGCATGTTTCTGTGTAATGGTGACATGTTCATTGAAGTTAAGCTTATTGTCAATGCAATTGTAATCTCACCCGAAGTTGCTGCACCTTCCAATGAGAGTTGTGTGAGCTGTTCTTATAATCACCTAGATGTCGGGGGGGGTTGGAAAAGTTTGAGAACCCCTCCATTAGGCTATTTGGGCACCGTGGTAAATGCACTGGTGCGGTTAATATTTAATTTGATTAAAACACTGTCTAAGTAATGGCAGAGGAGTGAAATACTTAAGCACTTCTAAACTCCTAAAATTGCAATTGAATAGAAGGTAACGGATCTGATTTAAAAAAAAAAACAATATCCGTCAGTGAAGTTTGAGAGCCAATTAGGACAAAGTTCTGCCATCAGAGTACGTGTTGGTGCAGCAAGAAGAGAGCAACTGCATGAGGTAACGTCAAAGGCGGGGACAGCTGTGGTGCAAACAGAAGGACCCATGCTACATACTGGTTAAGTGCCCATGAGGACTCAGATTCAAGCCTAGACCGACGTCATTTCACAATCACACTCCCATGGTCTCTCTTCCACTCATTTCCTGCCTACTGTCTTTGTCCACCTTCAATAAAGGTTAGAAAAGCCTATATGGAGAAAATTAACAGGCCTAGTGCCTTTAATAACCTATATAATTTGTTCAAAGGTTCTCTAAGTCTTCAGTTTATAAGATAAAGCATTTTTGTCACATACTGTGTATGGCCGGATGATGATTCAGTGATGTTCCTTCCACTTGCAGATAATGGTTCTAATGGGGGCAGCCATGGCCTACTGGTTAGGGCTTCGGACTTGTGACCGGAGGGTTACCGGTTCAAACCCCGACCAGTAGGAACGGCTGAAGTGAGCAAGGCACCTTACACCTCACTGCTCCCCGAGCGCCGCTGTTGTTGCAGGCAGCTCACTGCGCCGGGATTAGTGTGTGCTTCTGTTCACTGTGTGCTGAGTGTGTTTCACTAATTCACGGATTGGGATAAATGCAGAGACCAAATTTCCCTCACGGGATCAAAAGAGTAGACTTATACTTATACTGGATGATTCTGACGTTTTGAAATGCATCTGTAACCAGTTCCATTGATATGTTTTGCATAAGGCTGCAAAGGTCTTGGGAGAGCTTTTTGCTTTAACCCATCATGAAATGTTTCTTGTGTGACACCTTGGTAACGAAAAACCTTTTTATAGCCCATCAGTATACTAACCCAGCTTATATTAATTTGCACAGATAGGAGGGATTATTACTCTAACAACTTCCAGTTTGTTCCTTGCCATTCCTTGCCTTTGTGTACTGCTTTTTCTTAGCGTGTTCAATACTTGAAGTGTGCCATTCCACTTTTTTACTCATAACTCTACTTATGGACTTTAATGTTTTGGATTTTTTTTATATGGGTGGATTATCTGAGTGAATACTAATGGCTGGTGAAAATTTCATGCAAATAGCCTCATTGGAAGTATACTTACTGAAAAAAATGTTGACGTGTTCAATACTTATTTTCCCAGCTGTATAGCAAACATCTACACCCACTAGCTGCCTGTTGACCGCATACGCTGTAAAAAAAAAACGCTGTCCCTGTGGACAACCCAGGCTCCAAAAAACAGTCTCTAGACCATGAAACATAACTAACTGTTCCAGCCAATCACCGATGAGATGCGCATTCATGACCGTTTCAGTTGCACGGGAGGCAGAGCTAGTGAGCGGAGCGGATGGAATTTTGTTGGAGCGCGGAGCGCTTTTTAATTTAAAGGCTGGAGCGGCCGCTCTCTTCCGCTCCAATACCGCTCACACCACGAGTCTGAGGCATGCCCAAATCCACCCAGAATTCATGTCTTCCTAATGAAACCAAGACCGTTACATTTCAAAGATATTGGCCATAATAAGTTTGTTGATGGGAATGGAGTTCGCTAAATATTTTAGAAAGGAAACTGAGTCACAGGGACCACAAGCGTACTATTCCTATAAAATAACTAGATACTAACAATGTACAACAAGACCATGTGGTGAGTGGTGACACTGTTCCAATGAGTAAAGATTAATTTTGGAAATTAAGAAGACACATTTCGCGAAAACATGTGTGCTACGGAGAGCAAAGAAAAACGTGAGCAATTTGAATGCTTCATACCAAGCAGGCACCTGAAGTAAAACTTGGATGCTAAGCCTGTATTCTTTAGGCAATTAATCACACTGATTACTTTAGTTTAAAGCTTATGTGTATTGATGTTGACAAGCTTGTTCGTTGTTGAACTATCTAGTGCAGGGCGATATGTAGCAAAAAAAGGTGTTTGGAACATATCATATAGATTTTTGCAAATTATGTTTTTTCACTTATTCAGACCCTATAATTTGCAAAACTACCTGTTTCCAATTTCCCCCCGGACTACACTGGTCCAAAATCCAAGATGGCGGATATATCACCAAAAATTGGAAATAATTGCCTTTTTAAACATTTTAAATGGATATATGTTGGGTATTATCATTATATACATACATTTTCTAATAAAATTGAATGACTTAGGTAATAAATATGACCATGGGTGACATGAGATGTCATGATTATCAACCAGTGATGGGTGTAACCACCATTATGCTATTTATTTAGCCTGGAAAATCCAGACCCTGAAAATCTAGAAAGATTAAGGGTCTGGCCAAGAACAATGTAATGGCCCAACTCGAGGGGCAGCAACAAGCATGCATTTAAAAATCTTACTGCATGCAATTGGATAACACTAGACCATGTTTACTCTGAATGATTTCGGACTTCGACGCAATCGGATAACACTACGACCAATGTGTACTGTCCTCTAACGTTGCAGCGCTGTCTTCATCAGTTTAGCTGATTCCCCGGAATGTTGGGGTAAAAGTAACGTGCATCATTGCTCCTTGCCAGAGTGTCTCGCAGAGACAATTCCATTGTGCTCTCGCGAGAACTCAGAATTTCCAGGGTACTATTTATTGGCATACCCGGAAAAACACATTGACTGATTAAAAGTTTCCTTCACATAACCCAATAATCATTTGAATTAAAGTAATGTTCTGCACTCACCACACTAGATTAGATTAGAGTAGATTAGATTCAACTTTATTGTCATTGCAGAGTACAAGTATGAAGACAACGGAATGTGGTTTGCGTCTAACCAGAAGTGCAAAAAAGGAGAAAAGTGCAATGTGAAATAGAAATTATAGACAGGTGGTGCATAGACAGGTCAAGAAATATAGTGCAGTGTAGACAGTAGTATACAGTTGATTTACAGTAAGGTATAAGGTAGAGAGGTTTACAGTAATATAAATATGTAGAGTGTATTAGCAGTTACCTTATAAGAGCAGAATAATTATGGCTATGTAATGTGAATGTATGAACATACATTGGGGGGGTGGGGGTCTGCCGGTTCACACACACAAAGGTGGCAGTAGCAGTAAGTCATTTTGGCAAAACCCCACATATCTACAAATGTCACACAGACGCTTGCCCTTCGCAGGGTACCAGACATCAACAAAGACAGTCTCATTATCATGGGCACTGGAGAACGTTGACAAAATATACATCTCAGCCTATAAATCTTGACGCACCACAGCGGCAGCAAATGTAATTTGCAGCCAGGGTAGTCTAGCAACTCTCTTGACTTGTGAGGTGGAAAAACCAAACTTCGGTCAGGCCAATCACATCGTGTATAGAGTCGGTGGACCTTTTGGGTATCCTATCTGGAAATTGAAAGTCAACCGTTTATCCCGTGGGAAAGGAAAGGTTTCTGTTTCAAGTCAATTAAGTCATGTAGGCTTGTAGTAGGTCCTCATCCATCTCCAGACGTGTTAGCTGGATGTGAGAAATTTGTGTTAGCTCCTCAAAACATGGTTTTCAAACAGCTAAAGCCCTTTGGTGGAACATGTTTAAAACTCTAAAACCCAACCTGGGAGTGGAAAAACTTGGGAACTAGGGAAATCCCATCCCTATGATGGCCCTACCATTGCCTATTGCTGTCCCCATGCTCAGATTCCTGCCCGTGCAGCCTAGCGACCCAGTACTTGCCCAATGACAACTCCTAATTCCTATGGACAATTCATCCCCTACACTGGACTATTTGAACTTAACACTAAATAGGATTCATGCATTATCATACTGGTTATATAACCATCCAACCACTTTGTAACATATACCTCAGATGGCTCTAAATACCATGTTCTATTATCTGTATATAGACCTTACTGTCCTGTAACTGACCCCAGGCAGATGGGTCAGGCCCTTGAGTCGTGGATCTGCTTGAGGTTTCATCCTATATGTTTCTCCAATTCTTGGGAGTTTTTCCTCGCCCCTGTTACTCATGGGCTCTGTCTGAATGTTTAACACTCTGTTAAGCGCCATGAGACCTGTGTAATGTTTTGACTCTCTATAAGTGAAATTAAATTGAAATTGAAATTCTGAGAGCACACAGGCAAGCAAATGTTTGGGCACAAGCTACAGTGCCTGCTCCAAAGATTCTTGACTCACTATCACTGGGATGGAGACAAATTGTTGATGGGTTCTTTCAAAACTTCCACCAGCACCAGAGGCTGTTGTGGAACTTGTGAAGTGTTGTTGTCTTGCCAGCCAATGAAGTAGAAGGTGTTCTTGCAAGAGTAACAACTTACCATTCACGCAACTTTGCAGGTGTGAAGGCTCTGAGGAGATGGCTCTGAGGAGATGTTTTATTAAAAAGACAGTGACAGTGGTGAGGATAAATACTTGAGTGACAATGACAATGTTTTGTTGAACTCTTCAATAATGAAACAAGATGCAGATTTTTTTTCTTTCATTTTTTCCATTTTTTTGGCAAATGATGAAATACATATTTTGAAAAAAGTCTGTATCTTACTTGTCTACCTTATTAGGTGTATATTTATCAAAAAGTTGACCACTTTAAGCCTTTATATTATTTTTCCGCATATCCGCCATCTTGAATTTTGGCACTGAAAATGAAGAAAAACATTGGAAACAGGTTGTTTTGTATTCAATGTGGTCCTAGCAAGTATAAAATCACCAGTTGCAAAAATCTATATGAACCGTTCCTAAAATTACACAATTCCCCTAACTAATCAGTGTTGTATTAGCCTATCTTTTAAAGTAAATGTCCTATGAGTGAAATTGCCGTTGCTCGTTCTTTGGGATTTAAGTTTTGTAAAAATTTCACGTCGCTCTCATTGAGGTTGAATCAAGGGGGCAGGCGAATTCCCGGAAGTAGAAGCATCTCCGCCATCTTGGTCAGACTTTTTTGTAACTCCCGCCTCCAAACACAAAGACGCGGACCTGATTGGTTCTCGAATGGTCCTCATTTAAATAAAGTTAAACTTTGGCCAACTTTGTTTCGCCTGCCTCGGCGATTCGCTTTAATTTCGCCCAACTAGGGCGAATTTAGTCTCCATTCAACCTCAATGAGAGCGACGCGAAATTTCGTTGTGTGGAAACACCCGTTAGGTGACAATTCGGCTTGTAGATTATTTCTCCCTCTTTTAAATTGGAGCGAGCGTGGAGCGATTTAACTGGAGCGAGAGGATTTTTAAGTGGAGCGGGGAGCGAAATTGAGCAGAGTGGCCTGATGTGAATTGGAGCAGAGGAGCGGCCGAGTGAACAGCCACCTGAGCGAGGAGTGGGATATTTGCACCGCTCAGCTCCGCTCACTAGCTCTGACGGGAGGAAGGGACACCCAATCGTGCTATGAGAACCTTTAATCGCTAGTGCAACAGTGTAGAGGTCTGCACTCCCACAAAGGACATGTTTTGAAAGCGCTATGCAGGAGCGGGCAGGATGAGAGAGGTGTGTTTGCGAGTGTGAGAGAAACGATGATTGATTTCACAAGATGAGTCACTGCACTCCCGCAAATTAAATATATGCGTAAAATAATATACAAATAATTGAAGTAGTGTATAGAATTATAGTTAAGCTGGATATTGTGTTAGGCAGCATTAAAAAAAGCAGGTTTAAACAGCTTAACTGACGGATAGGTAATGGAGGGTTACCGGTTCGAACCCCGACCAGTAGGCATGGCTGAAGTGCCCTTGAGCAAGGCACCTAACCCCTCACTGCTCCCCGAGCGCCGCTGTGGTTGCAGGCAGCTCACTGCGCCGGGATTAGTGTGTGCTTCACCTCACTGTGTGCCGAGTGTGTTTTACTAATTCACGGATTGGGATAAATGCAGAGACCAAATTTCCCTCACGGGATCAAAAGAGTATATTGTCATTTAGGCCTAAATGGGTTAAATTATTTCCTGCTGCTCCGTTGTTAAAACACTCAATCGAAAGCATGACAGAGGAAGATACGATGGGGTATTAAGGCCACACATGAGGAAAAAAAATATTTTTGCATTAAACTTGACATTTTGAGAATAAAGTTGACATATCATATTGACTTTAATCTCGACATGTCCATCAGAACACTGAGAGCGACCGCTCCAAAGGGTAGGCTACAACCGGGATGATTGAAAAGGACGAACGAAACATTCCAGTTTTCTTCGAGTGCAACGATAGACAGACATCATTCAGACAAAACATAGAACATATGAACCTCCGTTGGTCAGCCAAATACTTTCCTGTTACATCCTTTTAACAGTTATAGGCGATAAATTCGATGGTCAAAAGCAAACTTCATTAGCAGTTTATTATTAAAGGGTTTTTTCATCTTAAGGTTCAACTTCATGCTTATTAGCCTAGACTATCCTACTAAATGAAGTCGACACGTCGAGATTAAAGTCGACATGATATTTCAACTTTAAGGTTAAAATATTTTTTTTCTTCATGTGTGGCCCTAAATCTCCGTCGTAGGAAGAGGACACCACTAGGCTACTTCAGATGTTCCTTACTAAAGAACGAATGCCAGCTAGCATAGCTGTGTTACAGTAGCCTACATTCAGAATCAATAAACTTAAAATCAGACAGCTGGCAGCCCTTTTCAGTTGTGTGTGTCAAGTGCTCCTTTTGTGAGACAGAAGGCAAAACTGAATATGAATATCCCTCCTGCAGGAGTGGGACTAAAAATGACACATTATTGCGGGAGCGGGGCAGAATGTTGCGGGAGCGGACGGGCGCGGGACTGATAAATCTGACCCGCGCAAACCTCTACAACAGTGCATATGGTCCTATTATGGACATGAGATATCATCAAGAAACTAGGGCTGATAATAAAGATTCATAAAGCTTTACTCAGTTTTCTACATTGACACACCTGTGTGCAAATCCTGTGAAAATATAGACCTCTCAATGGACTTAAAGGTCCCTGCTTCCTACTAAACACGGTGGTAGTGGTAGTGATTGAATGTTGATTTCAACATAGATACAAAGACTTTTTATTACCAATTTCCAAGCACTATCAACACTACCAATCACCAAAACATCCAATATCAGTGTGTGAAAGCAAGTAAACAAGCTTGGCAGTTAAATCAGCCACAATGACAAACTGGTTAACCATTTGGCAAGAAAAAAAAGTCCCTCTATGTAAAAAGTACACAGAATCATTTGGAGAAATAATCCCTTAAGGTAAATACAGAAATTAATCATGAGAATTAAGGGAAAACAAAAACTCACAACTAATAAGTGTCCTACAAGTTATTTACATTTTTACACCACACAAGAAAAGGTCCCTTAGTCAGAATGTCTAAGGTCTGGGCTGCTGGTCACTCTGGGCTTTCAGCTTGCGCTCCCATAGCTTTTGGTGATCAGAGAAACCCTGTTTCCCTTTGTTGAATGAATTGGGTCCTGCTGATGTTGGTGTCTCCCTGTAGACATAAACAGTTTGCTGTGAGGGACAGGGTATCTCAGACTTTTACCGTGAAAATGTTATAAAGTCCGACAAATTTAAATCTCTTTGGTCCCCATGTCCGATCATGAAAATAATTTCCTCCAATCATTTATGCAAAAAATAAGTGTTATTAAAGGGATATTCCACCATTTGGGGAATTACTCATTTTCCACCTCCCCTTGAGTTAAACAATTGATTTTTACCTTTCTCCAGTTCATCCAGCCGTTCTCGGAGTCTGGCGATACCACTTTTAGCTCCAGCCTAGCATAGATCATTGAATCGGATTAGACCATTAGCATCTCACCTGCTAGAATCACGTTTAAAAGTGACTAAGATTTCTGGTAATTTTCCTATTTAAAACGTGTCTCCTCTCAAATTAGAGAGTGTAATAAGACCAACGGAAAATGAAACATGCCGATTTTCTAGACTGATTTGACATGGAACTATACTCTCACTCGGGCGTAATAATCCAGTCATTAACCAATTTGTCTGCTGCAGCTCAACCTTGTTGCTGGAAGTTAGCCTACGGGGACTACTTTGAGGTGCTGCATGATTTCATTGTGCTGCTGTGCCCATGGTATTCCTTGATTACTACGCTGGAATGAGAGTATAGTTCCATGTCAAATCAGTCTAGAAAATCGCCACGTTTAATTTTCCATTGGTCTTATTACACTTTCTAACTTGAGAAGTTTAAAATAGGAAAATTACCGGAAATCTTAGTCACTTTAAACGTGATGTTCGCAGGCGAGATGCTAATGGTCTAATCCGATTCAATGATCTATGCTAGGCTGGAGCTAAAAGTGGTCGCCAGACTCGCCAGAGAACGGCTGGATGAACTGGAGAAAGGTAAAAATCAATTGTTTAACTCAAGGGTAGGTGGAAAATGAGTAATTCCCCAAATGGTGGAATATCCCTTTAATCTCATATTAAGATCAAAAAACCCATTTGGTATTGTTTTAGTATGTTTGACTTACTTAGCGCTCTCTTGAAAGATAATTTTGATTCTTATCAAGACAAATTTACTCAACGCACTGGCAGACAAATTTGCTTGATTTCAGGATGAGATGTCTTAAAAGAAGTCAACAGGGTTCCCACAGATCATGGAATTTCTGGAATATCATGGAATTTTGGAAAGTCTATTCCAGTCAGGGAATTTTATCACGTTTGGGTCAAAGTCATGGAACATCAGGGAATTTTGTTGTATAAGTTTAAAATTTACTTACCAAAATACATTAATACAAATATTTCTATGCAGAACTGGTGTATATCTGGTTATTTGCTTTACTGCTTCCTTGAGTATCTCAACTTTGTTTATTCATCTCCCACTCCAAAAAGTAAAATATTCTTGAACGCTATACGTTAGTAAATAGTATAGTAAGTCATGGAAATTCTGTTTATTTGTCAGGGAAAGTCAGGGAAAAGGAATTTTACATTTGACTTAGAGTGGGAACCCTGGGGCAGTCGTGGCCTACTGGTTAGAGCTTCGGGCTTTTAACTGGAGGGTTGCCGGTTCAATCCCCGACCAGTAGAAGCGGCTGAAGTGCCCTTGAGCAAGGCACCTAACCCCTCACTGCTCCCTGAACGCCGCTGTAGCAAGGCAGCTCACTGCTCCGGGTTGTGTGTGCTTCACCTCACTGTGTGTTCACTGTGTGCTCTGTGTGTTCACTAATTCAAGGATGGGATAAATGCAGAGACCAAATTCCTTGTATACGCAAATATACTTGGCCGAGAAACCTGAAAAAAAATCAAATAAATCTTAAATTAAGTCACATGATTTTACGAGAAAGTGCTAGATAAGTCTTTTTATACTGAAAACAATACTTTTGATCTTGATAAAAGATTAATAACACTTGATTAGATTGTATTAGTTTTCGCAGTATGTTAATATGTGCTAAAACAAACTTTCTACACCTCCCTTCTATTTTGAATGTATAATAATTTTATGGATGTATATGCAAGTTAACGTAAAGAAGCACGGATCATTTTCAATTTTTTTTTTATTGTTTTCAGTATGAAGTCTTATCTAGCGCTCTCTCAAAAGATAATTTTGACTTATTTTAAGGAGTCTTATCAAGACATATTTGCTCAACACACTGGCAAACAAATGTGCTTGTGAGAGGTCTTAAAATAAGTCAAACTCTTTTTAAATTAAGTCATAAGATTTGACTTTTTTTCTGATTGATTTTTTCTTTATACTAAACCAACTACCAACTAGATTTTTTGATCTTGATATAAGATTAATAACACTTGGTTATTTTTATATTAGATCAGCAGTTTTTGCAATGTATAAATGCATGCTCTTTTATAATCATTATACTGTGCCCCCCTAGCCTGACGAGCCAGACCCCCTGGGCACTCACCGTTCGCAGTGCTCAGTCCGAGGGGCGGGGATAATCAGTTGTCTTTCAAATTCCCTCTGCACGCAATAGGACAGCGGAAGCGCTATGAGTCCCATGCGTTTCCCACCAGCGGAGCTAGTTGGCTAATTCAAACGTTTGCCAACTTAATAAAAGCTTAACTCGTGTCACACTGTCCGCCAACAGCAACATCCATTGTTCATTAGTTTACTTAGCTAACATGCTAGCGGGTCTCTCATTGATACTGCCTGGGGTTAAGGCTGCTAAATGCTGTCTAAAAACAAGCAAATTTATCTGCCAGTGCATTAAGCAAATTTAAGTATAAGTATATAAGTATAAGTATATCAGAGTTTCCGCTAGAAAAAAATGGTTTCGTTTTCCGGACATTTTGATGATATGCCGGTCAAATATCCTATTATCGCTTCTTAATTAGTAGTCAAGTTGAGGAAAACTGGAGACAGGCTATGTAGCTTAAAGAATGACATAATCAGGCTGAATAGAATGCAACATGTTCATTAGCCTAACTTACGTAAACATGCCTAACAAGATCTAGCCAGTATGTATGTTTTCATGGACAGCAAGAGTCCGCTTCGTTCATTGTTTTAACGTTGTTTGTTGCTGCTACCCACGTTATCTCCAGTGGTTCCACTGTTTAACTTGCACAGATGCGCACACACAAGAATGAGCGCTCACACCACTACCCCCTAAGGCTATGCCTCTTTATTTGATAACAATACATTAAGAAATGTTTCCTATTCTGGGAAATGTTTAGTTTCTTTTTCTTTTGGTCCGCGGTTCAATGATAACGTTTAATTGTGCCGGAAATTATCCGCGGACCAGCAATCTCCTTGTTGAGGAGGCCCTAACCCTGCAGATCATAGACAGAGAAAGCATAGGCCTACGCTTTGGGTACAGAACACAGTTGCATGTACACAGAGAATGAGTGTCTTGGAGCGGCCGCAACCCCGCAACTCCACTTCCTACGTCATGATTCCGACAGATACGCCCGACACTTCTGCTTTTTATCTGGTGGTGGTGGAGTTGACCGGACATCTGAGGCTTCAGACGTTGCCAATTTATCATCATCCATCGCGTCTGGCCTCTGAAAAAACTTTTAAGGCTAGTCTGCCTGGGCCTGGCCATGTTTGAACTGCCTCACTCATTTGTTCGTTGTTTAACATGGACGTTTTAAGCGTGCGCTTCCTATTTGAAATGCAGCATAGGCTATGCGTGTTGTTTAATAGCTTTGTAAATGGTACATTTAAAAACATATGTTTAAACTTACATTTTAAGGCTTGTTCTCAAATTCAGATTGCGTTAGGGGGACGGGATTATTAGCCAATTTCAATCGGACAATTTGACCGGAGAGATTTAATTTTGTCGGACATTTCATTTTTTTTCCGGCCAATGTCCGGTAATTACCGGACAACGGACACCCTGAAGTATATATACTCTTTTGATCCCGTGAGGGAAATTTGGTCTCTGCATTTTTCCCAATCCGTGAATTAGTGAAACATACTTAGCACACAGTGAACACGCAGTGAGGTGAAGCACACACTAATCCCGGCGCAGTGAGCTGCCTGCAACAACAGCGGCGCTCGGGGAGCATTGAGAGGTTAGGTGCCTTGCTCTAGGGCACTTCAGCCGTGCCTACTGGTCGGGGTTCGAACCGGCAACCCTCCGGTTACAAGTCCAAAGTGCTAACCAGTAGGCCACGGCTGCCCCCAAATTTGGGTAACACTTTACGGTACAAGGGTACATGAATTATCATGAATTTATGCATGAATTAATTAATGATTTATGCATTACTTCATTCCTTTATATCTTATGAATCATCAGGAATTGACACGAGTTTAAAGTCTCTCATTCATGATAGGGCTGCACGATATTTCTAAAATCTATCGTTATCGCGATATCAACGCTTGCGATGGACATACTGCAAAGATTACTTAATTTTCGATAAATTTCGAAACATTTTCTGTGCCGTGTGCATTCCATACAGTCTATGGTGTATTCACATTCTGAATGTCAACATATTTTACCAAACCAATGCTGTCATGCTGCCCTAGAAGCCCCGTCCCCAACCAGTTTAGGTGTGTGGTGTTTTAGGTGTTGAGGCGGGAGCTAAGTCGTGATGGCTGAAGATAGTGAGTCGAGCGAGGTAGGCTACATTTGGGTGAAGAGGAATTGGTGACTAAAAGGAAAAGCATGTCTGTTATATGGGAATATTTTGGTTTTATGAAGGATGACGTGTTACAAACACAGCGCCAAATGCGTCCTTCTCTACCGTGTTAAAATAAACAATTTCTTTCGTTATCGTTATATCAGAAGATATCTGTCTTTCACTGTAAGGCTTGTATTTCATGATTTGCATTTAGCAAAAGCCCCAGACAGCAGCAGAGAGGTAATCAGGATTCGTTATTTGTAAAAGGTGTTTAGCCTACTTCTTAGCCTGGACTGTGCGATTGCAGCCCAATTATTTTCACTTTCTGCTGCCCTCGTAGTCGGCATGCCGGTAGCCTAGTAACGTGGGGATGCGCAGCATATGAGGTTACGCGAAATAGCTTACGTAGCTTTTTTGCTAGGCCCATCGAAGGCTGGCAACGTGGAATATTCCGCTGGTTGGTGCACAAGTGTTCAGATTGGCTGTCTATCCGTCTTTCACAAGGATTTTCTTGGAGCAGATCTTCCACACAACTTCGATAGCCTAGTCAGTAGGTCTCTTAGCTATCCACTTTCATCAGGCCATATATAGCCTAGTCTACATAATATTTTATATTGTTTATGTAGAAAATTATACATTTATTTCTGTAATTATACATTTATCCCCCCCAACCCTACAGTCTATGCTAGCAGCAAGCAGAATGGTGAAAAACATTAAATATACTGCTCAAAAAAATGAAGGGAACACTTCAATCATACACTGGATCAGTACTCTGACACTGTTTGGTTCTGAGCACAAGTAAAACTTTTGAGGCGAGTGTTTTATTTTGCAAGAACTGTCAGACATTCTGTGAAAGTAGTTTGAGAATGGAGAAAAGGGTGGAAGGGTTTCAAAAAATGTGTTTTAACAATTGTGGAAAACCTAAGTGTTCCCTTAATTTTTTTGAGCAGTATATTGAAATATTGCAAGTTATATCGTTATCGCAGTACTCAATAATGTTATTGCATGTTTTCCTAATATTGTGCAGCCCTAATTCATGACCTCATGCATAAACAACACCATCAACTAAAGCATAAGTTAAGGTGGGTACATCATCCTGATTTATGATTTCTTAATCATCATGATTACATACATTTAAGGTTAATTACTCATGATTTCATCATGTTTGTGGCCCCTCAACTAAAGTGTGAACAATGGCATGTGCTTAGAGAACTGCACAAGTTGTGATCAAATTGGAATTTGAGTAGTGATGACCACATTTTTGGCAGAAAGAAATCATCATGATCATTCTTAATAAATCATAATGATGTGCCCACCATATTTAATGCTTTAGTTGATGTGTTGTTCATGTATGAGGTCACAAATGACAAACTATGAACTGATGATTCATGAGATATTAAGGAATAACGAAGTAATACATAAATCATGGATTAATTTATGCATAAATTCATAATGATTCATGTACCCTTACCGTAAAGTATTACCCAAATTTGTCCTAAAAACAAGCAAATTTGTCTGCCAGTGCGTTGAGTAAATTTGTCTTGATAAGACTCCTTAAAATATGATGAAATAATGATCTTTTAATAGAGTACTAGGTAAGTTTCTTCATACTAAAAACAATACCAAATAGATTTGATCTTAATATAACATTAAATAACACTTGGTTGGATTTTATTGTTTTTTGCAATGTATTATTATTACCTCTTTTCAATCCATTATTATTAGATATTTCTTTTGTAAAGAAATACATCTCTCCCTAATGTTATGCCAACATATTCAGCTGAATATAGGCTACAGTAAATAGAGGCTTATGGACAATACATCTATCCCTAATGTTATGCCAACATATTCACCTGAATATAAGCTACAGTAAATAGAGGCTTATGGACATCTGCTGTTGTCAGTGTGCAGACTATCCCTTAAGGCGAGACACGGCAGGTGAAAACATCGTTTTTTCATGCACTGGTCAATTTCGAGATTTTGAGCTAGTATGTTACCTTAGCATGTATTCTATCACACTACTACAACAAAAAAAAGTCCGATTTACACATTTAGGTGTTTATTTCATTATATTGTGTCTACTGCGCCTGTATATTTCTCCTAAATTCAGCAAAAGTTAGCATTCTAACCTTGTATGCACTCCCCGACCGTGGTCCAAAACATAACATGTGTACTACCGCTGGAAAGCTCTGTTTTTCCTGTATCACTATGTGATCCATATATGGACACTTCCTTTGTATCAGTAACCAATCACTTGAAAGTTCAAAGGCCAGTCTAGGCTGAGAACGGAATCTCATTGGCTGTCTTTCAAGGCTGTTTTCTCAAAATGAGTTTCCACTGCACTCTGAGCTCAAAAACTCCACTTCAGAAGCACGTACATACACCAAACTTTCTAGACTTATGCCTAACTATATGTCGAAGATTTCTACAGAGGGGTTTGCTGATATATTATTCCTAGCCTGACTTACATGACATTTTATGCCTAAAACATGGAAAAATGCGATTTTTAGGGCTAGTGACATAATTTTCGATTTACAGGATAACAAAAGTAGATATTCATAAATCCCTCTGTAAATGTTTCCCCATCTAATATCTGAACACAATGAAAACATAATTTTGAACTTGGCTGTATCCAATGCTCAGGTTTCGATTAAAATGTATGCAAATTAGCGCATATTTAATTAGATAATGCCTAATTTGCATATGTAAACATTAAATTACAGCAAACTTGTAATACATTTTTTTCTCATATTAATGTAAGTAATCAACTGGGGAAGTTTCATAGTGATATCTGCTTGTTAAAATGTTTACCCTATTCACCTGTAGTGTCTCGCCTTAACTCACAAAAGCCTACATGTTTTTTTTCTTTCTTTTTTCCCCTCCGAAAATACATTCAATGTTCAATTATTACCTGTTGACTAATGGTGCTTACACACAATGGCATGCAGTGCAGTGCTGGAGACGCATCTTGTTCACATTACATGGGCTTACGTCATCCGTTGCTGAACTGAATTGTGGGTCCACTGCGTCGCGTTGCACCCGTCGCCCCTGACGAAAAAAGTTCAACTTTTGCTGCACCGACGGAGAGCAACAGAAGGCACCAGCCAATCAAATTACAGTTATACACTGCAAAAAAACAAAATCTAACCAAGTGTTATTAATCTTATATTAAAGATCAAAAAAACTTTTTGGTATAGTTTTTAGTATGAAGAGACTTACCTAGCGCTCTCAAAAGATAATTTTGACTCAATTTAAGAACACTTTGACTTATTTTAAAGAGTCTTATCAAGACAAATTTAGTCAATGCACTGGCAGCCAAATTTGCTTGTTTTCAGGATGATGCATCTTAAAAGAAGTCAAACTCTTCTTAAATGAAGTCAAATGATTTTACGAGAAAGCGCTACGTAAGTCTCTTTATACTGAAAACAATACCAACTACATTTTGATCTTGATATAAGATTAATAACACTTGGTAAGATTTTATTAGATAAACAGTTTTTGCAGTGTAGGCCTACTTCAAGTCATTTGCATAGTAGGCTACACACCCTCTGGAACACACCCACTGGCATGCGGAACGCACCTGTGTGTAAGCACCATAATGCAAATTACTGATTGCTTTTAAAGAAATTCACTTGAACACGCAATCAGTTTCTTTTAGATGGCGATGTCTTTCTGCCATCTGTAAGGCTGCAATGATTATTGCACATTATCCCAACTAAAGGGGTGGGTCTCAATGATAGCTGCGCGATCTCCGTCTGGAAGCCTAATATTTGGTCATGTTTATTTTCGTGCTAATAATCAAGAAGAAATTATCTATATGCTCCAAAGAAACACTCATCACTGATCAGCTCAAAATATTTAGCCTAGGTCCACTTTCAGACTCAGCTACATTTGGCCTTGGAAGGATCTGCGCTCTCTGAGAGCCTTTTAGTTATGGAAACTTTAACCATTAGCGACACATGGGAAATATAATGCTAACTGAAATAACTGGTGAAGAAGTAATAACTATCCTAGACAACAAACTATTAGGCCTAGGTGAATTCATAACTGCAATCAGTGGAGATGTTTTCAGTTTCGCGAAACGGCAGCTGGAGTAATACGAATTTGAACACAAGCTCACCTCAAATCTTTCATTTAACCCACCGTTGGCCGAAGAAAAAATAGCACAAAGACCAATCACTATGCTTTGTCTGTCATTCTCACTTGTCACTTTCTCTCTTTCTCTCACGCTCGCATGAAATAAGATTTGTGGGAGATTCTAATTTTCGCACTCCAGGGAGCTTTCCGGAGAAGTTGGATGTTTGCTCGTTTTTGAAAAGTAAAAATCATACCGGCGCACTTTGATGTGAAAATGTGTGGTTGCTACGCAAAAGGCGTACAGGTTGGCAGGTCTGCATACTGAAAACAATACCAAATAGATTTTCTGATGTAAATATAAGATTAATAACACTTTTACGATTTCATTTTTTGTAATATTTGACAGCATTTCACCAAATTGTCGGGAAAATTGAAACCTTGCCTGTCACACAGACTGGTGCTGATTTTTTTCGGAAAATGTGACTTATGTGACTGATTTGATCTTCATGCAAATCATGGGTGGAGACTGAATATGTAGCCCCACCTGCCGATGTTCTTCATCCTCATTTTGGCCTCTGGGGGCATTTCCTCTGGTTCACTCTGTGGTAGACCAAATTATGTAGCAAATTCTCAAGTCAGTTACCTAGATTTCACATGTGTCAGGACTAGACTGATATGAAGAGGTAATCAGGAACTAACACTAAATAAAGAACTCACATCCTCATCCTCATTGAATACAGCAGCCAGGGCAGGTTTCTTTGCTGGCAATGATGGCACGGTCTCTTTAATTTTCTGGGTCAGTGATGAAGGGAAAAACAGATTAGCTACAGGTAGCATTAGCTACATTAGAAACATTAAAATAAGTAAATGCAATACTCTGTATAATCAGTGCATATCACTTTTTGGAAAAAAGAAACCCATGAACACATTTGGGGTTCACTTACATTAGTTCCTAATTTGATTGAGATCGGAGCAGGTTTTTTCAGAGATTGGCTATATCCAGGCCTTGCTACTTTAGGGGGTGCTGGCTGCTCCACAGGGCCATCCCGAGCCGATCGCTTCCCAGAATATCCTTCTACTCCCACAACCATGCTGGAAGAGACATTCTTAGTTTTCACATTGCCTCCCTGCCCCGGTCCTGCTGGAGGCAACACAACTTACCAAGGTGAGTGATTGCTGCCTAACATACAGTGAGTGATATAATCAAAATATAAGTTCCCCAGAAACACTTGCTCCAATACCACATACCTTGCAATAGTACAGGAGTTCTCAAACTATTATTATTAGTAGTAGTAGTAGTAGTTATATAAAACAATAATATACATAAAAAGTGACATACGTGTCAACATTCCTCAATGTGCTTTTGTTATTTTTTGCATTTTGTACACTGGTATTAATTTGACCAACCTAAATCAAGAAAGCAATCTTAAACACACAACTTTAAACAGAAATAAATTGGCTACAAAATGTTACGAGTTTAAATGGCCCCTCATCTGAGTGTTGTATGTTTTGAATGGTGATCAAAATACAATAATTCCTTTTTATTATTTTTTTAGATTAATTTAGATTCAACTCTATCATTTAGTACAGGTACAGAGCTAATAAAATGCAGTTAAGTAATGAAATGCAGTTAGCTAATGAAATGCAATAGGAGTCCAAGCAGTGAAGCTGCGGTAACCATATTGTTTTTGTTCTGATTATTCTTCCCTATTACAGGGCTCTAGAGTGCAACCAATATTTTTTATGCGACTCATTTTTTTTCATGAGTCGCACTGGTGCACCTAACGTCATAAGGTGGTGAGCGCCTAGTGTTGTCACGATACCAACATTATGACTTTGATACGATACCTGCCATAAATATCTCGATACTCAATACTGAAACGATACCACGGCGAAATCCTAAAATATCTGGAAAAGAAAGGACGCAGACCTGTTGAATTCGGTGCACTTTTGTAGTGTGCAGGTCAATTCTGGGTTCTAAACTTCTAAACTTCCTACATATTATTTTATATTCAGTAAAGCAGTAGTTTGTGTGGATTAAGTCCTTTATTGTTTCATTTACATGGTGTTGTGTTCTGGCAATAAAGTACCTTTTAAATAGCCAAAGTAGGCTAGATCACGGTCAGTGTTGAAATTACTGCATGCAAATCACTGAATGCTATGCAGAGGGGCCTAATCTTTAGGCCATATGATGTAGGCTACCCTAGGCTTCCTGTGTCTATGGGATTTCTTTTGACAGTTGTAAAGGGGAAAGGTGAAGAGTCTTCTTTGCTCCCAGTGTACAAGTACAACGTTCCAACCAGGTCTCCGTCAGATAGGCCTAAACCATTACCTGTCGCAATATATCTCTGTACATTATGTCTATTTCTTTGATAACATTATTTGCTACCACGTAACAATAAGCCGCTATTATTATTATATTAGTAGGACTCAACACGCTTCATTATATGCTGTGGGCTTTAATTAGCGCATTTCGGGTAGCCTATCCTACATCAGGGCAATAATTATTGAACAAATTGCAGTCTACATGCCATGACAAACATTACCAGTAGTAGGGTACTGACTGAATATTAAATAGATCGTTTGCAAGTTATGGTAATGTTATACTAGCGTGAACATTACGTTTTCATCACGTTAGCACGCTATGATCAGTCGTTATGTCTCGTCAAAATTCACTGATGAAGGAAGGTTCGCTTTATCCCAGAAAACCATAGTCGCTTCAGTTAGGCTAGACTAAAACTGAAGAGATGAACTTAGTACTAATCGTTTAGTGGTGTCGTTCTGTTGTTATTTGCTACCACGTTCTTTGAGCTCTTTAAACATGTTGGGATGTGTCTGCGAGGTGCTTAGCCACGTTCTATGCGTAGCCTAGGCCTACTGCTTTTGAATGACTTTGAAACATATTTTACAAATGGGCCTCTGTGTACCTGATGGCTTGCCTTCACTATCCGCGATGTATCCAAAATAGTTCCAGATTTCACTTAACCTTTTGTTTTAGCCACAATCCGAGGACTGTCGGCAAAGAACTATGTTGACGTTGGCTGCGCACTCACTCACTCAGAAATGCCTGCTTGACACGCCCACTTGCCTAGATGCGTGCAAGGAGCATGGAGAGTGGGAGCAGTCCACACAGACACAGAACAAGTATCGATTCTAAAAATGTCGGAAATCATATTGTTTTTTGCATGAAGGCATTGTGATACCTTTCTAGTATCGATACACCATGCAACACTATGAGTGCCTAGACTTTCCTCGCACATGCTGTCTCTCCACAAACTTAGCGTTTGCTCCTTTGACTAGTGTTGCACGGTGCACCAATACAATGGAAGTGACGCAATCATATATATCTATGATCTTAATACCCTGAAATTTGAAACGTCTAGCTTTATTAGTATCGATATTTCTAAGAACGACAGTCAGTGCTTCCCATAGGCTAATAATATTCTATAATAGATAATAATAATAGATCTCAAAAGCCCTCGAAAATAAAATATAATTAAAATGTGTGATGGGTCCTCCTCACATGGAAGATCTAATGTTCAGTTTCAGTCAGGAAATAGTCCTGTTGAGAGAAACTAGGATCATTTACAGGGCTTGTCACTAGAAGCCATCTTGCATAGGTCGGGTAAGCTACCCTATGTGTAGAAATATATCCTGATTCTGATACCAAGTCAAAAATTGCGATTTCGATACTTCTTCGATACTTTCTTAAAAATGTACTTGATTTGGGGGCCCCCACCACCTTGACGTCATCAGTAATATTGAATATAGTAGTGGGATCATTCACAACCGTGGCCATCCTAGATTCTGCTTTACTCACACTGAACACACCCTGAAAATGATGGCTTATGTGATATCTTTCTATTTCATATCTTTTTTAATTCATATAGAGTATATTTAGTTAATAATGTATAGTATTTTACTAGTAATTACTAGTAGCTAAACATATTTAGTAATTTGAATGCTTCATATTGATTTTTAAACTATTACACTTAGGCATATCTTTAATGTGGTGTTTAGGTCTAATTGAGTGCACATTGGTGATGTGTAGGTGTAATTGAGTGCCTGTCACTTTAAGAAATACATGAGAGTAATTAGCCTTCATCCTGACGGTTTTAGGCTAGGGAATAAAAGTTGCACATAGAGCATAAGGATAGGTGGATGCAATTCATTAGGTCTTCTATGTCATTAGATAAAATAAATGTTCAAAAAACTAACGTTGAAAAACTAACTAAGTCGAAGACAATCTTTCTGGGATCAAGTGTTTTGCAATGTTCACTAATGATTTTAGTGAGCATTACTGGCAGATGTGATCTGAGCTAGCAGGATAGTTACCAATGAGCTCTCTCCAGATGTAAAAGTTTACCATGGTTGCGTAGCCTATTTGCTTAAGTGCAAAGTGGTTCTCTGTGTGTGTGTGTGTGTGTGTGTGTGTGTGTGTGTGTGTGTGTGTGTGTGTGTGTGCACGCGTGTGTCTGCGTCTTCATGAGGCTATGTTCAATTCAACTCAGTAGTTGATCCGTCCGGTCAATAGCACCGCATTCACGCCACTTCATGATTAGATTAACGTCATCAGACAGGCTGTAAAAGTGTATGCGGGAATTTCTCGCATTATGATGGCTAGAGTTGCGGGACTTGAACAAATTATGCGCAATACCCGCAATCTTGCAGTGAAATTTAGGCCCTGATAATAATAAGGCCTGTCAATCGATTAAAAAATGTAATCAAATTAATTACATACTCTGTGATTAATTAATCTAAATTATTCGCAGGCATCCATTTTTGCTATGAACAAATCTTAAAAACAAGTTTGGCACATGAGTGAATCAATGAAGAGCCAAATGAACATTATAGACTTAGACTTAAAAGTTCAACGTCTCTCTCTTCAATTATAATTTTTGCTTTGGCTCAGGCATCAGCGTAGTGACTGGTGTCAGATTTTTAGCATGATAAATGCAAATAACTCACTGTCAATGACATGTGCAGAGTAGGCTACCCAAGGTTGGCCTTTTTTGGCCATTCAAACATGTTGTAGATTTGTATTCACATAATTACTAGGTTGTTGCCTTTCCTATCCAGTAGGTGGCAGTCCAGGATAAGAAATAGAACAGTTAAAGAAATTAAACTAAACAGTAGGAAAACGAGACCGAAAAGCAGCATACAAGTGCGAACGGAAATGTAGTGTGTGAAGTTATTGGAATGGAAATAAATGTAACCACCTTCAACATACTTTTGAAGACATTTTGTTTCAAGTGTGCAACAAATGTAGTCAATTTATTAAGGGAGTTTGTTGAATAGTCAGTCATAGGGTAGGCTCAGCAAAACGTTAACAAAGTTAACTTTGACAAGGCTGGCGGCTAGCATTATTATCATCAAGAGGTGTGCTAACTCGTAGGTAAGGTCTACCTCCAGATTGTTTTGCTTTGAGATGCTACTTCAGACTTGACAAACTCCTATGCTAGGCAACGGAAATTCCTTAATGCAGAAATAGTAGATTGATGCTGCTGTCAACAGTATTGGATTGGTCTGGGCGTTCTTTTTAAAACATAGGCTAAATGTTTCATTCAAAGCAGTGCTTTCTCGTCTGCCTCCTTCAGTCACGATAGCCAGACTGCACTGGGTCAAATATTACTATGAAATGTGATTAATCAGCATTAAATTTAACGCATTGTTATTTCTGTAATTAATTAATTGAAATTAACACGTTATTTTGACAGCCCTAAAAAAAATCTATTTTTGGACACACCGTTATTGGTTGCCATGACCAACCCAATGCCAAAGCATAGCATATGTGTGAAGAAGAAATCATTTTGTAATAATGCCACTAAACATTTCTAATATTAGAAATGCATACTTTCATGGGTAAATGCATTGGCCTCCTATCGGCATGAGGCTCGTTATCAGCATCACACTCACAGCATAGCCTCTATTTTCTCCCCTTGCTCTCCCTTCAAGCAATGTTTTTGCTTTGCTCTGTTCGCGGATGAAGTGAAGTCAGATTTTGTGACTGACGTGTATGTTCATCTAAAATGATTTATTCTCCATACATATGTTTTGGTAGCGGGTTGATGGAGAGGGAATCCGCTATGTTGTTGTGACAAATTAAGCTGACAGGCAGAGCGCTGTTTTTCCTGCCAGACGGTCAAAATTCTATCTTTGTGACATAACCGCTACAGGGAACACCTGCGCAGAAAGAAGTAATGTACTCCCAAAAATTGGAGTACCTGTTTACATGGGTGGATTTTTCGATTGGATTGTCAGAACGGAGTACACCACCTCTCTCGATCCGATTGAAAATTGAATCCGATCGGTGGACGTGTTTACATGAGGCATTTTTATTTCGATTGAGCCATTACTCCATTTGTAATCCGATTAAACATGTCCATGTAAACGTGGCTATTGTAAAAGCAGTCCAGCTGAATCATTGGAGAAGACTCCCATGCTTTGGACATCGACTTAATCTTTCCATAGGTAAATATGAACACTTGTATGTTTAAAATAATAATAACATTAATAACCTAAATAATTATAATAAAATAAATAAAAAATTAAAAGTAAAAAAATAAAAAACGTTTTAATTAGCAGGTTCAGCTTTCTGCAAAAAGCTGTTTGTTGTTTTACAGAGAGAAGTGTAATGCAGTCAGTGTGTGCAAAAAAATTGTTGCTATTTCATATTCCTGGAAAAGGAAGAGGGGCCTGGCCATTGCTCAGGTTGAACTGGGCTTACCACAGCACCAGCATAACAGAGACACCTAGCAGGGGGGGATCGTGACAGAGGACGATCAAAAGGCTGATTGAGCAGGAGAGCAATTAGTCAAGTGTTAAAGGCTGAAAAACAAGGCATTTGGTGCCCAGCTGGCAGGACATGTATTGCTGGAGGTTTTAAAAAAGGTGTTGAGCCCACTTCAGTACACAGATGCCTTGTCTGGTGAACAGTAGGCCTATGTTAGCGTTTCTTGTTTGCGTACTTAAATGATAAGAAGTATAATCCTGACACAAGACCTGCTAGATTTGGCTTCCCTTCTAAATCCCACATTCAAATCTACCTATATCAAAACTGAAAAGGTGGAAGATATCAATACAAGAGCAGTTGAGATCAAATCCCTGCTGACAGAGCAACAGGCAGGGACCAGTGGCACATCATTAGCTCCCCTACCTCCCCGCCACAAGTGGAATCATCAGCAGCTGAACACCAGGTGAAAAGAAAAGACAATGGCCAGCTTTTTTTTTTTAAAAGCAGGCTAGCAGTAGCAAAGTTTAATCACGATCACGATTTTGGCTTCCCACGATCAAATTTGTGTGATACCGCTACAAAACAAATCAAGCGCTCCTTAAACCTGTCTGACCATGTGCCTGCATGCAGCCAATGAAAGCTGTTCCCTGCACTGCTCAGCCTGATGCACTGCTCAGTTTGGATGCACTGTGGACTAGTAGCGTTATGTTAACTAAGTATATATACTTTTTAACTATTAGTAGGCTAGACCAGTGGTTTTCAAAGTGGGGGCCGGGGGCCGTGAGGGGGTGCCAGGGGGGCCTCAGCAAGTCGGAAGGAAAAATAAAAGAAACAAATAAATACATTTGAAAAATGTAAAATATACCTTTTACTATGAGGGTTGTTATACAATGCCATTAGAATAATTTGTCGCATATCTGAACATTATATTCTTCATGATAATGACTGGGAATAATAGTAAAGTGATAGCTCTCATATAGAAGAGAGCCCCAAATGCAATTTTTACACACTGTGTGCTCCAAAGTGCTTGCGAAGTGCTTGTGGCTAAAATAATTATTAGGATTAGCTTAATGTATTTTTACATTTGCCGTAGTATTGTTGATGGGTTTAATAACACATCAAGGGGGTCCTTGGCCAGAACCTAGTGGTATTTGGGGGGCCTTGTTGTGGAAAAGTTTGGGAACCCCTGGGCTAGACTATACAAAAAATGACGATCAAAAATCAAATGTGTGGCACAGCAGAAGGCCAAGAGCTTGTCCCTCGAAACGGATCATCCGTTGTTTGAAAACATTTCGGATTTCAGGCAAGTGAATGTAGCAGTGAAATACTTTGTCTATTATTTAATTTAATTTTTGTGGTGAATTTCATCAAATCATTGCACATTATTAATGATTGTATATATATATATGTATATATATATATAAATTACTATTATTATCTCGTGCTAAGTGCTGCACGATGTTGCTAAGCAACCAGTGTTTACAGCATTCCCCAGTTGCAAAGTGGATGCTGTAAGGGGTAAGCCGCTATCATTTTCCTCCAATAGAAACGGCCTTAATTATTTATTTAAAAGTATTGTTCTTGAATAGAAATCACCTGAAAACAATGTCATGATCTTTTAAAAGTATTATTTAATCACTTGTAACCTTGTTTTAGCGAATGTGTATGAGAAATCAAAAACTTTAGGGTTCATAGTGTCTTAATGTATGCCGTAATGTAGCCTAAACAATTATATTGTACATAAAGTTATTATCAGCCCACAACGAGTGAAAACGATGTCATAACTTTTTGTTTTATACATCATCATACTGTATGTGTTATTCATATTATTGGAAGCTTCGAAAATCGTTAAATTAGTTTTTACCGTTATTAGCGTTTCATTAGTATTTACCGTTACTGTGTGTAGGGAATGGGAACGAGACTGCTGTGCGTGTGCGCATTCTAAAGTGCCCCTTTGTGCCCCATTCTGTGCCCAGGTATGAAATGTCTAACGGTTTTCTTTTAATATAAAGTGGGTTCTGTCACCTATTTACATTGTTGTAGGCTATAATGCCACTATGTATATTTATTATATTACATGATTCATTCTATGTATGACCTGTATTAAGCCAAAGCCTATGATAAAGGCCTAGTATAAAGCGAAGGAGCCTACCCGTTTTATATGAGTTTGTTGTTGAGTTGCAAAGTGGATGCTGTAAGGGGGAATGGGAACGAGACTGCTGTGCGTGTGCGCATTCTAAAGTGCCCCTTTGTGCCCCATTCTGTGCCCAGTAAACAGTTGCAGATACCCCATCCTGCTGTGTGTGTACTTCATTCATCTTGCCCTGTGCATTCAACTGGTCCTAACCACTTAACATCTGCTACATGAAGTTAACTAAAAACATAAGCAAAGCAGGGCTCTCAACTCATACCATGAAACACATCACATGACGTAAACCACACATGCCTTTTTTATCACGTTAACTTTAAGTCCATTGCACAATTGTGCATCTATGTCCGTTTTATGATGGCAAACGCTTCCGAGAGGAGTTGCTCGGCCTACTGCCATTGAAAGGACACACAACTGGCGAGATAGTCTTTGGGAATATTTCAGCATTTTTCGAAAAAAAATGTATCTGGACATGAAACGTGTGTGTGCATGCTTGTGACAGACGGTGCTCCATCCATGGCCGGTAAAATATAAGTGGTTTGGTAGCACGTTGGTCTGCTATTGCTCCTCAGTTAATGTATTTACACTGCATTGTGCATCAGACGGTGTTGTGCGCAAAACTAAGCGGGCAGCTTAAAATTACTATGGATAATGTGATGGCCACAATCAATTTTATTCGCTCCACATCAAGCCTCCAACATCGCTTATTTTGCCAGCTGCTGTCAGATATGTCTGCAGAGCACCACTACCTGCTTTTACACAACGATGTCAGATGGCTGTCATAAGGCAGGGCACTGGAGCGCATCTGTGATCTCCGAGAGGAAATCGCAACTTTTCTCCGCAGCAGCAGGCACAAAAAAGCGGAAGCACACCTGGATCGCATACTAGGCGACATCTTCATGGCTGATGTGTGCTTTCTGAGCGACATATTCAAACACCTAAATTGCTTAAATGTGGGACTGCAAGGCAGAGACAAGACTGTCATTGATCTCGTGGAAAAAATGCACGCATTCCACCTCAAACTGGACCTTTTCGCAATGGACTTGACAACAAGCCGATTACTGCATTTTCCGACGCTCCGAAAATGCATATCATCCCCAGCACAAATCACATATGTGATGACCGATTTCATTGCGAGGCTGAAAGAGAACTTTGCAGGTCGACTGGATGGACTTGTTCTGCCCACAGAGGTGATGAGCTTTGTCAGAGATCCCTTCATTGCTGCAACAGACGGAGACTTATCTGCCAGAGCAAAGGAAGCCGTCCCTTCCATTGATGAGGGGAAATTCATTCTAGAAGTTGTTGACTTGCAGTCATCCCTGACCATGGCTCAAGAGCTTAGTACTAAAGGTCCAGCAAAGTTCTGGAGTGGTGATAACATGCACCAGTTCCCCAATGTTAAGAAAGTAGCAATCTTTGTGCTCAGTATGTTTGGATCAACATACACATGTGAATCAAGCTTTTCACACATGAATGCTATCAAAAGCAATTCTCGTTGCTCCCTGACTGACAGTAACCTTCACCAGTGCCTTCGGATTGCATTGACGTCTTATGAGCCAAAAATCACTGAACTCATTCAGACTAAAAAATGCCACTTCTCCCAAAAAAATCAGCAGGGTAGGCATAACTGCTGCTAGGCCTATCAGCATAATATGCTAATGAGAATGAATGATTTAAAACAGTTAGCAATGGGTGGATAACCTTCTCATTCATGCACAGCAGATAACTTTTACTTGCTTTGAGTATTATTATTTTGTGTTATTATTAAGGCTAGTTAAAAATGCACTTGTGAGGTGTCAGGGTCAGATATGAGTGTTCAGTGTTCATTTCACGAGGCAAACAAATGCCATTGCTTAATTGCACTTTCTTGATTATCTACACAAGATGTGCCTAGGTCAGATGTAGCCTAACCAAAGATATAATTAGGCTATGCTTATAATTTCAAAAACAAAAGCAGCATATCTCAGGTTCTGTTTAATCTTTTGTTTTTTAATGCACCTGATTTGAAGCAAATGTTAGGCCTCTTGTAGGCTCTGTTTTTATGCACTTTGATGTACTAGGGTAATTTTTTTCTTTGGTTGGTTATTTAAAAAGTGTAAAAAAAAAAAAGGATTACTAGGCTACCTCAATTGGTTGGTTATAACTATTTTATTGTTTAAGTGACATTATTCATTGTTGCCAAGTTGAAAGGTCAATCAAATAATAAACATTGCTTGCTAGGCATTACACGATTTTGTGTTGGTTTGAATAATTACCTCCTGCTTGCTGAAAATGTGTGGCCCGGCTCAAGTCTGTGGTTTTAAAATGTGGCCCAAATGAATTTGTAATTGAATACCCTGGTGTACACCCTTGGCCTCACTGTCATGGGTGGTACACTTTCCGAACGTTCGCCATTGATTTTCACGCCAGGTTTTGAATTGTGCTCTACCTCGGTGTACACTATTATCATTGGTTCCTTGCTAGTTGCAAATTATTCCCCAAATACCTAGCATGCTAGCTTGTCTGCGACACGGCGAAGACCGACCGACAGAGTTCGCTTAGCTGCTACGCACTGATTTGCCCCCACACAAGGGTTACTTGGGCTTTCTTTTTAAAATGAGTCTGCTACTTCAAAATCGAGGCCGAAATCCTGTAGTCTGATTATGCCAACAGTTATCTAACGTTATCATCAGAGCAAAATGCTTTGGTGGTGTTTGTCTCAAGTGGCTAGCTGCTAGTTAAGTTAACGAGGAGCCACTCTACCGTTGCATGTATTTACTACGGGTATGGACGAAGACTGAGTAGTAGCAGAAAATAAGCGTGGAATAATAACAATAATAATAATAATTTAAAAAAAAAAAAAAACATTAAATGATTATATTCAGTTTCTCTGTGAATATCACCTTCATCTTCTGTCAGCTCTTCAGAGATGTGTTTCCTTTCCGCCATGTTTTGTGACGTATCTGTTGCTTCCTATTCTTCTTCTCTTTTTTGGCAGATTGCAAGTTGTATTGGTGCATAACGCCATCTACTGCACAGGAGTATGTAAGTGACTGCTTCCGGTCCATGAATAGACCTACCGAGCATAATAATAATAATAATAATAATAATAATAATAATAATAATAATAATAATAATAAATAAAATTGATTTATATAGCACTTTTCAAGCACAGAGCACGATGACAGTAAAATGTTTTCCAATATTCACAAATCTGTAGCTTTGTTCAAGCTGAAATTCCTAATTTCTCCTCAAAACCACAAGATACACAACAAGACATATTTCTAGAACCAGTTTTTAGAGAGAATGGTTTCATTTCGTACATGCATGGTAGAATCTTTTCTGAATACAATCATTCCTTGTCTTCCATTAAGACACTCTGGGAATAGGATCTTGGAGTGTTTGGTGAGGATATTTGGGAGAGGATATTGTATTGTGTCCATTCCTCCTCTTTGCCAAACATGGACTACTACACAATTTAAAATTATCCATCGCACTCACTGGAGTAAGAGAAGCTCTCTAGAATTTACCCTCACATAAACCCCAGCTGTGATCGATGCCAGCAGGCTCCATCCTCCTTAATTCATATGCTTTTAACTTGCCCAACTCTCCATAATTTTTGGACTGAAATTTTAAATATCTAAATGCGCTCTCTGACCCTATCCCAGTAACTATCCTGTTTGGAGTCCTACCCTCTACCCTAGTGGTGCCTAAATTCAAGGCTGACTTTATAGCATTTGCCGCCCTATTGGCTAGGAGATTCATCCTACTCAGATGGAAATCCTCCACTCCTCCCAAAGTTATCACTGACTGAGAGATAGTCCTACTCCAAGCTAGAGGGCTACATTGCAAGGTTCCATCACTAAATTCTACAAAATATGGAATCCTTTTCTTGAACATCTGAAATCAATTCAGCCCCTCTGCCAATCTGTAATCTGTATTGTACACGTAAGCTACACACATTGTATACATTGTGTGTATCTTATGTGTGCTATAAGTAAGTGGAAATAACATTTAATGTACAAGATTGTGTCATTCACAAAGGCAACTTTTTTTTTCTTTTTTTTTAATTTGTTTTGTTTCATTGATATTGTAATTGCATACTATCAGCGTGAAAAGAAAACCAATAAAAATCATTTACAAAAAAATAACTCCCTCGCACATTTGCTTTCCCTCTCATGTTGCAATATACATTTCAGTCATAATGAAACTGCACAGAAATTCTGATTCCCCTCATTCAATTTCAATTTATTTTCACTTATAGAGCACCAAAACATTACACATGTCTCATGATGTAAAAACTGAGACTGGGGTTAATTAATATTTAATAAATAAATTATAGTGAGCTATACATAATAAAAAAGGCTATGTGTAGTTTGGAATCAAATTGAGTGGAATTCAACAATTTTTAAGTATTTGTTAATTGCATTTTACTCAGTTTTGTGTGAATAAAATTAGCTGTAAATCACTGAGTAGTATTTAATTGTATTTCATCAGGAAAGTCAAAGATTATTAGTAAATTAGTAAATTTTACTCATTGGGAAATTGTTGTTTTTAATCACCTTAGTTACATTCCACTCAAGGCATTTTGCGCCACATAGATGGAACACACACACATTTCATGGAAACTTTCCCAAAGGTAAGACCCGTTTCATTTATTGTTGCCCTATGCAGTCGGACATTATTTTTATCTACTGTAAGTTTGCAAATCAATTTTGTTGTGCTGTAGCCTAACTCAAACTGAAGCTGGTTATATTCAGTCTTGTCTTTGTTTCTACTTAGCCTAAAGCAAGGGCTAAACAGTGTCTAGCTAAAATATGACAATTTCATGTGAAAAGTACGGTATAATGTTATAGGCTACAGCAGGCTATATATACAGTATGCTGCCTCTTATCTAAGCTTGTTATATATAACTACATAGGCTATACAGTCTATGCTTTTACCAATTTCCCTCGCCTCAACCAGAGCTTCTAAAGCCAACTTTAAGCTAGCTAGCAAGTAGCCTAGCCAAGTTGACTTTAGAGACAGCTTTTCTGCACAAATGTAGGAGTAGATTTTTACTCTCAGAGGTGAGTAATTGCAAGTTACATTTACAGCATTTAGTTTTCGAAAGTAAATTGCTCTCGTGTAACGTTTAGGCTGTTTGAAGGTAGCCATGTTGCTGAAATAAGGCTACCTAGCCTGCTTAACTTCGGGAGGTCAGTTTTGTATTGCTACAGTTTGAAACAATTAACGTGCGCTGTTTCATATATTAGGCTACCTTTTTTTTTTTTTTTTTTTTTTTAAATGTTGTAAGACCTATCATGTACACTAGTTTCTATCTTTCAGATCCAGCTGATGCATTTTACAGAATCACAATGGTGAATCAAGTTAATGGCCAAGCTGCTACACCAAAGCTTCTGAATCTCTTCCAAGCCAAGGGTGGAACCATAGAGCTGCACAGTCCCGCCCACAGCCGATGCCGGATGTAAAAATTCAATGCAATTTCTCCATTGACAATTGCGGTATAAGCCATAAAAACTTAACTGCACGTGGTAGACTTAAAACCATCTGAACATGCTGAACAATCCCACAAACCCACAGTGATGCCTCTGATTGGTGGAAAGGCCGTCATAGTTTGAAACTTTCTCAGCAAAAAATATTGACAAAGATGGCGGAGTCTTTTACTGCCAAGGGGGCAGGCGAATTCCCGGAAGTAGAAGAATCGACATAGGCTGGAGGGACCACCTCTCTGCTAACTCCCATAGAAGCCCATTCATTCTAGGATTTTTTTGAAATACCATAACTTCATATAACATATATCCTGTGCCGATATTGTAGCTTCTGTGTAATCCACATAAACACTACAAAGGCAAAACAGACTCCACTACCTCGTCCGTAACGTTGGTTACCCGTAAGAAGAATGGTTAGCTTGTTCAGTTGGAGGGAAGCTAGCTTTGACGTAATCTCTTTTTCGCGCCGTAGGGAGATAACCGTATTGTTTGAATAAGAAGCTCAGTCCACCTTACTGTCTATGACGGTAACTCATAAGCAAAACCTAGCATACACGACCGTATGTGTAGGTAAAGCATTACACAGAGGCAACCTAATAATAATAAAAAAGTAAACCTATTTTTTTTTAAAAAGGCACTAATCATTTCAGAGGTTTTCGATGGATTGACCGTAGGTCGGAAAAGTGGAAAGAAGATTAGCTTCAAGGCTATAACTTTTTTGTTTTGTTTTAGCATGACTGTTTTTGAAGATGATCATGTATGGTAGCTTCAACATTAACACGACTTGGTGAGGATGATATTAATAATACATACATAAATAAATGTTTAACTTTGATGACTTTGAAGGCGAAGGAAGTGTGAGAAGAATTTCTGTGTATCTATCATATGAGTTACAAGATTCAGTTCGATGGCTAACGTCACAAAGTTAAGTGTGAGTCTGCGCAGTACTGGGGGGACCAACTGAAAAATCGTTCTATTTGACTCAGTGCCCTCCCATTGAAAACGACGGAGTCTGCTCGTCCATTTCTTTTACTGTCTATGTTTACTGCCTATGGCGAAAATCTTAATGTGATTAAAAACTTTCTTGACGAATATTGGTACTTGTATCAACAAGGATTGGGGTTTATACATCACACGAACTTAGTCAGGGCCAATACACTATCAAATAGACCACTGTAAATGTTAGTTTAAACACTCAAACTTTTCAGGTTAACCTTTAGCATTTCTGACATTGTATGTCATTACATAATGCGGCTAACATTAGCCTACATGCTGCAACACAGGGTATGAAATATATTATGTTTTAGTGAGTGTCCAAAGGGGTGAAAGCCACTTTAAATCGGGTCACATTATTGACTGTTGTGTGTAGGGTTGCCAACCGTTCCGTAAAATACGAAATCGTCCCTTATTTGCAAGGAAAAAGATGTGTTCCGTATTGAACTGATACGGAACGCATTTTGTTCCGTATTATTGAGAATCAACTCGTGCAAATCCATGACAGATCAGTATTATAAGTTAGACTATGAACCAAAAATACACAATTTGTATGAAATAAAGGGAAACTTTGCTGCTGTCATTTATCCCTCTCAGTTAGTCTGTCATCACTATCCCAACAGAGAATGCACTTTTCGTTTGAGCCACTGCGAGTCACGTATATTACGCTGATAGCGTAGCGTGAGATGACATGTCTTGTCATCAGTTTTACAGTGCATCTTTGCAAGATAAACAAATAGGCTAGCCTACTTGCTGCAGAATAGCCAAAAAAAAGCCAGAAATAAAATAAGGTTTCACCAAATTCAGAGCTTCTGGAGCTGCTTGTGATGTTCAATATATTTTTTTCTATGACAGCATATCCGCCAGTTCAGTTTTCAGAGTTATTTGGTTTAAGTATAATAGGCTACAAACAGTTATTTCTTTATCAAGTGTTTTTGCATCGAAATGATTCTTGTTTTGCACCAGATAGAAAATGACTAGGCTAGTGGCTATTGAATGTAGTATATTATGTGCACATTTTAGTAAATAATAGCTCACAATTTTGTAAAATGATGCACTATTTAGTACAATAATACATACATAATTTCAATACCCCCACACACACACACTAACTGAAGCGGATGCCGGTGTACTTACTGAAGTGTATTATCGAAACCCCCCCGCCCCCGTTCCGTATTTTCATATCAGAAAGTTGGTAACCCTAGTTGTGTGTCCGAGAGTCAGTTTGTGGGTTTTGTAAGGGCCAGCATTAGGGACAAGACCTACAAAGTTGTGGTGAGTTAAGCAGGGAGGTAACGTTAATGCTGCTAGCAGTGCTAGGTAACATTAGCTAGGCTACTGTAGCCTTCATACTGTATGATTCATATCAATCATTAACCTAGGAATACTTCGTGCATTTAATGAACATTTTGTGTAATAATTCACGGCAAATTAATAAACTGAATATGGTGGTCCAAGAGCAGACCATGCACCAGTCCATGCATCAGCCCAACTGAGCAGTGATGACAGCATAGGATGAGTCAGGTAACGTTACGAAGCACTGACGTTAACGTTAACCGCCACAATCACACACCGCGATATAAAATACAATGATGATAAATATAAAATTCAATATCAAAACACTATTATTTACACGATTACTCCTGAAATAACTGCTATTAACTGCACAATCACTATATAAAAATCACTGTTTGGAGGAAATAGTTTGCGTGCTGTCGCGGGTTGGAAATGGCAAAATAAATCGCGCCGATTTTGCCTATATTATTCAGTGAGGCGCGGTGGTTTATGGGATGAGTAGTTCCTTCGCTCGGAAATGAAAATATGTACACAGTCTTGTACCTTTGACTTTTTTTTTTGAATTTTCTTTCGTTTTTTTTCACTCGAAATGATATGTTTGTATGCTTATGAGTTATGCCGTAGCTGGTTAGCCTAACACATACTGTAAAACTCTTTAGATACGGATTTTTCCAAACGTCAATGGGACAAATGAATGTGAATCTTACATCCGGCACCTAACCGCATTTTGGCTGTGGGCGGGACTGTGCAGCTCTATAGGGTTGAGGTTGCAGGCCATCCTACTCAAGGTATCCTTCAATGAGTTATGTTAGCTAATATTTTATTTAAGGAAGGGTTAGGAATGGGTTGGAATATCGTTTGCATTACTTAAATGTACAAGAAATAATGCTAGCCTGCCATTCAGGCTCAGATGCTATGCACTATTGCTTTGCTGGGACCAATGACTTCCTGGAGCCATAGTTGGTTACCTGAAAACGTCAGGTAACCAACTATAAATACAGGAAATGTTTCAATAGACGTGTCCCTGAAACAGCACATCAATGAGCCTTGATGGGGTTTCATATACCGGTAATACAATTTCAGCTTTAAAAAGTTTTAGGTCAGTGAATGTTTTCCAGCCCTTGAATAATGTTTATTTTTGTCATTTCAGGCTCCAACCAATCCTAACGCTAACTTGACCAGAGATGTTGTCATCGGTGTTTGGGGGATCTTTAGATCATCTTCTAAATGTATGTAAGTACATATTAAAATATGAAGGTCATCCCTATATAAAGTGTATTTCTCCCAATAATCCTTGCCAAGCTACTGATGTTTGCAGATTTGCACTACTATGTCTCTTTCTAATTTGCCTCTAAAAGTTCCTTGCTAAGGTTTTCTTTCCAAACGGCAGCCGATAGCCACTTTTACAGACCTTATTAATAAGCAGAGCAGCAGAGTTAATCCAGTTGCTGACCCTTGGCTTAACGAATGACTTTAGAGATAGGTTGATAGGTGACCAGCCTGTCTTTGTGAATGTAGAGTAAAATACTCATCAATACAGTGCAGGGCTGAACAGTCATACACAATGTTCTTACTATTCCAGGATGCTGATGAAGATAGTGTGCCACAGGACCTTGCTGTACAAAAATGGAAATCAACAGCATCGGACACCAATACATCAGAGGGTCCCGGCGACGCTTGGTATCGTGGTAGAGGGAATGAAAGTTCTGACTGCTCTGGATAACTTTCCAAGGGCTTGCTCCATGCTCCTTGGGTGGACATATTCAGTGAATTCGGCCTATACCAAGGAGCCCAGATATACGTTTGAAATCCTCCAGAAACTCCTCTTTGAGCTGGACTGTTCAAAGCCAAAAGGTGAACATTCTCAAGAACAAACTGCTAGCTTAGGAAAATGGACCCTTGCAAAATGAAAAGGAATTGTTAAGTCTCTGTCAAATGTGACGTGGTTACCTTCAAATGCTTGAGTTGCTCAACCATTCTCATTTTAA
This sequence comes from Alosa alosa, assembly GCF_017589495.1. Taxonomy (NCBI): domain Eukaryota; kingdom Metazoa; phylum Chordata; class Actinopteri; order Clupeiformes; family Clupeidae; genus Alosa; species Alosa alosa. The sequence goes on along the minus strand of NC_063205.1, from coordinate 32,208,160 downwards.
GAGAAGTGACTTTTTTACTTATTATTGGAAAAATTATCTTGTGATTCTACTGTGTACAACAAGGATGCAAATTGGACATGATTTAGTCAAAGAATTTCAGTTACACAAATGAGTAATGTGATCGTTCCAGTAGAAATTAATCCAATTCTATCTGCTCTGTCTCTTACAAGTCCAAATGCATTTTGCATTTAAAAAATGTTGGGTAAACCTGGGAGACAAAGTTGCACAAATAAATGAAATGATACATGTTTACCTCTTATTATTTTTATGCATGGTGATCTGTTGACATAACTTAAGTAAATGTTGGTATTATAAGAAGGTATGATATTTAGTGATTTAGAAGGCATTTAGACAAGGCACTGAAATATGATTTATATAATTAATTTTATTTAATGAATGCAAATAACCTTCATCCAGACATTTAGTAATCTTATAACAAATTCCACCAGATAATTAGTAAATATAAATAACTTTTGCCCAAATAATTAGTAAATATAAATTAGGTTGGACCAGATATGTAGTAAATCTAAATTAATTTTGCATAGAAAGTTAGTAAATGCAAGTCAGTTTTGCTTGTGAAATTAATTTGGATTTACTCAATAGTTTTAGGCTATATAACTCATCATTTGGCATGCAATTACTAAATCTTACACATTTTAACTGTTGCTGTTATTACAATGTATGGTGTAAATCTAGTTGACTTATTCAATGAATTTTAATCAAAGTTGTAGTACTTAAAATCTATTCAATTATATCACTTGTCACTTTGTTGCCACAATTTTTTTAAGTAACCATTGGTCACATTTTTTACAGTGTAGGAAGACACCTCAAGCAGATCCACAACTCAAGGGCCAGATCCATCTGCCTAGGGTCAGTTACAGGGCAGTAAGGTCTGTATACATGATATTGAATAGGTTAGTTAGGTGTAGAGAATAGAACATGGTGTTTAAAGCCACCTGAGGTATAACCAGACACAGAAAGTATCAGAAAGTTCAAATGGAACCAGTGTAGGGGATGTATTGTCCATAGGGATTAGGAATTGTCATAGGGCGGTAGTGGGTCACTAGGCTGTGGGAGCCAGGAATCCAGGCAAGGTGGACAGCAGCAGGCGATGGCAGGGCAGTCATAAGGGACTTCAGGTGCGATGAGGGCCAAACACAAGGATGGCTGATGACTGGTAATGGTTTACCTCAGGAGTGAGGTAAGGGGGAAAAAGGAAAGATATAGAGTGGGTTAGTATTACTATAAGTCATGATAGTTAGTATTAATAAATATATCAACAGTACTATATAGTGTTATACTATTGAGAGAAAAGGCAAGAGATGGAGAGTTGATAGAGGGAGAGAAGGAGTTGAAAGGCAAGACAGAGAGAAGAGGTAAGATGGGGGTTGAGGGAGAGAAGCGGAGATATACGACGTGACCCATGAAAAGTCCATGACAGCGCTATAGCAGCATAACTAAGGCATGGTGAAGGGTAGTCAACACCAACGCAGGTGGTCAGTGGCCACCATGGCACGCATGGACTGAGGCGCCAGTCACACGAGGACACAGCAGAGCATTCCAATAAAAACCCTGAGATGGGTTCCCCACATTGACTTTCACTTTTCAGCTCGACGGACCAGATCGGACCAGATCAATGTTGCAGATGATGTGATGCCTGATGGGCAGGAGGCAAGAATTTGTAAGTGTTTAATTAGTTTGACTGATTTGGGCTTGATTTGTCTATAATGTATACATTAGGGATTAGGGATTGTCATAGGGCGGTAGTGGGTCGCTAGGCTGCGTGGGCCAGGAATCCAGGCAAGGTGGACAGTAGCAGGCGATGGTAGGGCAGTCATAGGGAAGGGACTTCAGGTGCTGAGCTTCATCATGAAGTGCTTCGAGAGGCTAGTCTTGGCCCACTTCAAGACCTGCTTCCCACCCTCACTGGACCCCTTCCAATTCGCCTAAGAGGACGCTGGCACATGTGTTTAAATAGAGATTATGAATCACAATGAATGACTCATTCATACATGGGCAAATTTAATCAGATGCCTGGCTCAACCGGAATGAAACTTTCTCACCTTGATTGGAACAGGTTGAAAGGGGTGGTGTAATCCTTTTAGAATGAAATTGAAGTCATAACATGAACAATGAATAAAAATGGTTACTTTTAAAACCACTAAAAATGGTTGCTTTTTGATGCTGTTACATCACTGTTTTGATTATCTTCCATAACATTACATAGCCTGATAAATTTAACCACTTCTATGGCCACTTTGACAGTGACAAGGAGATGGACGTCAAGGCTGCAGAGAACACCAAAGCCTCACATTCTCCCCCACCGATGTATCATGTGAGGCTGCTGGTCCTGATGGCATCCCGGACGCGTCCTCAGGGCTTTGCAGCTGACTTAGGTTTGGACTGACATATTTAATCTGTCACTAGCCCAGGCAGCTGTGCCCCGCATGCTTTAAAACCACCTCCATCGTGCCGGTGGTAAAACACTCCACTGCAGTGAGCCTTAAAGGGACACCAGGCAACGTTTTCGTGTTAATTAATCATCTAAGTTGGTATATGGTTAAATGACTCATTACAGGGCGAATGAAGGCTCTCTCGCCCGCCCCTACTGCCTGTAGGAAGAATATCCCACTTGCAAGTTCGGTGTATCCTACCCGCTGACCTTCAGTCTCACAAAGTCTCAGAGATCACGAAAAGCAACATCAGTTTACATCCTGCATCCCCAGCACAGAGGCAGGCTAACGAAACGCTAGCGATTGTTGCAAACGTGATAATGGCAGAGCCGGCGAAGAAGCAGCGAAAACCCTTGACGGAAGATGCAAAGAAAAGGAAAAGAGCTTCAGACCGAGCGAGGGCTCGCACACGTACTGTATCGACACGTACAGACGGTAGGGGGAGCTTCATAGAGAAAAAGCATCAGGCTTGCCTGGTATCTCTTTAAAGGTGCTCTAAGCGATGCTGGGTAACGTCACTTCTGTTGACTTTCAAACAAAACAGAGCTAGCTCGCTACTTCCTCCCCCTCCCTCCCGTGCTGCTTCCGTGCAATTGAAACTCTCCTGAACGCACATCTCGTCTGTGATTTGCTGGAGCAGTTTGTTATGTTTTTATGGGCTAGGTTTGCCCAGGTTGTTTTTGTTGCCATTTTTGGAGCCTGTGCTGTCCACAGAGATTGCATTTTTTTTACAGTGTATTCAGGGCACAGACAGCTAGCGGTTGGTTAGGTGATGTTTGCTAGCCTGACGTAGCCATACTCAATTCTAGTCAGAATATAAGTCTGATACTGCTCCATTGGGACGTAATTATGGGGCGTGTTTCAACCGATACAGGGGGGGAATGCCTCTCCACTCAATTAGATAGACCTAACCAATCAGAGCAACGAAATAACTTACCGTGAGATGTAGGAAGAACACACGAACCATCCGTCTTCTCCACAAATGCCTTAACATTGTTTTCTGGTCTTTTGTAAAAGTCAATATCTCCTACAACACTCATATCCACTCCGTATTTAAAAATAATTCTGTTGAACACTAATATGCTACAAACATGTTATAAACAGCTGGGAAAGGCTGTCGCAAATCCCTCAAACAGGTGCCCAATCAGAGATTTCAAACAAACGAGGGAACAACATGTCACAATGCAACACGCTGTTTTCCCTTGATGAAAGTGAAACCATGAGTTTTCCCACATCTTAACTTTGGCCAAAGTTTTCAGAAATAATCGTTTTCAGTGATCCTCATCGAAATAATATGCTTTAATATGCTTTTTCCATATGGGGTCTTAGGCCTAGTCCACACGTACCAAACCGATCTTTTTTTCCTCCGTCTTCCCTGGAACCGTATCAAGAATATTTGCGTCCAAAAGGATCCATCTCAACACGTTACTTCTTATCCCAGGCCTATAGGTGGCACTGTTTCTTTACAGAAATTGACCAAATCTTGAGCTGTAGGCTATACAAACAGACAGAATAGGCTATGACGAAATGGCTAGTGCAAGGAAACCAGAATTGTTTGTGTGGACTTGTAGTCAACTGTAAAACTAATAAACTTATTTTTTACGGTTTGTGAAGGGTGCAGTCCCGTCCTTTATTTGGCTAACGCAGGTCAAAATAATCTCCTTTACTTTCTTTGGTTGTAGGATAGTCTGCGATTCACATTAGTTTTGGTTATCACCGCAAGTGCAAAGGCTAGGCGTACCCAAGTTCTAGACCATTCCGTCGCCACATTTATAATATTGCTATAATAGCCTACCTTTGTTAGTAACAGTCGATACTTTTGCCTGCATCAAATCGCGCATTTGCATTTAGTGTGCATCTATAGGCTTAACATGAGTTCTAAGCGTCTTTGTATACTCATATCTGACTTCACTATTAATGCATTTATTTATGAATCGTTAGATTAACCGATGCATCGAAAAAATAATCGCTAGATTAATCGTTTAAAAAATAATCGTTTATCTCAGCCCTAAGCTCGGCCAAGACGAAGCAAAACCTCTGCGTTTAACCCAAAAAGCGTCTCCGTGTGGACAGGCCCTTAGAAGCCATCTGTTTCACCGACCAGGACTGCAAGAAATCTAGGAGTTGTTCTCGACAACCAACTAAACTTCTCAGATCATGTTGCCTCAGTCGCCCGGTCATGCCGTTTCGCACTCTACAACATACGGAAAATCAGGGACTTACTTGACTCAAGATGCTACCCAACTTCTGGTTCAGGCAATAGTCATCTCACACTTCGACTACTGCAATGCCCTCCTGACAGGTCTCCCAGCCTGCGCAGTGAAACCACTTCAGATGATCCAGAACGCAGGGGCGCCGCCTGGTCTACAACCAACCCAAAAGGGCACATGTTACCCGCTGCTCATCCAGCTACACTGGCTACCTATGGCGGCCCGCATCAAATTCAAGTCTCTAACGCTTGCCTACAAAGTAGTCTCGGTTCTGCTCCCACCTGCTTGAATGCCCTCCTTACAGACTTACACTACCTCCAGACCACTGCACTCCTCTGACTTAACGGCGTCTAGCCCTACCACCCGTACGCTCAAGCCAATCCAAACTTTTCTCATCTGTTGTTCCTCTTTGGTGGAACACACTGCCAGTTCCTACAAGGGCAGGGACATCCTTTTCCACTTTCAAAAAACTCCTGAAGACCCAGCTCTTTAGAGAACATCTACTCTCATAGCAACACTTACAACAAGTCTTACTGATCCTAGCACTCACCAGCCGTTTAAACTGACAAGTAACTGCTAAAACAGCACTCACCCGACGACTTATTCTTACTGTAATCTTTTGTTTTTTGAAACTGTCCTAAAATTGTGAGAATTGTTCTAAAACTTACTGTTTACCATGTTGTTAGTCGCTTTGGTTAAAAAGCGTCAGCCAAATGTAATGTAATGTAATGTAATGTCTCCTTCTAGCCACAGCGTTTTTGTTGCAAACATAATCAACCTAAGCATGCTAAGATGACGTGATAGACGACGCGGTGTTGCTCACCTGTCTATCATCGTAAAACCCGATTTGATTGGTCCGCCAGATTTGGGGCGAGCATATTGCTCCACAACGGAGCAATGCCAGACCGTACTTCCCGAACTCAAATGTTGTGGGCGGGACTAAGTTTGGCTTGCACCCAGGCTAGATGTTTGCAGTAAGTGACATAAAAGGTTTTAGCCTAAAAAACGCGTGGCATCACTTAGAGCAGTGATTCCCAAAGTATGGGCCATGGCCCACTGGTGGGCCGCCAAGGTATTGTAGGTGGGCCGCGAGAGCCTCGTAATAATTCCGTAAATAGAGAGAGAAAATAATGTATGACATGAAAACACAATTCACTATTCTCTATTTCAAAGAAAATGCTGTAATTTCGCAGTGAAGGTTCTTCTGCCATCCAGATTCTAACGTATTTGCTACCTTAACCTAAACCTAAAATGTTAGATTTTTATTTACAGTGCTCATGAGCACACACCAGGGGCCTCATGTACAAAGACTTCCATGGACTTCATACTAAAACATTGCGTACGTGCAAACCTGAAAAGTAGTACAGAGCATTCCAGCAGCTTTTCTTTGTACATCCCAATTAACGTGAAATTAAGCGTACATGCATGAGCATTACACTCCACCCTCTCTCCTCCCTCAATCACACTCATTTTAATATGTTAACTAGAAGGCCACTCAAGAGCGCAGACTTCCACGAAGACAAAATGGCCTATCCCGTAATATTAAAGCAACACACAAAGAGTTTTTTGTACCTTAAAATAATGTTTCCAAAATTGTTTCAGTGGTTCATCAACTCTTAACAGGGTGAACGGCAATTCTGCATTCGCTTCGCGGCCCTCTATTGGCTATAACCTCACTATGTAAGTTTGCCAGATCGGGTAGCGGATCTGGGCCCACTTCCCCGATAACGACGGAGACACGCTCTTCAGAGGGTTTTCTACGATTCATCTTACGATCGTTCGTTTGGTTTTTCCGACTGTTTCCCGAACATGCTCAGGCGTGAACGCGCATGCACTGCTCTTAAGATGCTCTTAAGGGAGCTGTCCACGTTAATAGTTCTGAAATATCCTCTGATTTGACGGTGATGTCAGGTGACTGCACGTCACAGCTATAGGCCTACCATTTAAACTTCGGATCTACACATTAATTCACATCAATACGAAAATACTTTGACATCTGCATGTAAGCATCCCAAGTAGGTTATATAGGCTTACCACACAGAGACATAAATAATTGTAATTATTTTAAGATTAGATTGTTGCACCATGCAATAATTTTTCGCAGTGCCACTTAAGAACACGTTTGAAGATAAGAAAGAAGTCGAGTAAGAAAGAGAGGAAATGTGTAGGCTTAGATTTTGATGCAGTAGGCTACAGACTAAACCACATGTTGCTTTCTCTGCTTTTTACCTCATAGGCCTAATAAAATATTCACTTAGCAAAGATAATGTCAAACTATTCTGGCAACGTCTCGTTTCATAACTTGATTGCATTTTTGTCCGCTTTTCATCACATTATATGACCATTAAATGTAGGCTATTTTGCACGCTAAAATCTGATTCATCACAGGTAAACACAATAAAGAATGGGAACGTAAGATGGAGTATGTATTCTAAGTTGTAATTCCTCTGTATGTCCTGTTGGTGACCTCAGTGAGAAGTACTGTTAAGACGCCGGTAACGAGTACTCTGGAGCACTCGTAGATCTACAAGTGTTTTCACGATGCTCTTAAGCTACGATGGTTTCGGGAAACAGTCGGCAAATCTTAAGACGTTCGTAAGAGGGACTTTACGATGCTCTTAGGCTTAAGATGCTTTCGGGGAAGTGGGCCCTGTAGTTCGATGGAATGAGACATAAGAAACTACAAATTTGACTTGCATCTGATGTCGCAATACATCATACTTTTATAAGTCATGCAAAATATTCTACCTTGTCTGTGGACATTGTTATTGGCAAAGCCGGTGCTGGATAAACAAATAGGCTAGCGTGCGTGCGACAGAGGGAAAGCTCTTTGGTGTTGCTTTAATAACAATGAAAACTCATTTGTGAATCCATTCATACTCGAACCTGCTCCAAAGCTTAATAATTGAAATCATCAAATTCATTTTACCAAGTAGGCTATGTGGGAATAAGCACTGACGGAGCTCAGGCCATGGTGAGGAGACTCAACGGAGTTGTGAGAAGGTTCAAAGCCGTAGCTTCGCAGGCCACATCTGTCCATTGCTGAGAGAGGCATTAGCGACAAAAATGATGCCTGCAGAGTTGAAGACCGTTTTAGATGAAGCAGTGAAAACGGTCAATTTCATAAAAAGTAGTCCACTACAGTCACGTCTGTTTTCTATATTATGTGCAGGGATGGGGAGTGAGCACCGACAGCTTCTTCTGCATGCATACCGAAGTCTGGTGGCTTTCGCTTGGCAAGGTGCTCACTCGACTTGTTGAACTACGAGACGAACTCAGGATGTTTTTCGTTGACTCTTGGTTTGAGTGGTTTCTAAACCATTTCAACATTTTCTCAATGTTATATTATATATATAATGTTATGTATGCATTTCTCATGTACGTCTCACAGCGGCGATAAAAGTTCTATGGGCCGGCCCGCACCTCAGCCGGTCGACCGGGAAAACTCCCGACCGTCCCGATTGCCATTCCGCCCCTGCATAGAAGAGGGAGTGGGGCGCCGTGAGCACTGAGCGAGCAGGTAGGCCTACGAGTAGTGAGTTGCTGTCTATGGAAAAAGATGGATACAGCAAAAAAGCTGTCGGTGGCTAAAAATAGAAAAAGACAGAGGGAAAGGGAGATGGCATGTCAAGGGATGCGACAGCAGTTAAATAAGTGGATGGTGAAAGGCATCAGGTAGGATTTAAAGTGTCACCAGGGGCGTAACTATCGGTAAGCAGGGAACGGTTGCTTACGGGCCAGTCAATCAGTGGCCTAACCTGACCCTAGCCAGATGAATGTCGTTCCGCTTAGCTCCGCCTAGCTTCACTCACATCCATCTGGGACCTCTTCCATTGAGAGTGATTTCTCCAACCAACTTTATGGTTTAGCCAATCAGGGCGCAGGGCGGAGTTTCATAGATGTGACATAGCGTAGCGACTGTGAGTCTGTTATTAGCGTCACGGGTTGGCTTCGATGTGAGTGGTTGAAGTAGCACGTCAATAGATGACGGACAAGTGGCTTATTCAATCATATGCAAGCATTTTTTGATTAGACCCAGCCTTCTGAATCAACACTTCAATGGATCGGTTCCAGATGGATGAGTGGAGCTAGGCGGAGCGAAATTCATCTGGGTATTGTCAGGTTATCAGTGGCCCGCATCACACTAGAAATACATGATTGACGGCCGGGCCCCCCTATTGCAATAATCGTCACTCGCGACCGGGCCTTTCACTGTAAAACGGACATTGTTCAGAGCTTAACACAGCCCAGCATAGTCCATGTTAAGATTATCTTTGTTGGACCAAACCAGGTAATAAATAAACTTGTTTGAGTTTAGGAGCAATGCACCTTGTCTAAAGTTATTCATTAGCCTTTAGGTTAATAGATGATGTCTGCCTATTCACCTATTGCCCATCTTAATGGTTTAAAGTTCACGTATTCTCCATCAAATAGACTCGTTATACATTTTCGCGTGCAAAAATGCAACATACGGTTAGCTGTCTAATATTGTTCACGCTAATGACATTGAAAAAATATGCTTCTTGCTACACTAGGATACTCACCGTTTTTTCCTAACATAATTTGAATTGGAATTCTCAAAGTTTCATGTAGCTCACCTGTGACATCCATCACCTCTGCTCGGCGACTCACATCACTATTCCAGCTGATACATCGGACGCACCTATCTGCGCTCACACATAGCCTTTCGCTTTCTAAGAATATCAAAATTACGTTATATATATAGGCTATATATTTATTTTTTTGGTAAGGGGGGCAGCTCAGTCAAAGAGGGCAGACAGGAAGTTCTATTATGCACTAGTGTATGTTTGTGGCTAAATGAACGATTTAGCATAACATAATGACTTATCATTAATGCAATTTCATATAGTAGCCTAACCAGCAGTGTTTTTCATGTGTTAGGCTATAGTGCGCCGTCACCAGCAGTGTTTTTTCATGTGTTGTGCGCCTTCACCAGTATTTTTGTTTTTGTGGTGCGCGTACTCCTGATTTTGTCAGTCATCTCATCTCTTATATGCTGTGTCTCAAGGATCCTATCCTGTCCTATTCATGGTAGCCTACTCGTGGACATTGCGTTATCACGTGCTGTAGAAGGGGGGCCCGCCTTGATAATCCAGCATATGGGCCCGGTGTTGGCTCGTTACGCCACTGAGTGTGACGTCTGTGCTTGGAGGCTTGCAAATATTCATGTTAACAGACTAGCATTTGCTAAGCATATGCCGATTAAAAAATAGCTTATTCCAGGGATAGGCAACTGGCGGCCTCCTTCTCACTCAGTGCGGCCCGCGGATCAATTTTGAAACGTCATTCAAATGTTCGTTTCACGTGTTTTTACCACATCTGAACAGGATCCTTATTGTAATGATATGGTCCACCGATAGGGGCGCTTCCTATATTAAAAAAATCCAGCGCAGTCGAGCTTTCATCACCACAGCCAGCGAGCAAGCAAGAGATACAGAGAGCGGTTTGTAAAGAAAACTCAGAATCGTAGACAAGGTGGGAAAGGTTCAGACAAGGTGGGAAACAGCTGATCTTAATGCAGAATTCAAAGTCAACTTCTGTGTTTAGTAGGCTATGCTTAGAAATGAAATCCGCCGTAAACTTAAGTCAACACTACAATACCATGCATGAAGATAACTAAAAGTAGGCTACATCGGAGCTGCTAGAGCCGCTGTCGTAGCCGACCTCAAAGTAAAGCAGGTGGAAACCCTGGTTAGAGCCTTTTTACAAGAGTCACTATTACTCGCAAATTGCAGTGGGAAAAAGGTTTATTGTGAATGTGTAATATTTTTTAGTTTATTTCAAGTTCATTGGTGAATAGAAGCAATATTAAAAATGCATTTGAGTATAGAACATATTAAATTAATGCATGCTGGTTCAATAAACCGTGCAGACATAAGCTACTGTATATATTTTTCATACTCCTGATTGCATATCCCAGTGGTGGATGTGTGCGATCACATCTGGCCCTTATTCCATTCAGATAGCTAGGTGGCTACCATGCTCATACTGCACTTTTAATGGCAAACAAAAATGTCACAGTAGCAACAACTCCCCAGATAGCAAAATGTATTTGGCCCGGATCAAAATAATGCCTCTGTCTGTTTTGGTGGCAACACATTTCACCTTAGTGTTTACAATCTGAGCGATTATCTTCCCGTAATTGTCATACTGTTGTTGTACAGTAACTGGATGATTGTGTTAGCTGGTAAGGATGGCTGACTTTACAGCTGGAGTTAACGTAGCAACCTCCTTCTGTTGCAGATGTGTTCAGCCTGCCGTTCACATCTGTTTACAGTAACAGTTTAATTTGAAATGTGACGCTCATTGACAAAGGTTTACAACATGCCAGCATTTGAAGTGTCAGATCCTCTCTAGCTAATACCCACAGAGTAGCATGAGTAGTGCCAGTAATAAACTAGATGTACCGCATAGCGGTACACAATATGATACTCCTGCAACTCATGTGCATGTAAATGAGTGTGTGCATGTGTGAGTTTGCTTTTGTGTATAAGAGTGTGTGTGTGTGTGTGTGTTAGGGTGGTAAACAGTGTGGGTATGTGTGCCTGCACACGTGCGTGTGTGTGCCTGTGTGTGTTTATGTGTGTGTGGGTCTTTGTGCATGTGCGTGTATATGCTTGCCTGTCTCTGTGTGTGTGTGTGTGTGTGTGTGTGCAAATGAGTGGATATGGGCTAGGTTGATGCGGGCTCTTGAGACTAATATACCATAATCATTTTATCATCTTGAGTGCAACGGTTTAGGTAGGGCTAGTTATTTAGCCTAGCGCAGTGGGGGAGTGGCCAACAAATGTCATGTTCCCTGGTGTTTCAGTAACCCGGAATCATTGACCAAAATTGATGACAGTAAAAGTAAAAAACATATTTCTTTTTTATATTTTAAATGACTTGTCCTGATTCTTCCTGTGGATCTTAATGGGCACTGATGAAGTAATCATTTCATTGCTAGTTTTTCATAATTACTATTTAATTTTTTTCATATCAAAATTCACTACTTAAGTTTGTGTTTTATGTAGTTTGTGGAGGACTGGTTCAGACACGTCACATCCATAACGTGAAACTGTCACATCCATAACGGCAGTTTTTCCAAAATAATGCATTACGAAAATGACGCATAGTTTCAAAAACACACTTTTTATGTCCATTCAAGTCTCCTTCATGCTACATATATCACGGTTTCGGCAGTTTCCTCTTTAAAATTCACAGAGTTTGTAGAAAACGTGTAATCTGTCATAAAAGTGTGTCTATTTCATGTCACATCCATAACGCTAATAAAATGCCTTGTATTCTTAGGATGTAAATGATTATATAAAATTTGAGGACTTGTCAGTATTCAGAGGACAGAGGTTACATTAAAAGTTATGCAACTACTGATACTGAATACTGATACTAATTTTGCCCCTGCTCTTGTTTGTTTACCAATATGAGTCCAACTGTCACATCGATAACGCTGGAACTGCCCTGTGTATTAACTGTAAAAAATGTGATCCAGCTCGTCTTGGATCCTGAAATGGAGAAGAGAGAAAATCAATGTGCTGCAATACCCCCTGTAAACAGCTGTTGCAATAAAAACAGTTTCTGTCAAGTAGGCAAAATGACATTTTGAGGCCTTGATAAAGCACAAAGCGTTCTAGAAGTATGTTAGGCCATATTGACAGCCAGATTTGAATAGAGCAGCCATAGACTGTATGAGAGCAGTACCATAACTCTGGTTTATAACTGTGTCAGTATCAAGAAAAATATCACTGGACCCACACTGTTTAGACCCATTAAAAAAGAGGATGAGGACCTGTCATTATTACCACCTTAATTTCTCAGAATATTTTTTTTTTAAATCTGCAGTAATTCGATTTGCATAGAACAGTGGTTCTCAAATGGGGGTACGTGAAGACACTCCAGGGGGTACGTGAGATTTTAAAATATATTATACATGTATTTAAAAATACTTTAAAACCAATTATTTAATACATATTTCAGGATGAATTTTATATTTCAGTAGGCTATTTAATTTCATTATCCTAAAAACCCAGAGTCCCCCCCATACCAGGATGGTTCGACCCAACCTGTCACATGCCACCCGCCATCACCTGTTAATCACTGTCAAAACTCAAACGATGGAGTCGTGGTTGAAGTATATAGCGGTAATTCTTGTGAAAACACGGAGGGACATGTGGCAAAGAAGGCCAAACCAGAGCCGGCAAAATTACTGCTGTATCTTGTTTTATTGCTCTGTTTTAAGTCTTTTTTTTCTCAACTAAAAATGCTTTGCGCTGGTCAGGGGGTACTTGGCTGAAAAGGTTGAGAACCACTGGCATAGAACATATTAAAAAAATGATTATTTGTTATCCTGCAATCAAAAGCCACAACAAATTAGTGTTATGTCTTGCAATTAAATCAATTACTACTACATCTTAAATTCTATCACACAAAAAAGTTTTTGCATATAGCTGTTGCCCCAATACTGTTCCTCCAGAAGAAGACCTCCAGGAAAAGCAATGTATCATAAAAAACTAACTTGTTTTTTTCAGAGCAGGTGGACATAGGTCAACTTTGTACAGAAAAATATGTTTTTTACCATCGTAGTATTTGCGAGACAATGCGTAAAATTCCCGTAAATAATCATAATCATCTGCTATCTCTGCGTCTGCAACGTCTCTCCTTTCACTCTCATATGCCATTTTCCGAGAAGGCTGCTGGCCACGCTACACTGGCGTTGCTAGGGAATAGAGCATCACAGTCCCGCCCCTCCTCCGAGAGAGCTTAGTTTCCGGAAGTAAATTTCCCATTCATTTCTCCCATTGACGTTTTGGAAAAAGCCATATCTAAAGAGTTTTAGAGCATGTCTTAGGCTAATCAGCTATGGCGTAACTCATAAGCATACAACATATAATTTCGAGTGAAAAAACGAAGAGAAAGTCCAAAAAAAGGTACAAGACTACATATTTTTATTTCCGAGCGAAGGAACTACTCATCCCATAAACCACCACGCCTCACTGAATAACATATAAGCAATACACGAACTGGCGCGAAATGCCATTTGAACAATTTCCAACCGGCGACAGCACGCAAACCCTTTCCTCCAAACAGTGATTTTTATAAAGTGAATGTGCAGTTAATAGCAGTTATTTCAGGAGTAATCGTGTAAATTATAGTGTTTTGGTATTGTTATATTTACCATCATGTATTTTATATCGTGTGTGTGTGAAAGCGGTTAACGTTAGCAACATTGTGCAGTGCTTTGTGTCTGACTGCCATCCTGATGCATGGACCGGTGCATGGTCTGCTATTGGACCACCATATTCAGTTTATTAACTTGCTGTGAATTATTACACAAAATGTTCATTAAATGTAGGAAGAAGTATTTCTAGGTTAACTCATTGAATGCCGCGCTGTTTTCGGAAGCTTTGGCCCAGAGTGCCAGCAATCTTGATCATTGTTGTCGATTTTTGTAGAGCTACAGTGTATTCTATGTTATAGCTATGAACACATACTATGGCTTGTTTGAAAGGTGAGACTTTAAGCTCTCAGTGGGTACAAACCGTTTATTTCTACATGCCTCTGTTCCTAAGAATTCACAAACTATACGGTGTGTTAGAGTGTAGTTTTGTAATAAAAAAAATAATCTAAAAACGTAATATTACGTTTTTGGCACTCAACGCATGGGAAGGAAAAACGTAATATTACGTTTTTGGCACTCAATGAGTTAATGATTGATGATATGACTCGTACAGTATGAAGGCTACAGTAGCCTAGCTAATGTTAACTAGCATTAGTACTCCCATGCTCAAAAACTTTTTTTCCTTTTTGCTTTTTGCTTTTTTCTTAAATCGGGCGGTGATGTGAAATGATGTCACTGAGCCCGAGATCCATTCTTTTGCCAGTTTCACACCTGCCGTTTTTTCCGGACCCAATGATCCCACTTTTTTACAAATGGCACAGCCCAGTCCAATTTTGTCCATTGTAAGCCAGGGATAACTTTTTTTTCTCTGTAAACTGAGCGTCTGTCCAGATTTGCCCAGTTAGAGTGTCCCCGACAAAAGTACCTGCTTTGTCGCCATCACAATCTCTCACAGATTGAAAGTCCCCATCAGCCGTCTCGTCGTCTTTTCCATCTCGTTCCCCTTCCCTGTGTCATCATTCCTGCTAATGTCACAAGGTCGGTTCGTTCACCGCTCACGGCCTTGAACCAGCTACCTTGACACACACACCGGCATGGGAGACGAATGCTCTAACCACTGAGCTAAAAGCCCAGGCTTCCAACTCAGTGGTTAGAAGCGTTCTTAAGGTTAGGGCTGTGAGGATTTAGACGGGCAACTAGCACGCTAGCTCAGTCTGCCTACGTTACACTAATAACAGGTGCATTAGCAGCATCAATGTTAGGCATACTTCTGCTATGTCCACCTTGGTCTTCACATTCTTGATCAGCGATCGAGACAATTTTGGCTTGTTTGGGATCTGACTGGCCAGCATATTTAAAAAAGTTAAGTAAACTTTTTTGTCTTTTTGACATGTTCCTGAGTGAAACCTACAGGCTAACAGCAATCTCAATCAGCACACGCGCATGTGTCACTTTAACTGCCTCCCCCTCCCTCCCTCTCCCCCCTCTGTCTTAGCCTACCCTGAAAATTCACCTCAAAACACATCGAAAATGCAAACACAATATTTCTAAAGACTAATAAGAAAGATATCAACATTGAACACTACACAAACAGTGATTTATTTTTTTTTCGTTTAGGCGATTCATTTTTTTATTGACGTAAGAGTTGCCGGATCCAATAAAGAAGGTTCCGGATCCAACGTCGGAGGTGCCGGAACATGTTCCGGCTCAAATTAAGCCCTGGTTGGAGAGTTTGCGCACCTGTTCTTCCACTTGATCCTTATTGGATACCTTTGTGGTTGGCTGTCCTTTAATTGGTGACCCTCTATCTAGTGTTTGACAGTAGTGTACTTTTTGCATTTGGAAGTACTGTTTGGTTGCTGAATTTGGCGAAATTCAGGGGAGGTGGGTGTAACAGAGTTAGAAATGTAGTTTAGTGTTTGTATGTGATTTTCGCCGTAATTAAGCAACTTTATTGAGATTGGTGTTTTGGAGCCCCCTTTGGAGAAACAGTGTACTGCAGCTCTGCTACGTTTTGTCCTTGTGTTGTTGCCGTACCCGAGTAGGCTAGTAGCAGAGATGGGAAGTAACGAAGTACAAATACTTCATTACTGTACTCAAGTAGAATTTTTAGATATTTTTACTTTACTATTTATTTTTGAGGCGACTTTTTACTTTTACTTCTTACATTTTAACATGAATATCGGTACTTTCTACTCCTTACATTTTAGAAAACTGGCTTGTTACTTTAGTTTCAAATATTTTCAGTGGAGTTAGCTTACCGTTATTATTTTTCGAGTCATCAATAGCGGATGGGAATATACGTTGCACTTGAAACATGTTCTGAATGCCTTTTCTAAAAATCTGATACCACATGGCGCTGTCCACCTCATGGCCACCTTACACCAAACAACTTTGACAAGATTTGGGAAAGATTCTTGAAAGATTGTAGTCTTTTAACTAATGCCTCCCATTCAAGCTTTACTCAAAAGACTCCAATCTTTCAAGAAGCTTTCCCAAATCTTGTCAAAGTTGCTTAGTGTAAGGAGGCCATTACCGTGATCACAGAATTCATAGTTTACCCACCTCTGATTTTACCACTACATTCCTGGTCTTGAAATATTCACAGGAATCAAATATTCATGTTGTTTTATCCAATATTAGTTGTACAGATGTATAGTCCATCTTATATACACCCATGAAGCCAACAAAGAAAATGCAAAAATAGAGACTTTGGCCTAATTATTCCATTTTGTGTAGTCATTCTATATCAGAACCTGACATAGGCTACAATCCAAATAGTCTACAAAAAACCTCAGAAATGGATACTTTTATAGTCAGTATGCATTTTGGGTAACCAAAAGTCCTATGGGGAGTTTCTATAGGGCATTACAAAATGCATGAGCACCTTGGCAAATAATGATCTAAGTACTTGTTTTTCATTCTACATTTGATCTACTTTTGCACACAGCTTTGCAAGACCTGGTGCTAGGGCTCAGTTGTGTTTCTAAAATCATATCAATAGACCTAGAGGGCTGAAATGTGGTCAATTCAAGATGCTTGTTATCCAGCAGAAAGAAAAAACAATATTCTAGGCTCTGTAACTCTGTGCCAGTGCTTCCTAAGAAACTACAGGATCTTAGCTTTCTAAAGATGTCCAGCATTTGATGGTAGGCCAAAAGAACACCCCCTGAAGTAGGCTGTGCAATGTTGTGGGGGGAGCCTAGAAATGGCCCAATAGGTTATGGGAAGATTTAAAAAGAGTAGTGTAGTTTAGTGTGCATGGAAAGTGCAATTCAGTCTAGCAGGTAATGAATGTACAGTTAGTTTAGCATTATGTTACACTATGTCTCACTAATTAAGCTTAACCAATTTTATTATAAGGGTCCCCCATACTGATAGTTATAAGGGGCCCTACGCTGATAGCATACTAATATATGATAGCGTATTAATATATTAATTTGGCTTAACCAACTTTATTATAAGGGTCCCCCAGACTGATAGTTATATATTACTAATATATTAATTAAGCTTAAGGCGAGACACGGCAGGTGAAAACATTGTTTTTTTCATGCACTGGTCAATTTCGAGATTTTGAGTTAGTTTGTTACTTTAGCATGTATTCTATCACACTACTACAACAAAAAAGTCCGATTTACATATTTAGGTGTTTATTTAATTATATTGTGTCTACTCGCGCCTGCATATTTCTCCAAGCAAAAGTTCAGCAAAAAGTTTGCATTCTAACCTTGCATGAGATAATTTTCTCGTTAATTCAGAAAATCAGAATAACTCGTTAATTCAGAGAAACAGGGCTGTTTTTCTGTATTGATGAGATAGTTAACTCAACAATTCAGAAAAACAGGATGTGCTAAGTCATTAATTCAGACAAACAGGGTGCATTTTTTTTATTGGTCATGAATGCAATACGCTTCCGTACTAAGGGATGCAGTAACACCACCAACAACAACCAAAACTTGCCTACTGATTGGTTACATGTACATTAAATGTAACGTTTCATTGTGAATCAAATTAAAAGATTCTCCTCTTTGCAAACGTTGGCATAGGCATATGGTGACAGATTAATTTAATAATGTTGCTGCGTGAATCACGGTGGCCTAATGAAGTGGCCACTTCTTAATGGGACTCACTGTATGGAAGTAGGCTAAGTAAAATAGAGATGTTTAAAATAAGATAAAGTTAGGATATGCCCGCTTGACAACGGCAGAGATAACTGGCCTTTGGCCATAGCAACCATCCATTTAGAACGACTGGCCTTCATAGCAACCAAGGATCTTAGCTGTGATTCATGTAGCTACAGTATGCATGCAATGTGATGCAAAGTATAGAAAGGTGATGAAATATACAGAGACAGGTCAAGAAATATAGTGCAATGTAGACAGTAGTATACAGTTGATTTACAGAAGGTGGTTTAGAGTAATATGAATTAAATATAAATATGTGCAGTGTATTAGCAGTTATCTCATACAATAAGTAGAATAATGTATGTAGATGTAGCAGTAACATTATAATAGTAGAAATAATATATATATGCAGTGTATTAACAGAATATAATAAAACAGAATAAATATGGATATTCAATATGACAAATATATAACAGATATGTACATAACATACAGCTATGTGCAGTGTGGAAACAGTGTCATTGTAGTGCAGAAACAACAATGTTAAACAACATTAGAGTAGTAAGAATAAGTCTATGTGCAGGATGAATAGTATAAAGATCAGTAGAATAACTATGTATAAATGTAATTACAGTAGGCCTATGTACATTTTTAAATAAATAGAAAACTATGGGTGAGAGGGATAAATTAATTTTATTTAATCGTAAAAGTAAATTGCATTCAATTAAATTGCAATTAAAAATATTTCCAGTAGGCTTTAATGTCACGCAAAAAGTACAACCAAAGCTGAGCTTGATCAACTAGAACGTCTAAAGAACCAGAACTTGAGTGTAGTTTTTTGCTGGGTCCCAGGCCATGTTGGTCTGAGGGGAAATGAGAAAGCGGACAGTGCTGCTAAGCAAGCCCTCAATGAAGAAGTCACAGAATATCAAATCCCTGCCCCAGACCTTAAACCTATACTGAACTCTTACATCTCAGATAAGTGGCAATCTGAATGGGATTAATGTACCAACAACAAGCAAGGAATGTGAATTTTGGCACATTTTCATGATCCACTGGGTCGTTATGGGCCACACAAAATACAGTGTTGCTAAAATTACTCCTATTGTGGCTATTAGAGACATGTGTTCATGAGTATCCAGCTACATTCAATGAGTTAAGTAAAATACATTCACACACACAAAAAAAACATCACTAATGTTGTGGACATTCCTTTATTCTGAGATACATCAATAGGCTCTCAAAACAATCCCAAACAGACATAAGGTCTTTATAGAGCAAATCCATATAGATTATTTGTCAAATAAACCAGTAAAACAGAATTAGGGGATGGAATATATAACATTCACACCCATAGCTCATATTTTTAAAATAAATCAGTGAAAAAGTATCCTGACAAACAAGCAGCATTTTAATGCCTTAGTCATATTTCATAATTTCAATTTTTTCTCTAGGTTACCTGATAGCAAGATCCGTGATATTATTTATTTTTGCAGCCAATCACTGCTGTTGTTTTATTTTATTGATTTGATTTTAGTCATAGAAGCTAAATTCGAAGGCAGGCCACAGGTAAAATCCAACGAACCGCATTCACCCCGCAAGGCAATAGTTGAATAGAGCTTTTGAGGTATTGCCACTGCTCCAACACTGAAAGGCACTGTTAGAATGCTTGGATCAAGCCAGGTTCAGCATAGCGTATGTCACTGTCTGCTCACGTTGGTGACCGGACCAGGGCAAGCACACTTTCGCAGTTCCCGCCGGAAATGCAGTCTAGTTATAAAGTGTTACCCATAACTCTGCTTGTCCCTTGTATATAAAAGAGTCATTTACATTATTGCAGTGACTCTGAGATTATCAGTAAAACATTTATAATACAACATGTTTGTGTCTACAACTTACAGTGTATTTAAAAGTTAATGTAAATAAAACATGAAATGCAGTTCCACACACAGGAAGACATCCTATATTTTCCAGGGTATCCAAAAAGTGTGTATTATTTTGTATTGCATCATATTTGCTTTTTATTTAAATGAAAACAACCCAATGACATCAATTGTCGTTTTCCGGTGAGGGTATCCCAAAGTTCAGTGCTAAATGGTGCAATGGTGCAAACTCAATCATCTTCAACTCAACACTTCAAAGACCAAGGATGTGGTGGTGGATTTCCGCAGGTCTAAGCCCACTCTGCTACCAGTCCACATTGTTGGGGTCAATGTGGAGGTGGTTAGCACCTACAAGTATCTGGGTCTCCACCTGGACAATAAACTGGACTGGTCAGCCAACACTGATGCACTCTACAAGGAAGGGGAGAGCAGGCTGTACTTCCTGCGGTCCTTCAATGTGTGCAGCAAGCTCCTCAGGATGTTCTACCAGTCTGTTGTTGCCAGCGTCCTCTTCTATGCAGTAGTATGCTGGGGAGAAAGCACAAGGAAGAAGGATGCCCGGCGAATTGACAGGCTGGTAAGGAAAGCTGGCTCTGTAGTGGGAGCTGAACTGGAGTGCATCACTTCACTATCTGACAAAAGGACCCTGAACAAACTGATCAACATCTTGGACAATGAGTGTCACCCACTCCACAGCACTATTGTTAAGCAGAAGAGCCTGATCAGCTGGAGACTTCGCTCACTGCCTTGCACAACAGACAGACTGAGAAAGTAATTTGTCCCCAGGGCCATTGAACAGTTCAATGCTTCACTTAAGGGAAGAGGAGAGATAGACTTCTCTGCATAGTCTGTCTGCCTCTTCACCCCCTCCATGTTTGGATACTGTCTGTCCACTAGCCACTTTTACCACTGTCTTTATGCCTCACTTTTTGCGTGCTATATTAGCACATATGCATAACCCCTCCCTCCATGCCACAGCCGAACTGTGGCCACACTTATACCTTTTCTTAAAATAGTTAAATATATAGATATATAGACTTTACTTTACTTTATTTCTGCATTGTTGCACTGTTAGACTTACTCATTTGCACTATCACCATGACCACTATCACCATTGCACTATCACCATGACACTCATTCACACAGAGCACCTTACCTTACCTTACTATGCACAGAGAATCACAGGCTCAGTCCCTGCCTCAGTCATTGCAAGCGCCTCTGATTGATTAATCACAACTATGTGGATACTGTTTTTAGAATTGATTTAGATTAAGTGTTAGTTAGTATAACTATTGTATTTTAGTATATTTAGCATATTCTTTATCTTCTACTGTCCTTATTGCTTAGTTGTGTTTTTATATTATATACTTTAATTACTCTTTCTGCTGTTAAAGAATGTGTTTGTGTTGTATGTATGCTGCTGAGACCTTGAATTTCCCCTGGGGATCAATGAAGTATCTATCTATCTATCTATCTCAAACTCTACACACTCACAGTAATTATGACCGCCCAGCATAAGCCGCGGTCATATCATATAGGTTTAGCTTTTTTTTTTTTTTTTTTTGATGCCCAAATTTCCGTCAATGATTCCCGGGACACTGAAAGACCGGGTACCTGAAACTTGGTGGGCATGTAACCCCACATGGATATCATGGAACCATCGTTTTTCGTTTTGATCTGTAGTCCCCAGCTGGACTGGACCCCGAAAGGAGGGTAGGGCAGACACAGTTTTCTGTGAATATCTCGAAAACCGTAGGGTTTAGGAGGACCATTTTTTTGTATGTTGATCTCAAGGGGCCATGTCAACCCATTCCATAACCACTCATTTCATGTATAGCGCCACCTAGTTAAACACAAAAAAGTAAAAATGAGGTGTTGTAATTGAAGGTATCTGTGACCTAACATAGTCAAAACTGCACGAAATTGGAAGTGTAGGATCATTATGACACCCTCTGTATGCACGCCAAGTTTTGTGGAATTCCGTTCATGGGGGGCACACAATAAAAATTAATTTATGTTACTATACACCAACTGGCCTGTAGGTGGCGGAGACAGTTTTCTGTGAATATCTCGAGAACCGTAGGGCCTAGGAGGTCCACCTTTTTTTATGTATGTTGGTCTTAAGGGGGCATGTCAACCCATCCCATTACCACTTATTTCATGTATAGCGCCACCTAGTTAAAAATTAAAAAACAAAAAATTAGGTGTTTTCATCACAATATCTTTGGCTGACAAGGTCAAAACTGCACGAAATTAAAAGTGTAGGATCATTATGACACCCTCCGAATGCATGCCAAGTTTTGTGTACTTTCGTTCATGGGGGGCCTTACAATAAAATAATTTATGTGTACATTTAGTGACGTGCACCAACAAGGATTCCCGGGACACTGAAAGACCGGGGTACACAAAACTTGGTGGGCATGTACCCCCACATGGATAGCATGGAACCGTCATTCTTCGTTTTGATCTGTAGCCCCCCCCCCCCCGCTGGACTGGACCCCCCGAAAGGAGGGTAGGGCAGACACAGTTCTCTGTGAATATCTTGAGAACTGTAGGGCCTAGGATGACCAATTTTTTCCGTATGTTTGCCTCCAGGGGTCATGTTAGCCCATTCCATGTGCACACATGTGCATAAACAGATACACACGCACACACATACATTTACAGTAATCATACGTATGACACATACTCACACAGTAGACATATGTACGCATGCATGCACATGCACAAACACACATACGCAGGCAAAAACACAAGCACGCACACACACACACACACACCCACACACATAAACATAAATTTGTACACGCACACATGCACACAATTCAAGAATTTTTCCCGTCATCTACTCCCTGAATTTTGGTCATTGATACCTGGGACACCGAACCACCGGGGTACATGAAATTTGGTGGGTATGTAGCCCCACTAGACTTTTACGGAAAAATTTCATTTCATCCCCGGGGACCACCCCGTGCTGGGCCCCCCCTGAACCGCAAAAAAAAAACTGTTTTTCCTAAATAACTACCTGAACCGTGGCACTGAGGATGAAGAATCTTTTTATGGTATGTTGGTCTCAAGGGCCCACATCAACCTGGCTCATAATCACTCATTTGTGATTTGCACCCCCACCCGGTAAAAAATGAAAATGCAATATTATTCTGCTTTAATCACCCCTATCTTCAGTTAAGATGTTCAGAACTGCACCAAATTTTATGTGTATGATTGACCTGGCA
Organism: Alosa alosa; assembly: GCF_017589495.1. Taxonomy (NCBI): domain Eukaryota; kingdom Metazoa; phylum Chordata; class Actinopteri; order Clupeiformes; family Clupeidae; genus Alosa; species Alosa alosa. The sequence goes on along the minus strand of NC_063205.1, from coordinate 32,185,121 downwards.
TTCTCTGGGGGTATGCCAAGTTTCGTAGAATTTCATCCATGGGGGTCTAAAAAAAATTAGGTTATGTGTACATTTAGTGACTGTACACTCATTGGCCTGTAAAATGGCGGTGCACACATATACACATGCACACACACAGGCACCCACATACTATCGGTATTAGAACGGCCGATACATAATTACAAATTCAGTAGGATTAAAAAGAAAGCCAAAATAAATATTCATCATCATCATGGCTGCATTTTCAGTACTGGCGAAAGTAGTCGTTTGTCCACTAGATGGCGCATCGTTGCAGTGAGACGTAATTTTGTTGGAAGTTAAAAGTGGGTTGGAAAAACAATGGACGCTTCCTACAAGGACTGTAATTTACCGCAGCGAACATCTAATAAGGATAGGACGATGTTCACATGAAGTGTAATTCCCATTTCTTCTTGAAGCCAGAAATAAATCTGAGGATATTTATCGGACATGCTTGGTTTTACTGCAGGTACGTTAATCTTGTAATATCAATAAGGACCTAGGTAATGTTACCGTTAAGCGTTGGTTGAGTGATGGAGGCATTTGATTGATTGCATTTATAGAAAACTAAGCAAATGTATAGCAGCACTGTTTGTATCTTTCGACTGTCATTTATTACACGCGCTACAAAATCATTCTGTGCAATGGAAGATTTACCAACGTTACACCGGTCTGATACAGTTTTGCCTATACATCGTGAGACTGAGGCGCCTGTTTATTTTGTTTTAAGTGCGTGCAGGGTGTGAGAGGGGAATCGATGTGCTTTGATTACAGCTTGGTAGTTGTAGTCTGTGAAATTAAAAAGCACGATGTGTGTGAAGTATCCAAACAATGACACCTTCATTTCATTATGGCTGCTTTAGCAAAACACCTTAAGCTACTGTGTAGTGGGTCCCATTTAGAAGTGGCTACTTCATTCAAGCTTTCCTTGACTCATGGAGCTGCGTGCATGTTATTACAACTTTTTTTAAGCCACGATATGACAGTTTAAGTCCGCTTGATACTGTAAGGCGTAAGCCATTGGTTTCCAAAGGAGATTTTATTTGTGTCGCCAGCATAGCCTATTGACAATTTATGTTGTAAATAGGCCTACCTTATAATCCTACCTGTAGCTTAGGGAAGCTAACAGCTTTCTATTAGGATCTAGTTTGTTAGTTACCGTTTTGTCATAACTCCCTGATGCATTTTTGCATTTAGAATAGCCAGAGCGTGTATATCTCAATCGGAAAATTAAACAATATCGGTGCCTATGGACTAGGCTGGGTGAACCCAGCCTGATCTGCCCGCTATTTATTTTTTGATTTCTTAAAAGATTGAGCTTGATCTGATGAAAGCCAGACTAGCCATGGACCTCAGTTAAACAATGCAAGGGAACATGAATATATTTGCACGAACAATAACGGACAAAAGCTCTTCAACTTTGGCCCGTTAAAATGTGTATGAACAGTCTAGCGACGCATTTCATCAAGGCCCATTTGGACATGTCAGTTATTTGCACCACTGGTTAGATGTAAAACAGCATTTCGTTTCAGACTAGGCTACTGTTACTTAATTTGTGCATTAACAATAACGTTTCAGACTACTGTTACTTAATTTGTGACAATAAAGTATTACATGAACTAAAGATGACACAAATCTTATGTAGAAGAAGAAACATTCACAAAAAATCCATCCATCCAAAAATGACCTTTGTTTTTGATAGCTGTTGAAAACGGCATGGAACTGACAGAGATGTTTTTGTTTATAAATACATAAAAATAAATAAATAAATAACATTATGCTGATACCTTTTGCTTTTCCCAAATACAATGTAGCCTACAGGTGTAAGTGAGCTTTCATCAATCCAGTTGCAATGGATGAACTGTGATGAACTGCCCTACTTGTGATTGTTTAGAGATTTTAAAGGTTTTATAACAATGCTACATCTTCTTTGGCTATTCCACAATCTATTCACCTTTTCAGCACCAGTAGGCTACTTTCTGTGCAGCCGCACACACACACTCAGGCATGCCAAACAAGCATACACAAAAGTTTCAAGAGTGGGGGATGGAGTAAAATATGGAGACAAATTGAAGTGTGATTTATTTTCGTGGAACGGATGTACAGGACTGAGCGGCGGTCATATTTTGTACCACTATGCGGTACATCTAGTTTACTCTATTGTATGATGTAGTGGGAGTGGACATGGTCCAGTTAGGGAAAAAATGGAAAAGGTCTAAGTCCTTCCTAGCCATAGTGATTAGTAAATAAGGGGGATTGGCTCTTTAAGTTCTGCATTTCCAATACCTTACTCTCCCTCTCTCTCTCTCTCTGTCCCTGTCCATTCCACATCACTCCATAAAAATTCCAAAAGTTTTCTAAAAAGAAAGGCTTTCTGAACAAGCAGGAACAACTGGAAGTAGTGTTTTATTTTTTTTTTCTTAAAATATTTCCAGGTGATGATCATTTGTATGGTTTGGATATTAGTTTCACAATTAAAGTTAGAATGATCAGAAGTGTCATTAAAGTTTTTTTTAAAATGGCATGTACCAGAAACCTGACACCCAACTGTAGAGACCAACAGGGGCATTAGTCTCTGTGCTCTGAAAGAAAAGACAGATATCAAATACTGGAATGAAAACAGAAGGATTTTGCTTGATATGGTTTTCTTGCATTACTGGCTGATGCATAATCAGCAGTATGATTTCAATATTATTGTGAAACTGCATTACATGAAGAGTTGTTCCTCACTTTATAATGTTAGCAAAGGTTTGGAGAAGCAGTTGAGTCTTCTGAAAAATAATGTTCCCAACCTACCAACTCCCATTGGCCTTTATTTTAAGCATCCACAACACTTACTTCCAATATCTCTCTCATAGTTTTTGCCAAGACAACATATTTTTTGACAAAGTTCAGTAGATTGCTTGTGCAGTTTTCTCTTCTTACAACTCCTGTCTGTATTAGTGTGGCATACCAGGCTGCCTGTCAGTCCAGGCCCTGAATTCTATTTTGAGGTAAGTGTATGCCATCACCTGTTCAAATGTGTCTGGAAGTTGTGACATACAAACACCCCACCACAGAGCCTGCATAATGCCTTTGGGTGTGTAGTCCACTCTGCCTCTACAGCAACGGATGACTAGCAGTGAACATTTTCTTTGGTTCTTTTTCTTTGAACTCCTCACAGTTGTACTGAATCATAGGACTAGAAAGGAACAACTATGGCTGAGGCAGTACACTTTGATGATCAGCGTGACATGCCAGATGATGAATTTGGGGATATTATTAAAACTCGCACAGGTATGTCTTCACTTGAATTATACTAACTTCATGCTCATCATATTGCTCATGTTTTGAGTTGTTCTTGATCCATTGCGTCTTGATGATAAATTATTTTAATTGTCTGGAATATACTTGAGCCATCTATTACTGGTTACCATGGGCAGGATATAACAGCTGTTGTGTCATATTTCAGTAGCCTAAGTTTGACTTGCACTAACATCCTACTCTGAAGAGGAAATGGTATGATTTGTGGTTAAGCACATGTGATTCTGTTTTTCTAAAATAGCTTGCTAGACAATGTGCAAGGCGAGGTTGAACCTGGAATCCGATATAGTCTAGGATAGGGGAGGCTATTTTATTTTCTCTGTGCCACATTCTGTCTCAAATTATTTATTCTGAACTCAACTCAACATGCCTTGTTTGGTCGGTCGCAACTTCTAAGGACATTTTATTCCTGTCACACACAATTTCTGTATTGCACTTTGAAATAGACTGTCAATCCACTTATGGTAACAAACATCTGTTGAGGGAAGTGTATAAATAAATAGGAATACTTTCTTTTGCTTAGGCCTAACTGTCATCATGGCAACTTGTGAATGTTTTCTTTTTCCAATATTCCTAATTCTTGGCATTATAATTTTACATGAGCATTTTAAAATTGTTATTACTAATTCAATTACTATGCAAAATAAGTTTGCCAATTTAATACCACGCCCATGATCTTACACGCAATCAAAGGTGGGTCAGCAGACAAGGAAGTTCTCAGTAATTGAATTCCTTTCAAGTTACACCACTTCAGTGAACTTAAAAACATTGCTAAACCTCCTATCATGTTAAAAGGTGATACTGATTACTCAACTGGATTTATGCTTGATTGTACCCTGTGTCATGAGCAATTATTGACATCACTGCCTTTTCCCACTGCATGGTTTGTTTGTAGTGTGCCTTGCTCACATTAGGCCTGTTAGTCTTATTTAATCAAATCGTCCCATTTGAGGTTGTTTTCTTTGTAGTTTTTTTTTTTAAGTATATTTTTTGGGCTTTTTTGCCTTTATTTGGCAAGTGGGAGAGAGAGATGGGGTGGGATCGGGAAATGACCGCAGGTCGGATTCGAACCTGGGTCCCCGTGGGCACTCGGACCCGCATATGGTACTGGTGCCTGCTGCATCACAGCGCCCCCTCGCTATGTAATGATGGTTAATAGAATTTTTTTGTTTGTTTTACTTTTTATTCCTGGTTATTCGTAATTATATTGTTAATAGCCTATGTATGTTGTAAAAGTATGTTGGTGATTTGTTAGCATTAAAACAGTGTTGATACAACGATACAGATAACCGTACAAAAGTATCAACAAAAAAACTTGATAACACAAGTACCAGTATACACTGGAAGGGACATTTGTTAGTTTTATGTGTTTCAAGTTGATTTGAATCATACCTTCGAAGATGTTAATTTAGTGTGTCTTGTCAAGAATGAGTCAATGTCAAAGTTTCATGACCTTCATGTTATGCCGGTTTTTGTAATACCATGTTGTAACCACATGTTGCCAGATACTTAATTGTCCCAAAGAAGGAATGGGATCTCAGACCCATCTTCAGAGATGGGAAGTAAAGAAGTACAAATACTTTGTTACTGTACTCAAGTAGATTTGTTTCAGATACTGTATTTTTACTTAAACTATCTATTTTTGAGGCGACATTTTACTTTTACTCCTTACATTTTATAACGAATATCGGTAGGCCTACTTTCTACTCCTTACATTTTACAAAACTGGCTCGTTACTTTAGTTTCAAATAATTTCAGTGGAGTTACCGTTATTATTTTTTCGTCATCAATAGCGGATGGGAATATACGTTGCACTTGACGCACCACTACAAGATGACTCAACAGATTTGGGCGGCATTCTTTCGCGGCAAATCATTGCAGCTTGATGGCAGTAACGTTAACGTTAGCACGTAGTAGTATGTCTCAATTAAATTTAGTCAAAAATGCCCTCCTCTTCTCCTCGCCGTTGGTGCTTCCCTAACTTCTAGCTGCTTAGCAATAAGTAGATGCAGCATTGGGTCTTGAACAGGGATGTAGTGGAGGCTAAACGTAAGTAAACGCGGTTTACCCACCTAATTTCAGAAATAGTTTATCCACCTCTTATTAGAGTTTATCCACCTCTCAAAAGATTTTATTCACCAATTACAACTGTTAACATTTAAAAATCACACTCCACAATAACAATATCAACACTCTATGAACCATTTAATGCCACTTGTATTGTTATAAACATTGGACAATAACCTCCACCATCATCAAACATGTTCTGAATGCCTTTTCTAAACCTCTGATACAGCATGGCGCAGTCCACCTTACCACCTGATCAGAAAATTCATAGTTTACCCACCTCTTATTTTACCACTTCATTCCTGGTCTTGAAATATTCACAGGAATCCATAGGAATTAAATATTCATGTTGTTTTATCCAATATTAGTTGTGCAGATGTTATGGTTATGGGATTTTGCAGACGCCTTTGTCCAAAGCGACACACAAATACAAAAACAACATAATATGTAAAATATAACAGGGAACAGATTAGAATGTATAATAATGAGTATAATAGAATGTATAATAAGGTGAATAGCAATAATAAACAACAATGTCAATTCAATCAATAGTGTGTAATTATTTCATTTTGTGTAGAACATTTTTGTTCCATTTTGCATATTCCATTCCATTCTATATCAGAACCTGACATACAATCCAAATAGTCTACAAGAAACCTCAGAAATGCATACTTTTATTGTCAGTATGCATTTTGGGTAACCAAAAGTCCTATGGGGAGTTTACATAGGGCATTACAAAATGCATGAGTATACCTTGGCAAAGTACTCATTTTTCATTCTATATTGATCTACTTTTGCACACAGCTTTGCAAGACCTGGTGCTAGGGCTCAGTTGTGTTTCTAAAATCATATCAAGTGACCTAGAGGGCTGAAATGTGGTCAGCATTTGATGGTAGGCCAAAATAACACACTGCCCTCTGAAGTAGGCAGTGCAATGTTGGGAGGGAAAGCCTAGAAATGGCCCAACAGGTTATGGGAAGATTTAAAAAGAGAGACTGGCACTCTTGCACTCTAGTAACATTTGTGTGGTCCAGGTACCGTTGCATAAAAAAATGGTTGTCATTCACAAGACTACTTTTACTTTAAGTAGCTTAAGTAGTTTAAGCCTGTACACAAGACTACTTTTACTTTAAGTAGCTTAAGTAGTTTAAGCCTGTACTTTGTTACTTTTACTTGAATAAAGTTAAATCAGTACTACTAGAAAGATGCATTCTTCAAATTTGGAATAACGCCCAGACAGAAACACAAAGGACCTGAGTTTGGCTGCAATATAGGTAGCGGGAAGCTACGTCAATATGTGAATAAACCAATCACATACAACCAGTGTTAAATTCTGATCTATCTATCTATCTTTTATTAAGTAACTTCGGCCTGACTCCTCTTTGTGCGTCTGACTTCGCTCTGGTCACAGTGTGCATGCACTGTCGGCAAAATACGCTGCCAAACTCACACCCGGAAAGTATCTTGGTTTTGCAGTTGAGGGAAAGGTGTGGGAGTTCACAGTCCCCCTGTGAATTATTTTTTAACTGAACATTCTCAAAGCTCTAGCCCCCCTGAAATAGGACAGCAGCTGCATATTACATTTTTTGAATGGTTGGATGCTGATGGCATAATCTCCAACAATTCTAAAACAGCACCTAACGACCACACTTCGTCTTTTCAGCTTACAAGTGAACTGGGAAAAATACGCACTCACGCTTACCCAATAGCTGGCTTTCGCTGGCCTCAACCTAGACTCCAGACAAATGATAGCCAAGCTACCATCCAAAAGACAGGCGGATATAAGGGGCATGCATAGCCCAGTTTCAAGAAATGATGCATAGTCAGTGTACACAATGCCTAAGACTGCTGGGTCTACTCATCAGATGCGTAATTACCACACCTTCTCTCCACAGCTCGGGAGCCATGTATGAGGAATAAACAGCCAGCGGTGTGTGGACGAGAAGCGCCCACATCAACATGCTGAAACTATAGACAGTATTTCACACACTGAAAGACTGTTTGCTTCATTGCAAAATGCAGACGAAAGGCTCACTATGCCAATGATTTTCTGTGTGTCACTGCACACTCAGTAAACTCTGCTGTGCTGTATTGTTGATTTATTCACTGCCAATGCAAAAGTATATGGGCACTCCCCTAGTGGTCTCAGGGCTCTATCGTGCGTCCCAGCGCAATTGACTTTGTATACTTGCGCTTTTGTCTTTCCTATTTTGCAGTCAGCGCATATTGGAATTTTCCCTCCATAGGTACGTGCCTGTAAATTAGGGAATTCGATTGCGCCCACCAGGGCGGTTCAGCTTAAAAAGACGGGCGTGTTCGGCAAAACGTTCACTGTTGATATTTTGCAGTTTCAGAAAACAATTACGCCACAGACCAGGAACTCCCTGGTCTAAAGTCTGTGGCGCAAATGCAGATACTATTTTAAGGGCGCATGCATGACCACAGGCCTGCATGAATTAATGCATTGCACACCAATCTACAGACACCCCCGTGCACAGGCGGAAACATTCAAAGCCTTGATAATATTTGTCTATTTCCCGGTTTTGTTCGTGCATTGGTGACCTAAAAAATTAGTAGCCTATATAGTACAACATCTACATGCAATATCTTTACAACAACAACGCCTAATTATGACCTATTCATTTGGACATTTTTTACAGCCCTATAAAGGCTAAAGTTACCTTTAGTTTTGTTCCAAGTTACGTTGTGTATGGCTTTAAACATCGCGTGCGCTTTAACATCAGCCTAAGCATTATTCCAGCTGCGCTAAGGTTTTAGCACCACAATTTTGCCTACCGTGTTGTAGCCCATCTGAAATAACTCCAAGCTCTGTTATGTTCCCTCCATACATTCGTTATTTTCAAAAAATGTTTTATATCCATGATGGCCTTAAAGTCTTGAGTTAGTGAATTAGCTTAAATCAGCTTTTATGTGCTGTTAACCAGCAAATAGTACAAGAAAGCAGCAAGTATGGCTACAATTTCTGTAGTTGCTGCACCCATTTATTGTTATTCTCTCTCCTGTTCAAACGAATGTTGTGCGAGCATTAAGTTGATGATAAAGTGTTTACAAACTCTACTTGGGATACTGTGCAGAGTTGAAAGTTAGGTCAACTTGGAAACTGTTTCTCACAGGCCGCCTGTGCTGCGCAAGGCACACTTCGCTCCACTCATCTATACAACGTAGTTCCCATTTCGGTAAACCATACATAATTTCAAAGAAAAATATTACCACTCGAGGGAAATCAGTGTGATGTCCATTAAGATGTGAAAAAATAGGCATACATCTAGCGTACACATTTTCACGAATCACGGATGTGTTGATGACATAAATTAGGAAATATTAGATGACTTAAGGAGACGTGATGTTTTTTTTTTGTCATTAAAGTTCTTATTAATTTTTACAATTTCACAAACATTAAATCACAGGCATACAACAAAACATCCCATACCTGAGAGAAAGACAAAACAAAAACAAACAAACATAGGAAAAAAAAAAAAAACTTAAAGGCAGCTCACATTCACCCTCACAGCACCCCTTTCCTCATTACACACCCAATTATACACTTATAACACACATATACACTTATTCATTACATTACCTAGTATCTTTTGTACCAATGCTGTAATCAAAATACAACCATGCTTGGCTATTTCTGCTTGGATTATTCTGCACCCTCCCAATCATCAGTTCAAAAGCGGCTGTCTCTGTCATAAGTTTGAGCCATTCTGCAACCTCTGGTCTATGTGGTCTCTTCCACTTACGCAGAATAATTCTAGCTGCTACCATGAAACCTGTCACCATTACACCAGCTTCTGACTTAGCAAGGTTAGGTAGGATTTGAGATGTATCCCCCAACAAGCATAGTTGTGGGGATTCTGGCAGGGGTTGTCTGAGACAGTTTTCAAACTTTTGGAGCACTGCCTTCCAAAAAGGCTTTATTAAGGGACAATCCCACAGAGCATGGAGAAATGTACCCACTTCCCTGTTACACTTCCAGCATTTATTGTCCTTGGTTAACCCCATTTTAAATAATTTATTAGGAGTTAAATAATATCTATGAACAATTTTATAGTGGATGAGTTTATTCCTAGCATCTCTTGTAGTCCTTCCTACATTTGAAATAACATCTTGCCATGAGTCCTCATCTATGTCCTGACCAAAATCGTTCTGCCATATAGTTCTTAAGCCTTCACACATCTTGGTCTCAATACTTGACATCTTCTTATAGAATACTGAAGCTGAGTGTAGAATATGTGAAGAATTAAGGAAACCCTGTATCACATTGTCTTTGTCATCCTTTCTTCTCAATCCAAATACAGACCCCACACTACTTCTCAGCTGCAAATACTTCCAAAAATCCCCTCTATCTGTTAAGTGGAATTGCTCTTTAAGGTTCTCAAATGATATAAATAATTGCTCCCTATACAGATCTTTAATTACTCGTACGCCTTTCGCCAGCCATGATTGCCAAGTAAAAGCCTTTTTTGCAATACAAACTGAGGGATTATTCCATATTGAGGAATAGCTTTGTTTGTATTGTGAGATACCCAATATCTTGTGTGCTCTTGCCCATGCCCATTGTGAATGCCGCAGAATTAAGTTTCTTCCCATTGTCTGGTTTTCTGTATTTTTCTGTGATAATAGTTCAACAACACTATATGGGCATGCAAGCACCTCCTCCATCTTAATCCACCCAGGACCAGATAAGTAGGTTCCCCAATGTCTTGCCAGTTTATTCATCTCAAAAGCTATGCTGTACAGTTCCACATTAGGAAGTGCTAATCCACCACAATCTCGTGAAGCTAGTAGTTTCTTTAGTCTAATTCTGGGCCGTTTTCCATTCCATAAGAACTCTGTAATTAACTTGTTATATTGCCTAAATATTCCATCAGAAATTGTTACTGGTATCATCATAGAGATGTAATTAAATTGTGGAGCCACCACCATTTTTATGATACTAATTTTCCCCCATAGAGTCAGATTAATCAGCCGCCATTTCTCCAAATTTAACTTAATTTTCTTAATTAAAGGTGACATATTCATATCAATTATGTTTTCCAAGGCTGGACACAACTTAATACCCAAGTACTTCATTCCAGTATTGACCCATTTAAACTGAAAGTTGGCTAGTATAGATTGATTGCATCCTTTTGATATTGGCATGCATTCAGATTTTTGCCAGTTTATTTTATAGCCTGACAGTTTTGAGAAAGCTTCTATTGTGGCTAGTATGTTAGGGATTGATATTAGAGGATCCTCAATAATCGATAAAATGTCATCCGCATAGAGAAACATTTTGTGTTCCTCCCCCCCATGTAAAACCCCTTTAATACTGCTCTCAGCCCTAATGGCAGTGGCCAAGGGTTCTAAAAACATTGTAAATAGCAGTGGACTGAGAGGATCTCCTGGTTTTGTCCCACGTGTTAACTTAAAGAAGCGTGATATCATGCCATTTGTCATTACTGCTGCCCTTGGGTCAGAATATATTACATTCACCCATTTGACAAAACTGTCTCCACATCCAAATTTACGGAGAGTGTAATGCAAGAAGCTCCATTCCACTCTATCGAATGCCTTTTGGGCGTCCAAAGATATGGCGGCTATAGGCATATTTTTATTATGATTAATCTGCGTGAGGTGAAGTAAACGTCTAACATTATCTGAAGATGATCTGCCTTTTATAAAGCCTACTTGATCAGGATGTACTAAATGTGGCAAAACATTTTCTAGCCTAGTAGCAAGAACTTTTGTCAGGATTTTGCAGTCTACATTAATAAGACTAACAGGTCTAAAGCTCCCTGGATCCATAGGATCTTTATCTTTCTTGAGAATTAAAGATATCAACGCTTCATTAAACGGATCTGATAGGCTACCCACTGAAAATTTTTCTCTATACACTTCTGTTGGGAGCCTGTTTGTCAATATACTTCTTATAATATTCTGATGGAAAACCATCCAAACCAGGTGATTTCCCAATCCTCATTGATGAAATTGCACTTTTGACTTCATCTACTGATATAGGGCGATCTAATAACATCCTCTGATCCTCTGACATTTCTGGCAGTTGAATCTTAGAGAAAAAAGTATCGTATTCGCTCCTTCCAGGGTTAACCTCAGATTTATATAACTGGTTATAGAAACTCTCAAACACTTTGTTAATATCTCTAGTACTTGTCACCAAGTCCCCTTTGTTATTTTTAATCGCCGGTATAACGTAACTAGCCTCTTTTTGTCGTATCTGTCTGGCTAATAATTTTCCTGATTTTTCCCCACTCTCGTAGTAATTACTTTTAAGTCTAAATAGGGCATACTCTGCCTTTCTATTGTAGATTTCATTCAATTTAAATTTCAAGTCACACACTTGCTTCAGTAGGAGATCACTATGTTTCTGAGCCAATAAATTCTCAGAGTCCTTAAGTTGTGATTGTAGCTCTTTTAATTGTCGCGTTTGCTCTCTTTTTTTCTTACTGGAATGTGCTATAATCTTTCCCCTGATATAATATTTCCCCTTTGGAGGCTTCCCAAACTGTTCCAATTCTATCTGTTGTACCCATATTCACCAAGAAGAAATTATCAAGCTCTTCTTCAATTGGACTATTGAATAATGGGTCTTGAAGCAGAGAAACATTCATTCTCCACCTACTTCCTCTATTGCCATCTGTCCCCATTACTAATCCTAGATGCACTGTCGCATGATCAGTCAATGCTATAGGGCCTATCGAGCAGTCAGAAACACTGTTAACCAGATCATTACTGATCAAGAAGTAATCTATCCTGGAGTGAGATTTATGTTTGTGAGAGTAAAATGTGTATTCTCTATCTTTTGGGTTGACAAGTCTCCAAATATCTGTCAGGCCTATATCCTCCATCAACAACTCAATGGCCATTCTATCTTTTGGAAAGTGATTGGAAAAAGTGGTTTTATCTAAGGCTCCATCTAGTACTTGGTTAAAATCCCCAGCTATGACTGTATATCCATCCACCTTTCCTGCTATTTTGTTAATGTTATGGAAGAAACCTGGGTCTTCCACATTCGGAGCATGGACGTTACATAAATTAACTTTTACTCCATTAATCTTAGCTTCTACGTATATAACTCTTCCTTCTTCATCTTTTTGCTCTTTTATAAAGAGAAAATTCAGATTGTTATGCACTAAAATAGCTACTCCATGTTTTTTACTGGAATATGAGCAATGATAAATTTGGCCAACCCAGTCTCTTTTTAATTTAACCGTCTCCGACTCAGTCACATGGGTCTCCTGTATAAAAGCAATGTGAACTTGTTGAGACTTAAGGTCTTTCTCTTAATGGGATTTTGTAGTCCATTCACATTCCAGGACACTATTCTCACACAGTTACTCATGACTTAAGAAATGGAAAAAATGTGTCCTTCACATATCTAGAACATTTCTCACCACATGTCGGCCTAGGCCTATATAAATGATCAACTGAAAATGAGGGTGAAATGAAACGAAAAAGAGAGGGTGCTGCCCAGCTGCCAATCAAAAAAATAAACACACAATAAACTACACTCAAAACCCTTTTAGAACAAGGAACATGAAAAACAATCCCATACCCACCCCATCTAACCCTTCTCTCTTCCTTGAGAGACCCTCCACAAAAACGGTCCATGAGGCACACTGAAGTGGTCATCATCATCAGAAACCCCACCATCAACAAACCCGTCAAAGCATATTATTGCCCCCGTGTCAGCTGTTCGCCCTCGGATCCGAAACTTAGTTGAGTCAATGGTAGCCAAGTAGGCCTATAGTTACATGTAAATTAGGCTACTCAAATGCAGGCTCCTGCTCTGTCGTCTTGTTCGGCGATCCTTGCACCTTCGACTCTCTATTAAGAAAGTCCATAGCCTCTCCGTCATCGTCGAACTTCATTCTTTTCCCCTGCCATGTAAAGCGCCAGCTCGCTGGATACGCTTAGGGTGAAACGCACGTCAAGATCATGTAGACGATTCCGCACTTCTTTAAACTTTCTCCTCTTCTCCGCCGTCTCTCTTGTCATATCTGGGAATAATGACAGCCTGCATCCGTTCCATACGATCTCCTCCTTGTTCCTGTACTTCTTCTTTGCAGCTGTCAACACTCTCTCTCGTTCCAGAAAACTGAGAAAACAAATTATTATTGGTCTGGGAGGGTAGCCGTGCGTTGGGCACAGGTGCGGGAGCCGGTGCACTCTTTTGCAACTGGCGACCCATCAAGCTCAACCCCTAATGCCTCGGAGATTATAGTCTTCACACATTCTGACGGTTTACCATTCTCTAGCTTTTCTTTCAGACCAATAAGCCGCAGATTTTGTAAGCCTGTCTCTATTGGCAGCGTCCTCAACAGCCCGATGTAGTTCCTCACACTTCATAGCCGTTTTATCTGCTTTTTGGCGGAGCTCATGGTTGTCATCCTCTAGCTGAGAGATTCGATTTTCAGCTTCATCCAGCCTGAGCAAAACACTATCCACATCTGTTCGTAGCCCAGCATTGGCATCCTTAATTTCTGATATCTCCGCTTGCAATGCTGTTAGAAGCTTTCCAACTCTTCCCATCTCTTCCATAGCTTTCTCCAAGGACTGCTGCATAGATGCTAACACATTTTCACTCTCTCCTTTGCTAGCTCCTGCATTGGTAGTCAGCTTGCTAGCTCCGACAGTGCTTTTTTCAGTATTTCTTCTCGACGACGACATAGTGCACAATTCAAACCGTCAGACACTTAAACTGTAGGCTATTAATATCAACTTATTAAACCAAGTATGTCGACTGCACACACTTTACTAGCGAATTTCGGGTAACTTTGATGGGTTCACGGGAGAGCTCCAACCATGCGACCATCTTGCTCGGTGATCCCACGTGACCCTCTCTAGTATAAGGAGACGTGATGTTGAATTGCATGCCGATGCCATTTAACCCAAATGCCCCAGCGGCAGCACGGGAGAGAAGAGATTAACTGACAGAAGATATGCATTGTCTATAGAGAGGTAATGTTAGATTACATTGTACATAGCAAAATATCACCATGCATTCATAATCTCGTGATTCAGTGAGAGTGATCCCAAAACATCGGAAAGTATGTCTTTGTGACAATTCTGTATTACATTTTGTCAAGAGGAAAAATCAATAGCTGACAGTTCCTAAATGAACAGTAAAATTATAGCGCCGTGAACGCTCCTGGCTGCGCCTGGCAAATACGCCACCATAATAGCAATCAGCCATGGAACAAGCGTGCCTGTTGTTAAAGGGAATAGGCGAGTTCGACTTGCGGCAGATCTGACTTGATGTGATGCATGCTGGGTTGAACACAATGCATACTGGGATGGACGCAATGCTTGCTGGTTAGAAATTCTGTCCGACTTCTGTCAGCCGGGGAGGGACTCCACGTTTTCAGTAGGCTTCAGTAGGCTAGTAGGCTAGCCTACCATTGTTGGTAGCCTACCATTGTTGCAGAAATCACATATAAGAAGGTATCCCTTCGATTTCTGTTTATTTTTGCATATTCCAACATAAGGAAGCAGCATGAGACTCCCGTCAAAATGGTCATGAGGGGATTCCTTCCAAATGGCCCTATCACGTCTTTGAACTGACGTCATGAGGGCGTGTTTCAGCTCGTGCAGCTCGTGGAAGGCAACAGCAAGATCTGTCTGCAGGCTAAGACTCCCGCGATATTTTAAGGCCATGTGACATGGTGTCACGGTGGTAAGTCCCTCCCCGGCTGACAGAAGTCGGACAGAATTTCTAACCAGCAAGTATTGCGTCCATCCCAGTATGCATTGTGTTCAACCCAGCATGCATCACATCAAGTCAGATCTGCACAGATCTGCCGCAAGTCAAACTCGCCTAATATCCCGCCTGTAAAATAGCATCAGCACCCAAGATCCGCCCACAAAGTGACCGTTTTCCAAATTCCAAGCACCAAATTCCTGGGGGTGCACATCAGCGAAGACCTCTCCTGGACAACCAACACTGCATCACTGGCGAAGAGAGCTCAGCGCCGCCTGTACTTCCTGCGGAAACTCAGGCGAGCAAGTGCTCCACCAGCCATCATGACCACATTCTACCGAGGCACCATTGAGAGCATCCTCTCCAGCTGTATCGCTGTGTGGGGCGGAAGCTGCACTGAATACAACAGGAAAGCCCTGCAGCGCATAGTGAACACAGCTGGAAGGATTATTGGTGCTTCACTCCCTCCCTGAAGGACATTTACACCACCCACCTCACCCGCCAAGGCGACCAAAATTGTGAGTGATGCAAGTCACCCCCGCTCACAATCTGTTCGATCTACTGCCCTCTGGGAAGAGGTACAGAAGCCTGCGCCTCCGCACTACCAGACTCACCAACAGCTTCATACACCAAGCTGTAAGGATGCTGAACTCTCTCCCTCCTCTCCCCCCTCCACCCTCAGCTACATAACATCCTGGACATTGGACCCACAATGGCCGCGTGCACTACTCCACTTACACTCTGCCTCTGCCATGATGCTCCTGTTCCTAGATACACTGAACTGAATAATTTGGTTCCGGAGAAAAGACCCACACTGAAAACGGATTGGTTGATTTAGCGAAACAGTCCAATCATGATGCTCTCCATCTTGCTTTCGTTAATAGACCTCTGAAGTGTGCCTAAGACCTGCCATCTTTTGATTAAGTCCACAGATGCCCCTTTCATGTGCCGAAATTAATTTTGAAAAAGGGTTGACATTCATAGGAGATATTCAGGTCTGAAAATTGCTATTTTTTGGGTAGGCTATTTGCCAAAAGGCATGGGACAAAGTGAACACATGCAGTCCTGGACTGACTACACGCCTTGTAACTCGTAACTTGTATGTTTTAATCTAACCTTGGATGATGGCAAGAATTTAGGGCTGTGCAATTAATCAAATTTCAATTTCAATTTTGGCTCCAAACAATCACAAAAATAGTATAATCGAGATTTTTTTTTTATTTGATTTGATTTATTTTGGATTTGACAGACAACATAATCCAAAGGATAACATGTTAAAAGTGTTAAAACTTATTTCCAACATGGTCCATTTAACACATGACATAAGACCTATTGCAGGACAAAGACAATAACATTTAATACAAATCATCCAAGGTTCAGGAGCATTTTAAAATCAGAGAATCACTATTCACATAAAATAATCCATCTACTCTAATTTAAAAAGAGCTGTTACTCTATTCCATAAAAATGCCTTTACCTGATGTCTAGAAAAACCCCTCTGGTATTTAGAAATTTGAGGGGAAAGGGCAGATTATTCCACAAGATCTATAGAAAAAAGCACTTCTGGTTGCATTGTTGACTCTGGGCACTTTACAAGAACGGAAACTGGCCCTAGTATTGTGATTATGCTGTGTATGAACCATTTCTGTACGAGTGTGTAAATATTTGGGAGCAGAGCCATTTATGACATTAAACATATGATTCAATTTTAACTGCTCAACTCTAACATGTACTGGCAGCAGTCCTACCCTTTTAAAGGCATCTCTAGCAATATGAGTCAGGGGGGGTGGTGCATTTAATAGGTAGCGGATAACATCATTTTGAATCACTTGCAGTCTTTTTTTAAGTTTAACTGATAACCCACAGTACCAGGCAGAACATGCATAATCAAAATGACATTAAATCAGTGATACAACCAGTAATTTCTTGATAGAAAAATCTAAATGCCTTGTCCTGTGATACAGGAATTTCAATTTACCGGCACACTTAGATGATCACTAAATGTTTGATTCTTTTAATGTTGTCATCAGTTAACTGTGCTTGTGATTGAAGTATGCCGTTCAGTTGTGAACACTTGCAAATTGTGGTAGGGGGCGGAGAAAGGCACTGATTACCCGATGACCTGCAGGTTTGATAAATAGCACGTAAACGGAAGATCCACTGAGTTCGCTTTCTGCGGTTTGTCCATGGCGCTGATAACAATATGTTCGCAAATGTATGTACATCTGGCCCTCAGTGTAGGCGACCTCAACTCAATAAGCTAATAGCCTATAACTGTAATTCATTTACCGTATTTTCTGGACAATAAGTCGCATCAGTCAAAAAATGCGTCATGAAGAGGGAAAAAAGCGTATATATTATATGTCACACTGCTATTAAGTCACATCCAAGACCAAGAACAGACAGACTATGTAACTGGACACATAGCTGCTACTAATGTTCAAAACTACCGTTGACGTTGGGGAGCTCTGCAGTCTCTCGGAGCATCAGGCTGTCTGTCGGGGGTCCACCGAGTTGCTGATCTGTGGGATCGCCAATGACTTCAGACGGTTAGCTTCTATGCTTCCAGTGATCTCTAGACTGCAGTCTACAAGTAGGCCTACTAATGAAGACGCAGCTGTGCGCCATGTCATTGCACAGACTCTTCTTTATTTTAATTTCTTATTTATTTATTTTATTACTTGTTCATTTTTGTTTGTTGTCTGTCTTGTATGTCTACCGTAAGGTGTATCGGGTATGCTGGCGATTACGCCGCTCCATCAGGCATCTTTTGTCTTGTGCGTCAATTGTTATTTTGTACATTTGTTTGTTTGTCTTGATGTCGCGGGAATGCTGGCGACTACGCCACTCTATGGCAAGCCGATTGAGCATTTATTCAGATATCTTGATATCAGGCATAATTGTCATGTACATGCAAGCCATTTCTGTCCTAGCTAGCTAGGTGATGGCAGCAGGCTCACTAGTTAACTAGTTGATGCATCCTTTATCCACTAGTGAGGTCATAAATGTATACTAGTAAACTAGTTGAAGCCTAAATTCACACTAGTCAGCTAGTGGCGCAGAATTAAAATTAGGAGGCGGAGAACTCTGGAAATTGAGGCTTTCTATTGGCTCCCTATGTCCAAATAGAACATGACAACCAATCACAGCGCAGAATTTCACAAAATCCCACCCACAACATTTGCATGTGGCACACAAGTTAACATGCTGGCCAAAGGAACTTTAACTAGTAAACTAGTGGTTTCAATGTGACACTTACATGTAAACTAGTGAAGGCAGAACTGCTCACTAGTTAACTAGTGAAGACACAAATGCCCACTAGTTAAAGGAACCATATGTAAGATTGTGGCCAAAACTGGTACTGCAATCACTTTCAAATTACTGAAGAGCGGTGTATCCCCTCCCCCTCCCCCTGACTCGAGGTTGCACACGCGGATGGCGAAACACTACTGACTTCGTGATTAGTAGATAGATGGAGGGTGGCGCATCAGTTCAAAACACAACATGATATGACAAAACACAACATCAACAACAGTTGAGGGCTGCAACTTCACTTTTTAAATGACAATATCCTGGCTGGACTACTGTTGTCAGTGATATAAGTATTTGAAATGAACATGATTTCTTAATGTCTAGTGACATATCAGGGCCATTTTATGATTAATTGAAATATTTTTCTTACATACGGTTCCTTTAACTAGTGAGGTCTAAAAAGTGTCACTAGTTTACTAGAGTGCACCAAAACACCCACTAGTGAACTAGTGATGGCAATTTCCATTCGACTAGTTAACTAGTGAGGTGCAAAAAGTGTCACTAGTTTACTAGTGTGCCCCAAAATGCCCACTAGTTAACTAGTGAAGGCCATTTCAGCCCCACTAGTTAACTAGTGAGATGCCAAAATGGTCACTTGTTAACATGTAAAGGCCAAAATACCCACTAGTTTACTAGTGAGGGTGTTGTGGGCCTTACTAGTTAACTAGTGGCATGTATATTTTGTTCACTAGTTAACTAGTTACACCTAAAAAGAGAAACAAGCTGACCGTTTTTGCCCACTAGTTAACTAGTGGAACAATTGAAGTCTCACTAATTTGCATGTGTGGCAGTGAAGCAGCTCACTAGTTAACTAGTGCCTGAAACGGCTATTATGCAAATTCTAATGAGAGGGTGGGTAGAAGACTCCTATTGGGTATTATGTAAGAATCCCACCCAGTCTAAATGTAAATTTACTGTTCATAGCCTTGCGATCAGGTCCTGATGGGTGCCCCTAGTGGCTAAAGTGACACACTGCTCTGCAACGGTACTTCAGTATAGAATCTATAGATAGTAAAGCAGAGCCTGCAGTATGCAGTATCTCATATTCTGTCAAAATGGTTTTTAATAATAACAGGGAAACCCCATGCTTTAACAAGTGAGCTCTTAGTGATCCACACCAAAGATTCAAGGGATCGATTTTAATATTGTTCTTTGTTTATTGTTGCTAGGCATAAATGTATCCATTCAGTCACGCTTTTCTGATTAATAACTGAAAAACAAAAGATTGTACACATTAACTGCACATGGTTTCAAAAGTAATTAAAAGCTCAAAGATCAAGAAACTTCATGCACTTCTAAGGAATTGAACCCTGGTCTCCCACATGATGTCCTGCTGCTTAACCACTTCAGCTAGTGTTGCCACATCAGCAATGCTATCATCAATGTTCATGTTACTGAAATGTTTTGTTGCTAGGCAACCATATATAAATGCCTCCAGTTTTATTGCGATTTTCAGACTAATAACTGAAAAACTAAAGATTGTAGACATTAACTGAACGAAGATTACAGCAATACACCACAACTTTGTCACTAGACATGTTATCAAAACATATTTTTATGCTCAAACGATCTTAGTTTATAAAAGTTTGCTCTTAGAACAGCCTGGACGAAGTCAGCCATGTTTTCTAGGTTTCTGAGTCCTAAATGGACCAATCAAAATCCTTGTTCCGCCTTCTTCATTTGCATGCAAGTGCGACATTGCGCACTAGTTAACTAGTGGCCAATGTTACGTCCCACTAGTTAACTAGTTGCACAAAATGCCAGCCGTTTGTGTATTTATTCAAATTCCACTAGTTTAGTGTGAGGGGCATGTTTCTCCAGCTAGTTCATTATGGACAGTGTTTTGTCCTCACTAGCTAACATGTAAGGCTCAAAATGCCCTCTATAAGCTAGTGAATAGCATTATAATGCAGATATGCTCACTAGTTAACTAGTGAAGGCCAATTTGTCACTAGTTAACTAGTAAGAGTACCTTTTGCATTACTAGTGAACTAGATAGCTCCAAAAACAGCCACTAGTGTGTGTCTTGTACGCACTAGTTAACTAGTGAGCTGCTTCACTGCCACACATGCAAACTAGTGAGACTTAAATTGTTCCACTAGTTAACTAGTGGACAAAAACGGTTCACTAGTGGGTGTTTTGGTGCACACTAGTAAACTAGTGACACTTTTTAGACCTCACTAGTTAACTAGTGGGCATTTGTGTCTTCACTAGTTAACTAGTGAGCAGTTCTGCCTTCACTAGTTTACATGTAAGTGTCACACTGAAGCCACTAGTTTACTAGCTAGAGTACCTTTGGCCAGCATGTTAACTTGTGTGCCACATGCAAATGTTGTGGGTGGGATTTCGTGAAATTCTGTACTGTGATTGGTTGTCATGTTCTATTTGGACATAGGGAGCCAATAGAAAGCCTTAATTTCCAGAATTCTGCGCCACTAGTTGACTAGTGTGAATTTTGTCTTGAACTAGTTTACTAGTATACATTTATGACCTCACTAGTTAACTAGTTTGGGCAAATGATGCATCAACTAGTTAACTAGTGAGCCTACTGCCATCACCTAGCTAGCTAGTAAGCCATTTATTTAGTAAGACATTGACCTACTGCAACTAGTTAACTAGTGATGTGTTTTGCCTTCACTAGTAAACATGAGCACATTTTTGAGACCCAAAAGCCTTCAACTAGCTGACTGGTATGCATTTTGGCCTTTACTAGTTAACTAGTAGACAATTCTGGCTCTCACTATTTAACTAGTGAAGCTAAAATGTGTTGACTAGTTAACTAGTGAGCCTTTTGGCTCCCACTAGTTAACTAGTGTGCATATTTTGGCCCTCACTAGTTAACTAGTTCACACAAACATGGCTCACTAGTTAACTAGTTGACAAAAATGGCTTACATGTACATGACAATTATGCCTGATATCAAGATATCAGAATAAATGCTCAATCGGCTTGCCATACCGCTCCGTCCGGCATCTTTTGTCTTTTTGTTATGTGTCTTGTTTTGTGGAGCACTTTGTGTTGCACTCTGTGCATGTTAAATACGCTATAAAAATAAAATTGATTTGACTTGATTTGACATAGAAGCCAAAAAGACTGAGAATTCTACCGGAAATGTTAATGAAGACAAAGGAGTGAATGCTGAGCTGAAGCGAGCCGGGTGTTAACAAAGGCAAAGTACTGATGTGGTACATAAAAATTTAGCTAGAAATGTGGAGAATGCAATGCAATCAAGCATTTTGGGCAATGTCGAGGCACACACTGGCAGCAGAGCAAATGCTCTCCGAGAGAGCGAGAGAGAAAAAAAGATGCACGTTTAAAAGAACGTGCGAACTTTCAACGACGCTATACTAAAGAAGCTACCCTTATTTTAGAGACTGTTCACATGCCTTTCTTAACCAGTATGGACATTTAATCTAGATGACCAGACATCCCGATTTCAGTTGCGTGTCCCGAGCCTGTCGGGACGCTAAAATGTCCCGGTTTACACCAACCACTATTAAAGTGTGGTCTTATTATAGCCCGATCATTAACTAAACCCATGTAGAAAGACTATAGCCTAAAGCGGCTGGGGTATGATTTCGATGATGTGTGTGCGTGCACATGTGTGTCAGTCAATCGTAACAGTCTGCATAATCTTTGTAGCCAACCTTTCAGTGTATCTCTGTAAACATTGTTGCAATCGTCATATCTGCCTCATTTTAACAGTTAGGACAATACTGAAGAGAAAGTCATCATTCTCAAAATAACCTATGGCTGAGTTTTGTTTTCAAATGTTTTCATGCATGTATGGATAACGGGTGAGGAATGTTTAGGAGACAGACTATCGTACATCCTCAAATTATGGCCACGGTCTTTTATTTACTAAGGCTGCATAAAGCACAGGCCTTTATTTGGGGCAGGCTTGTATTCTTACGTGCATTGTATTGTGAGACATGCATTTTGTTTGGAGCGGCATACCAGTAGGCTATCAAAACCAGAAGATATTGCTTTGGGATTTAATTTACTTTTGGACTGTTTGATTATATTGCTAAATAAATGTTGGGACTGATGGGCACTGAAATCTGGGGGGTATTCCGGGATTTCCACCCGCTGTTTATTGCGAGACAAGACATCCGCTTTTTTTCATTCATTGAACGTGTGCTGTGCTGTAATGGAAACCTTATTGCGTAGGCCTACGGTAGCCTAAATAGAGTTATTTTTTTTTAATTATGTATGATTTGACATAATAATAATGACTTTTTTATAAAATTTGTGAACTGGAATGGCTTGCGGCAACAATTCTGTTTAAATGTAGGCTAGTACTGCTTCAGCCTCTGGCAAGCTCAGAAGGGGGCGGCAATTGCGACTGGTCGCGTGAGAGCGACGTGTTGGAGACCCAGTGTAGGACAACGACTTTTCATTGACAACAGTATTAAACCAACCAACAATATAAAATATTAAGAAGAGCTCTTTTATTTCATTGAGTTAAATCAAAACAATGTAAGCAATTATAACCCCGGCTTGTAGGCTATTTGGGGGCCAGCCTTTATTTGTCAGAATCTGAGGCCCGGCTATAAATAGAATCCCAGCTATAATTTGAGGATTTACAGTATGTGTGCGTGTTTTAGGCAGAGTGCAAGCCCTAATCTCTGACTGAAAGTGCGCAGAACTTGTGCATTTACATAACAATATTTAATACATTTTCCCGGTGGTGACACCCCTGACCCCCCTCTAACTTTTGGGCCTAAGTACGAAAAAATGTCTGACCTGTCGCCAAGTTCACCGAGCTCCCGATCTCATTCCACATACTTAACAACTTACATATAACCATGCTGATGCTGGTAGCTGGTTTTAGCTGGTCTTTGCTGGTTTTCCTTCAGCTCTTGCTGGTCTTTGCTGGTGTAGCTGGTTGGGCCACCAGTTGGATATGCTGGCGTGACCATCTGAGGAAGCTGGTCATGCTGGTGTGACCAGCCTGTCGTGTGGGATACAGCTGGTTTAAGATGGTCATGCTGGTGACCAGCCTGTCAAGCTTGACATTGTTGGTGTAAGATGGTCATGCTGGTTTGCTAGAATGACCAACATAAGCTGGCATGGCCAGTTAAACCAGCAGTGTAGACCAGCAACACCAGCTAAAATTACCAGCTTGAGGTGGTACGACAATCCAGCTGAAGGTATGTTTTCGCGTGGTCAAACAAGCTGGTTAACAAGCTAGTCAACCAGCAACTTAAGCTGGTCAGGCTGTTTTTTTTTTCAGCAGGGAATGTAACATTACACTGCAACCAACAGTTAAACATGCCAGTGTAACAATTAAGAATGACTGACAAAAGATTAAGAATGACTGACAACATTTACAGAAAAACAAGATTTTAAAGAATATCAGTGCCTATTTTTACTATTTTCAGTCCATCCCTGCTGAAAAAAACAGCCTGACAAGCTTAAGGGGGTTTTAAGCTTAAAGGGTTAAGACTGCCAGTCTTATGACATGTTATTTTCTATATTTTTGATATGTTGCTGAGTGGATCATAAACGGCCCCTGCAATGAAGAAAAGTGATTGATAATGACTGAATGACTATTATTGTGTTACATGCTTCAAAAGTAAAGCACTTTGAGCTACATTCTGTGTATGAAAGGTGCTATACAAATAAAACTTAAACTCATTAGGCTATAATTTGCTATATGATTTTAATATCTAAATTATGTGTAGCCTAATGATAATTTTAGTGCAAGGCAATGCTACTGCTTGTTCACATGCAAAGCAAACTAAAGTTAACTTTAACACCAAAATGCCTGGAGACATGGCCGCCGCCATGTCAATGTAGTATTGCCAGGCAATATTAGTTCCCATAATTAACATGACATTACCTAAGGTTACACTCAACCTAGGCTAAACATCACACACAGCTGCTGGATAGCTGATCATCGTGACATGGTGAACAGTGTTTTTCCTGACTGACGCAAGAAGCGAGGTTCCATTAATTCATTTTCATTTGGGGTGTGCCCTGCCGTGCTTCTGTCTGTTAATTTGCAGCAGGCTATTATCGGATCAAAAGAAAAATAAACTAAAAGTTTTCCCGATCAAGATATAGCATACTTCTTAATTTTGGTGTCTTAATATAGAAGCATAACATTAAATTGCCTAGTAGAGTGTCAATGTAGGCCTAAGTGTCTGCGCAAGTGAAACTGACAAACTGAACCTCTCGTGGGTAGGCCAGAAACAACTATATTTAAAACCATGAATGAAGTTGATTACTGTTACTGTTCAAACGAGCGATTTGATAGCCTAATCCACTGCACGAAAAAAAAGGAAATAGCAACTTGTTCTATTTCTAACAGATGAATATCGTAGCAAATAGTAGCCTATGTCGGTATGGCGATGGCAGCTTAAAAAAACATTTATTTCACTCATCTCGCTGAAATGAACATAGAATGTGGCCTGTTGCGCAAAGAAATTAATTAGGCATATGATCTGCATCTCCGTTAACCAAAAGCTAGTTTTCATCTCCATTGTTGGCGTGAAATATGTCTCCATAGTGTCAGTGAAGTGATAACATTATGCAGTTGCAGGTAGCCAGTGTTCACGTCACGGGAGTCAGAAAGAAGCTACCAAGACGGACCCTGCTCTGTTTCTGTCCCTCCCAAACTGCGCTAAAATTGTTTAGTCTATTTAACAGCCAGAATTTTAAAAAAAAATGCCTGGGGGAGGCCCTTTTATTATCCACACTACCTCTTACAAAATAGGCATACTCCAACGTCCATCTAGCTCTTGTGAAGTATGAACTTCTACAACACTGCCTACAGAGTACAATTGTCAGCAGTCAGTTACAGCATAATGTGACTTAATGGCCTGTGTGATTGGGATGTGGATTGCTCATTTATTATGAGTAGGCCTATAGGTTATGGTATGGCTATGGTATGGTATTCTCTCCAATATAATAAATACAACACATTGGGTTTGGCAAGAAATTTGGCAATACTACTTTCACAAGTGATGGCACCCCTGCATGGAGACAGAAGATTGTCCGTTTTGCTTTTAAGGATTTCATCTGCAATGGGAAAAAATGGAACGACATGTAGGCTATGCTTACTTAAGTGCTGGACCTGGACTCGACTTGATCAATAGGGACTCGACTCGGACTCGACGTGGATCAATAGTGACTCGACTCGGACTTGACTCGGATGAGTAGTGGACTCGACTCGTACTTGACTTGGAATTTTTTTTTAATGACTTGAACTTGACTTGGACTTGAACACTGGGGACTCGAACCTGGACTCGGGGCATAGTGACTTGACTACAACACTGCCAGCTTGTTAACCAGCTTGTTTGACCACCGTATGATGGTTGACCTGCTAGACCAACAAATCTTGCGAAAACATACCTTCACCTGGTTTACCCAGCTAATGGCGGCCTTACATTATACGATTTTGGTCTGTTTTCACAGTCGGAGACTACATTTCCAAAGTCGGACAGAAATCATGGGAGTTGTACTGGAATCGTGGCGCGCTCCCGTCAACTAGATCGTTAAGTGTAAGGTGCCAATCTTAGCGGTTTTAAGTCAGTCAGAGTCAGTCCTTTTCTAGTTTTGCCGTTACGACAATATCAAACATGTTTTATATCATCGCAAGTCTTTCTAGTCGTGGCTCATGCAAATAGTGACGTGAACTATAAAAACCAATAGTGACCTCTCTCCACCAAACAGGAAGGGGCAAAGTAGGCGACAGCTGTAGCCTATAATTATTTGTTATTCTTATAATATTTGTCATTTCTTATACATATTTAGTCGGCTCTTCCACGTGACAGAACAACTCTATATCGGTTAAGAATGTCACGCATGAAACAATGCTGCAGAAACACGAAAATACGACTTTTATAATTTTCAGTTCCTGTTTATCTATTGTAAGATGGGTTTAAAGGAATCGTGTTGCAGTCTTGTAAATAGTGACCCTGCAAGATCCCTAGTCATTGCAAAATCATAGTCTGTGACTTAAAACTCTACTACGATGTTGCAGTGTTTTCTGTAGACAAACATTAACATGGTTAGAAGTCATTCACACCAGTGCGCCTAAATATTTTTTTGCACTCACACGCCATAATTTTTACTCGCATATGCAAGTAAAATGGAGCCCTAGTCTGAGACATGCCGATTTTATGCTGGTCAAATGCACTTGCGCGCCGCACTTGAAACCATTACATGTGACCATTACATGTGCATTTGTTCTAGACAACTTCCTTTTTGTTCCAAATAAAATGGACTCGGTTTTACCCAGATGTATTGAAAGCCTGTTGTCTTGCTAGTGTAACGGATGCCAGCTATCTTAGCTGTGCTTGTGGAACGTTGGTAAACCTCACTCCCCGACGCCTCAAGAGTGCTGCTGGCCTCCCGATCCGAGGTGCTGCTGTTCGCGGCTTCGAGTCCGGGCGTGTGCAGGGCTGAATCGCGCAGGTTACACTAACACTATCTAATTCATTACCTAGAATCTTCTCAATCTCACTGATATCACTCCCAGAGACCAGTAATGCAGAGTCATCAGCATATAAAAGCAGCTTACATTTCACTGCAGCTGGCATGTCATTGAAAAAACAATTCGTTTGCCACATTCCGTGACGAAATAGGTTTTTTGGAAATACATACAATTTCAATTTCAACACGCCCCTCCTCTCTGTGCACAGGCCACTCAATCAGTTTTGGGATCTGTGTGTGCTCCTGCAGTCAGTAGCATCATGGGCCGGTCGTCGGGGGGGGAGGGCCTAAGAGAATTTTTTAAGCCTTAGGGTAGGGTTTAGGGGGCGTTCGTACTACCTAGGGGGGCGCTGGGAACGTGAGAGGTTTTTTTTTTTTTACATTTTAAACTTTCATGGTTTTCACATATTTTTGGTGCAAAAATAGGCTACCTGAAATAAATAGGCTATTTTCATTCATGGGTTTCTAACCCCTCTACCGTCCCAGCTACATTTTACTGTTTATCTATGCTCAGTGGTCATACAGTGCAGTTCGGGCCTGCACACGCCCGGACTCACGTTCCCCAGCCCCAGCTATCGTCATCTCTATAGCCCGTTTTCCCCTCGCTGTTGTTCTGCAGCTGCTCTGAGCGTAGTCGCCACGAAAAGACCGTTGCTAATCCGTTGGATTGTTACGGTGCATATGTTGTTCACGTGATGTGTACTTGATTTTTGTCCATGATAAAATGACACGTCTTGTTGCCTACATTTAATGTGAAAAAAAAATCATTACAACCAATGCTGATGTGGTAGTGTTTTTTTTTTTTACCCAAACAGTCTCCTATTGCTTAGGGACATTTTCTTATAATTCCAGAAGAAACCAAAACAGCACAGAAATGGGCTCGTTTTTTATTATAGCCCACCCAGGGGTGATTTCTTTTTTTTTTTTTAATTGTGTGTGTGTGGGGGCACCAGAGGATCAAAGTAAGGTCAGGGGGGCGTTTGCTCAAAAAAGGTTGAGAACCACTGCCTTAGTGGAAGGCCCAGGAGAATATTTTTGGCCTGGGGGGAGGGCCGAGGAAAATAATTTTTTCCTGATCCATGATATTTTTTTCCCCTGATCAATGATCCGTTTTCGATATTTTAAAAGGTTTGCGAGGTTTTAAAAGGTTTTGCGAAGCCATTTAAAAGTATGACAGCCGGAACTGGCAGCCTGCAGGAATAAATCTTATGGCACAGACTACACAGCCATATCTACCAGTATGTATAGATTCGCGCATGCATAAAAGTTACCTTAGTTTGTTGTGTTTGTGACTTTGTGGATGTGCTTTAGTAAAGCTTTGTGCTTCATTCAGCATTTTAAACCAGTTCTTACGCTAACGTTTTGACCAGCAATGTATCTCTCTTGCCTACCTTGCCTCCCCATTTCTATTTTCGAAAGAAGTAGCCTATGTCCATGGCCAAATCTTATCCTAGTGTTCTAATCCTTGGTGGTTGCGTGCGTGCTTGCGCTCTTATTCTCATTCTCTCTCCTGCGCAAACTTTATGTCCTGCATGCCTGCGTGTAGTTCTACTGCATAAAGTTTCGCAAATAAATTAGTTTGTTTTACAGAAATGGACTACTGCATGCAGGCTATAACCAAAAGCACACATTTTGCAAATAAGCGGGTCGGATCGCGGGTCGGGTATAATTTTGTCCTAATTAATATTCGCGGTCAGAGTTTCGGTCGGGTTGATAAAAATATCGGGCGACCGCGGGCCGCTTGTGACCAAACCCGCGCAACACTGGTTTGTAGCCCACGTGTGTGTTTATGTGTGCTTATGACATTTGCTGGCCGTTTTAACCTTGTAAACGTCATAAAACGCTAGTTTTATTTGATTCACATAGGGTGGAGGGCCTAGGAGAATTTTTTTGAGCCGGGGGGAGGCCCCTGGAAAAAAAAATTGACCAGGGGGGAGGGCCAGGCAGAACATTTTTAACCCGATCGTCTGGCGACCGCCCCAAATATCGTACAGTCCCTTATCTGGGTGTTGGCGTCCCTCCTGCTTTCAGATTTAACCTCAGCAAAGTAACAATTCTTGTAGGGCTGTTCAATTATGGCAGAAATCATAATCACGATTATTTTGGTCAAAATTGAAATCACATTAATGAATTGAATATTGAAATGAATGAATATTCAACACATATTGTGTAACAAATAAAAACAGAGATGTGTTAAAAAACAACGGAAGTTGTGTTGTTTTCAACACATTCATTTTAAGAGTGTAATGTCATCCTCGTGCACCTCTCTACTTACATTGCACTTTTCTAATCTTTTGCACTTCTGGTTAGACACAAACTGCATTTCGTTGTCTTTGTACTTGTAGGCTACTTGACATGTCTATTTTTGTGGAATAGACTAGCCTACAGCTGTGTTCGATGATCTTCAAGTAGGCCTAGCCTAACCTAATGTTGAGCAAAGTCCTACCTGTTCAAATCATGAATTGTTTCAGTTTCAGTGTATCCGATCATTTCATTCATTTATTGATGTCAGATCTAGATGAAAGCTGACTATTGAAAACAACTCTGAATATACGCGAGTAGTTTTACCATTTAGCCTAGGCCTACCTTTGATTTTAAGTCTCGTTGTCAGTGTCTTTAGGAGGATTACCAACAGGACCTTAGGCTACTTGTAGGATCGGTTAGGCTCTGTAGGATAAAGCACGTCGCGCGCAACAGGAGCTTCATACGCCGCGATTTACAGAATCCTCGCATTTGTGGTTGGTTCTGCCAGAGAACCTGTAATAAACAACTGAAGTTGTACCGAAGATATCAAATGCTGGTTAAGAAGCTTTATCTTACAGGGATACTAAGGCCAGTAGCCCATGTGGATTTCTGCGACCCATTTTACAGGAATCTTGGTGATCATGCAGAAAGACGGATAGATATCGAATCTTGTCAGGTAAAGCGAACTGGAGTAGCTTGAAACACAAGTGAGACTTGTGACACACATAATGAGCGTTATGTAGGCTACTGTGGTGATGGGAAGGCTGCTTTGGTTGTGAAAACATGTTACGGTGATTTAATTTAAGATAGACAAGTTTTGATGTCTCCTTCAGGTGAGGTAGCCTATGGGCATATTAGATTCATGAATAAGGCTTGTCTGCCTATAAGATCGCCTTTCACATATCTTACTGATGTGAAACTAGCATGGATGATCTCCCATATATTAGCCTATAGCAATAGGGAGATTTGCTCTGTGTTTCAGGGGATCAAAACAAGGTTGATGTGCAATGTGCAGCGTTGGACCTTCTGGATTATTTGGATTACTAAAGCTACAACTCACGTGATAACCCAGTGGGCTACAGTCCATAGCCTATTGGCTACCGCTAACTGCCTGAAACATAGCCTACGTGGGACTAATAAATAGCCTAGGCATAACATTAGTCATGTGTAAGAATGACATCTAGGAATCAAGCAGAATGCCAGCGTGACACTGTAATATGTATTTGTATGTAGCCTATGATTTAAAACACCCTGTCACATAGGGCAGATAGGCTGTAATCCCATATGCAAATAACCTGCCTGGTCTAGGTCACACATAATCCACCTGTCTATTTGTTTCAGTCCTATCACACTTAAACGTTTGGGAACCTAACTGGTAATGGTTAGATCAATCATTCCACACTTCATTGTCCACATATTTGTTTATTACGTGATTAACACATGTGCAATAGTTGGCCTCCTCAGTTTGAGCCTGCAAATTGATGTGAGTGGAAACTGAGCATATCATTGAAGCCTTTTTGTAAAGTTTCACTTGGTTCATATGACACCCTTAAATGGTTCTACAGAACTCTTTAGAAGTGTTAATCGAAGGATCCCTAGAGGGTTCTTTGAAGCCAAACCAAATGGTTCTATATGGGTTCTATAACTATTTAGGGGTTCTTAGGATATTCCAACACCTTTTAATCAATAAAATAGTAATAAACTGTAAAATATAATAAATTAACTTTACTTTAAAAAGTATGCAAACTCATTACCTCAGTTAGATTAAGGTCACTAAATGTATAGAAAGTTAGTGAAACTTGTTTATCCTGAGTGTGCAATATTTATTTTAAAGTAATATTAGTAGAGATGTGCCGATAACAATTTCCTGGTCCGATTTGAGTTTCCGATTTTTCATAGTTTGACCTGCCGATACTGATTTTAGACCGATTCCGATTTTTTTTTCTCCAACCATTATACAGCATATTCAAAAATGTATTTTCTGTCTTTTCTTTAATAGACATTTAATCAGCTTTTCAATATAGTGGGGCTGTTAAGCTCTTAAAATAAGGACGATCATGCTTTTTATGAAAGAAGCATGAAACTTTTAGGGTTTGTTCTTGATGACCTAAGCTTTAATTTAAGATCTGGAGGCATTCACAGTTTGACCTCTGAGGTCAGATAGAGGTCACTGACCTCTGTAATATGTTGTGACACTACAGTAGCCTAGAAATCTAGACGCGCCCCTAGCAACTCTCCGTTGGCTTGTGAGCTCCAGAAATCGAAACTTAATCAGGCCATTGAAATCGTGTATAGAGTCGTTTGGTGGGCTTAACATAATAATTGATGGCAGAGTTGCAACGGTTTGGCTGACAACTGATTATCCCGCCCCTCGGACTGAGCACTGCGAACGGTGAATGCCCAGACCCTACATTTTAATGTGGGTCTGGCTCGCCAGGCTAACACTACAGGTGAATGGAGTAAAAAAAAAAATAATATATCACCATGAAACTTTCTCAGTTGATTACTCATGTTAAGCTAAGAAAAAATCTATTGAAAGTTTTTTTTATATTTTAATGTTTAAATATGCAAATTAGGCCTTATCTCATTAAAAATGTGCTAATTTGCATACATTTTAAAAAACAAAATCAGATTGTCTGATAAAGCCAGGCTCAAAATATGTTTTTCATTTTGTTGTCATATGAGATGGGAAAAGAATTATTGAGGGGTTTATGGACATCTACTTCTATTATCCTGTAATTCACCTGTACCTCTGTGATATGAAATTTCTAGGCCCAAAATTAGAAATGGGTGTATCTTAGGATCTAAATGTGATAGAAATATAAACTAAATATGTTTTTCCATGTTTCTGGGCATGAGGAACTCATCTATAGCATTGATAGCACTCTCAAGAGGTCAACATCATTAAGTGCAGTGAAGATCACTGGCAAAACATCTACTTCTGTTATCCTGCATATACAGTTAAGAACAAAATTATTCATACTAGGAATGTTAAAGGAGAATTCCGGTGTGATATTGACCTAAAGTGTATTGAAACATGATACCGAGTGTGAACGTATGTCTCATAGCCCATCTCGGCTTGTCCCCTGCACTCCAAAATCTGGCGCTAGTTAGCCGATGCTACCAACAGCTTTTTCAATGGTGGTGCTTTGGCATCGGGCTAGCCATGCAAATAAATCACTGTTTTACACCATTTACGAGGCTCAATGTATCTCCACACTTCATTGGTAGACTTCCGAGGGCCCTGACATTTAAAACGAGACATTGACAGGTCTCAAAACACAGCACAGACTCACCCAAATAGGTAAACTGTTAATGCATTAAATAATTATATACATAATGTCTAACATAAGTCTGTGTATCCCCCATCTTCATGCTCTGGCCAGCATCAGGCTCTTACGGGCACATCTGTTCCACATGAATGTAACTTTAGCCAGTATGCTAGGCTATATGTGGATATGTAGTATGTCAAGAATAGTGCCTATGAAGGAGCTTTTAGCTCGGTTGACTGCACGCTCGACTCCCGATCCGGGATAATAGCCTACTGTTCGCGGGTTCAAGTCCGACGGGTGCAGGCAGATACTAAAGTTCATATTTTTAAACGTACATTTTCCAAAGCTGGTGATGTCTTCAGTAAAAAGAGCCGATTAAGAGCCAGCACAGCAGAATAAATCATATTCTGAAATAAATATAATTTGTATTTGAGTATTCGTGCATTTCTGCAAATTCATGCATGTCTGTAATGTTGGTGTAGGGAGTTTTACTGACCACCAGATGGCGTTGTGGAGTAGTGTGTCAAAAGCTTCGAAGCATCAAACCAGTTTGGCTGTAGAAGTGCCACTGTTTCAAAAGCCTCGCTCGGCACATCCCTAGTACTCGTGACCTCGAGAAACAAAGATCTGAATGTGAAACCTTGCCAGATTTCTTCTTTAAGACCTCAAGGATAAAATAGATAAAGAATGTATCCTTAATACCGCCGTCAGGAAACGTTTCCTTAAAGTTTACAGAAGGTTACACAAAACTATAATACCTTTAGAGGACGTTCTGGGAGTGTCAGTTAAAGGATAAAACATTTATCCTTAGTATAACTGTCAGGGAACGATCCTTTAAAGTCCGCTTAAGGTTACACAAAACTATAGCTTTAGAGAACATTCTGGGAATGTCAGTTAAAGGATAAAAAATGTTTATTTAATATAACAGTCAGGGAACGTTCCCAAAAGGTTCCCTGATGGTGAAGTTAAACCATAGACTGTATATATATCTTCATTCTTGTGATAGTTTTTGGTCTTTTAAGCACTTCTTATACATTATGGTTTGTATGCAGTAGTACTGTTTTATTTTCATTATAGGCTGTTGATTAATTTGACATTTTTTATTATTGATATTCTCCTTAATGTAGTCTTACCATGTTTTTGATATTATATTATTGATTGAATGGGCATTATTATTTATTATTGCTTTCCCCCCTCATTGTTTATTTCATTAGGCTATTGATTGATCCCTGTTTTAAGTATTATATTGTTTTGTATTTGTTAAGGGTAACCATAACCATCATCATCATAATGTGGTATTTTCTTATGCACTTGAAACAAAGAATAAAAATGTTTCTTTAAGCGTGAGTACCACTTTAAACACATCACACACTGAACAGCAAAGTAGCTTCCTGATTATGTGTAAAATGTTTACAGAGTATCCTGATGTAGTAGGTCCATGTTCTCATATTTTTACAGCTGACATGAAGGCTGCAGTATTACATTTTTGATTTATAATGGAGCACCCTCTCTGGTGAAAGACTAGCAAGCCTGTGGTAGAGGCATACGATCACAGACATATTGAGAGAGCCTATCAATGAGTTGTCACAGTTTTCAATTTAGACGTATTATTTTGAAATGGGGTACGTCTATGGGAGGATTTACACATCACTGGCAAGACCTGATCAAATCATACCAATGCAAAATGCTTCTCCAGCAGTGCAATCATAGGTAACAACGATACCTTAACTCAGCATTTTCAGATACCGCTGTTATGAGCATACTAAGCAAATTGTCCATTTGTAACTTTGAATCCTACCTCACGTTAAGCTATGGTCCAATAATGTGTTCACTAAAACACAAGTAAAGTTATTTGTCGGGCTGATTCATAAATGGGCATACCGAGGTTGTCGACCTAGCAGGCTAGGTGGCGTTTATTGCCATTTGCAAAACTAAGCAAGAGATAACGTTAATGAAACTTAACATCGCCTTCTCCAGTGACAAAGTGTATTCAAATGAAGTTGCAACGATGATGGCGGCAATCACTGGTTACGTTAGACCATTTGAAACAAGTAGGACTGTAAATTATGGTGACTATGGCTAACTTCACTTCGGATCAATATAGCAGAGCCCTTTTACTTTACCTATCAACTGGCTAATGCTAGCATGATGTAGCATGCTATGAGCTAATATACTTAGCATCTGAAAAGAACAAGCATCTTTTTTCACAAAGAATCTGTAACAACTAACAACGATGTCTCTTACAAACAACTACACAATGTATGACTATCAATATGTATTTAGTCAGACTGTGATAAGATATAGCCTAATGATAATAACAGCAACACTTATTTAGGTTAGATTATGTGTCGAAATCAGGTGTCGTTAAAATAAGTGAGCGATGGCGTGGTAGTGTCTGCAGCCTAGACGGTAAAACATAATGGACAAAGCGTCGTGTCTGCAGCCAGCCAGCTGTCAATCATAGGTGTAAACACGCCCTTTTTAGATTTGTTAATATAACATTAAAAAAATAATTTCAGCGAGAAAAGAAAAATTGTGTGTATTGAAGCATCTTGAAAACTATTTTTTCGAATAAAAAGTTGTTGATACAAAAATAGTTTTAGGTGAGAAAAGTGACACGGAAAGTTGGCTACTTGGCCATTGAAATACATGGGGATGGGCGGAGTTACACATTGTACTGCAGCCAGCCACCAGGGGGCTCTGGACTAACGCTCGCGTCACTCTTAACAGACGGCACACTGTCCAGTTCTATATATACAGTCTATGGGTTAAACAGCTGTAAGATGTAAGACTACCCACCCCCATCTGAATAATTCCCACTCACTAGGTTAGGAATTTCCTGTCAAAGATCTTCTATTTTGGTCGTAGCCTATCGTTTCCAACAGTAGGCTAGGCTACACAAAATATCCAAACGTCTTTTACGCACCTGATATCATCCATATTTCCACAAACAGAAACTCCCCAGGACACGTCTCATTCTTGTTGGCATATTTAAGCAATATCACACGAGTGGGAGCGGGGTTGGTAAATGATATCCCAGCGGCTGTAATTTGGCTGTAGGTACGAGGCCGAAGGCCATATAACGTAGCCTAGCCTATACTGGAAACGACCCAGGCCATCTGGTAATAGGCAGCAAATTTTACAAATGCTTTCAAACTTTTGAATAGGCTACATCAGAGGTTCCCAAACTGTGAGGCGCGCTTCCCCTGGAGGGCGCCAAATAATTTGAGGGGAGGCGCGGAAGGTTGATTCAAAAAAGAAGGAAAAACGTTTATTTCATTTTAGAACTATCTATGTTTTTTTCAATGATTAGGTAATTGTCAACATTAGAACATCGAAATAAATCAAGAGATGTATACTAAATCTAAGTGGAAAGTATTATTGATCCCTATCCTGTGTGAGAATGTATTGTGCCAAACTTCATAACGTAACTTAGCAACAGTAAAAGTTACCAGTGAACGGTTAGCCCAAGAATTCTCGTCGGCAATTAAAAATTCCACTGGAGCTCCAAGCTGGAGCGCGCGGAGGTGTCACTGTTTTCAGAGGGGAGGCCCACATTGATGGAGTTTGGGAACCCAGGGGCTACATCAACTCTCCTGGGCTTATATACCAACCCAAATAAAGTTTTACCCATTATCATTTAACATTGTTAGGCCATGTTACATCATACATATAGGTGTCTGAATTGATTCTGCTATAGTTATTGTATTTAGCAGACGCTAAACTCCAATAACTTGACTATTAGGCTACTTTACTACGAAAATTCAAACAGAACCATCAATGACGTTTGTCACATTCTTTATTATTCCTGCTTAAGAAATTTCATTTTATCACTGGCAGTCAGAGGTTTTCTGGTGGAGAATCCTCCATCACCGTGTCACCGACCGCGCTGCCCATTGATGTAAACATGGACTCAGTTCCAGAGTAGGGCATGGCCAACAACAGCTCATTTGCATTTAAGGCAACAGGCCCCAGAAACAGCCTATTCTGAAAGGGAAACTGAAACTGGCAAGAATGGAGCTGCTGATAATGGGTAATCTGAGGAGATTTTTTTGCAAACAGCTTCAGGGACATGTTTTGTGCTGGTTTCTCTTGGTTAGTGGCGTAATGCGTTTTAGGTCGTGTACGATAGCGATTTTGGTTGAGCCAGACCACTCCTTAGGTTGTTAATTGCCACACCCCTTGGCAAGAATGGAGCTGCTGATAATGTGTAATCTGAGGAGAATTTTTTGCAAACAGCTTCAGGGACATGTTTTGACCAGGTTTCTCTTGGTCAGGTCTAGGTCTATTTTGACTTGTTAACAAACTAGATCGTAACAGAAAGCTGTTAGCTTTCCTAAGCCACATAAGGTATAAGATAGTCCTATTACACAACATAAATTTTCACTAGGCTATGCTGGTGACACAAATAAAATCTCCTTTGGGAACCAATGGCTTACAGTATCAAGCGGACTTAAGCTGCCACCTCGTGGCGAAAAGTTCTAGCAGCTGCGTGAATCACGGAAAGTGCAAATGAAGTGGCCACTTCTAAATGGAACCCACTGTACAGTAGCTGAAGGTCTGTGGCTAAAGCGGCCATAATGAAAGTGTTATCATTGCTTGGATGCTTCACTCACATGTGCTTTTTACTCGCATAGAGTACAACCAGGGGCGTCACTAGGAGTGCAAAAGATCCGGGGCTTTAGCCCAGCAATTTTTTTTTTTTTTACAGGGGTCTGGGGTTTTTTCCCCAAGGAAATTTTGAAAATTGGGCTGTTAAAGATGCAATTTCAACATAGTTTGAGAAGGAAAGGAAGGCCAATCGTTTGGGTCCTCATCATCATATTTTAATAACTAATAAAGCTAATTTTCCCTCACTAGACCTAAGCCTACTGAGTATATGGTATTTATGGGGCATTAAGAGAAAATAATCGTCATTTAACAGAGACCTCAAACCCAAACAATTTTTTATGCCTGTGACTTGATGAATGAATGCATCATTTTCAGGTGCTACTCTAATTGCTAACTGTAAATGGAATAATCCAACACAACTCAATTTCCAGTTTGCATGAAATCATTGGTATGTTTGCCTAGGACTACCTGTGGCTAGCCTGGCTCTTCCACTCTGTTTATAACCTATGGTAGCTTGCAGTGTTCAAAAAAGCCTGTTGACTACTGTACTAGTAGACTTAAAGGTAAACTATGCAGTATTGGCAATTTCCTTACCGTTTTTTCGGTTTTTGCTTATTTTTCACTTGCTCTGTCATGACGAATGTCTGAGAAACTCCATCGCTACCTTTTTCTAGCCGGTGCCTGGGCGTGTATGTGTATTTTAATGCAGTAAAGCAATTTGTTACACTCGTTATACTTCCTGACACTGAGGCCGTCGGCCCGCCGGCCCACAGTTGCAAGGGTGGTTTTTCCGCTCACAGGCGCTAAAGGGAAGCGAGACGGCCACCATTCAACCCGAAAAAAGTCATATAACCATTCCAATGACTCTGAAGCTGGTAAATGAAGGTAAATTAAGCTAAAAAACTTGCATATTAAGCTAAAAAAACTGCATAGTGTGCCTTTAATGGAACAAGTTCATGGAAAACGAATGCTTATGAAGAATGTGATTCAATCCCACAGAGCCGGTAGGAGACGTAAGTATGTTTATCTCTTTAGTTATCCAAATGAAGTGTCTTAAAGCTAGCGAGGCTGGCTACTAGCTAGTAACACAGACCATTAATTCAAAGCTAGAGCTGGCTGCTTTTTTCACGAACCTGAGCTGATGGAAGTATCAGGGGTTGGAGAAGATTATGTCCCCCCAAAAAAAATACCTTCTTGTATCCATATTAACTAACTATACGCTGCAATAGTAGGCTATTAAACTGTAGACGGTCTCTGGTAACATCAGTTCGACAGAGGGGGGAAGACTGATATTGAATTTGCAACAAATTATTCTGACTCCATAAGGAACGCCAGGTCAGCATTAGTAACAATGTTGCAGTTGTGGCTGCTGGCTGTGGCGTCCGATTGGAACGTCATAAAAATCTCTGGGGCGATTTTAATCATTATTTTTTGAGGCACAGAGATCCGGGGCTATTCCCATGACATCCAGGGCTATAGCTTCGAATGGCCAGGTCTAACGACGCCAATGACTACAACTACCAAGCTGGAATCAAAGCACATCGATTCCCCTCTCACAGCCTACACATGCACTTCAAACAAACAAATAGGCGTCTCAGTCTCACGCATGTATAGCCATAGGCAAAACTGTATCGGACCGGTGTAACGTTGGTAAATCATCCATCGCACAGAATGATTTGCACATGCAACAAATATGTGTACACAGCCCTGCCCTGGATATATCTCTCAAAGCATGCTCTAAAATATTTGGTTTAAATAAAGATGTAGATCATCAGGGGTGCGTTAATAAATCTACATTGCGGCGAGTTGACACAAATTTCACTTTGACGAATTGATGTAGTCAATTATGTCGTCTCAGCCCTAGTTACTTTACTTTGAACCATGTTCTTCCTTACTTGAAACACCTTTGAAAATAGAGGATTGAAGTAGCCTAGTGGGTGTTTGGGAATGAGCGTTAGCTCAGATGTTTAAGACTTTTTGTGGTCTTAATGGAACATTTTACAAAGCACTGACAGGGCCACCAAGGACTGAGCGAAACAACAGCAGAAAAACCTATTTAGCAAGCAGAAATGCCCCAGCCCGGTGTTTAGGATGCATCTTTTCCATTAGAAAACCATTGCGTTAGCGAACGCGTAGTGGCTAACTCACTTAGCTCCTGTTAGTAGGCTATGGTCAAAAAAGAATGTGATGACAGTTGAAAGATACAATTACAGTGATGTTATCAATTCGCTTGGTATAACCGCATTTATGGTTTTCTACAAATGCACCGATAATCAAATTGGCCTCCTTCACTCAACCAATACTAGCGGGAACATTATTTTACCTGGTCCTAGGCTATTGATATAAATTGTATAAGATTAACGTAACGTAAAAAACCAAGCATGTCCGATAAACATTCTCAAGGCTTCAAGAAGAAATGGGAATTACATTTCATGTGAAAATCATCCTACCCTTATTAGACATTCTATGCGGTAAAGAACAGTGTTGTCCTTGTAGGAAGCATCTATTGTTTTTCCAACCCACTTTAGATTAACTTCCAACAAAGTAACGTCTTGCTGCTGCGCCATCTGGTGGAAAAACTATGTAACACCAATACTGGAAATGCAGCCGAAATGATGATGAATATTCGGTTTTCCTTTAATCCTACTAAATTTGTAATTATGTATCGGCTGTTATAATTATAGTATGTGCGTGTCTGTGTGTGCATGTACGTGTGTATGTTGATGTATGTATGTGTGTTTGTGAGAAAGAGTGCGTGTAAGACAATATCCTCTTCCAGCATCCCTTCGCTCAACACCACCATCTACAGGCCAATGAGTGTAGAGTGAAAGGACAGCTATTTATCTTGCTGACATTACATCCAGTCCTCCTCATCAATTTTACTTGTAACATAAAAGGAACTGGTCTCCTCTGCAGCTTTGCTGTTTGGACCCATGACTGTATTAAGGGTGAGACCCCAAGTACATTTGTCGCAGAGGTCTGTGCTCTATTGTGTTAGGCACTCATTAAAGGAACCGTATGTAAGAAATGTATTTCAATTAATCATAAAATGGCCCTGATATGTCACTAGACATTAAGAAATCATGTTCATTTCAAATACTTATATCACTGACAACAGTAGTCCGGCCAGGATTATGATATGTCATTTAAAAAGTGAAGTTGCAGCCCTCAACTGATGTTGTTGTTGTGTTTTGTTATGTCATGTTGTGTTTTGGCCTGATGCGCCACCCTCCACCTATCTACTAATCACAAAGTCAGTAGTGTTTCGGCATCTGGGTTGGCAACCTCGAGTCAGGGGGGAGGGGGAGGGGATACACCGCACTACAGTAATTTGAAAGTGATTGCAGTACCAGTTTTGGCCACAATCTTACATATGGTTCCTTTAATTTACTATTATGGAACACTGAGTGGGTACGTACATTTGTGTACATCTGTCCTATGCCATAAAGCTAAATTAATGGGATTCATGTAAATAATTAAGTGTAAGACCAGGGCTCTACAGTGCGCCCATTTCACTCGCACATGCGAGTAAAAATTATGCCGTGCGAGTGCAAAAAAATATTTAGGCGCACTGGTGCGAATGACTTCTAACCATGTCAATGTTTGTCTATAAAATACACCGCAACATCGAGAAACATTACTGGTGCAAACCATAGAATCACGTCGCTAATGCAGCATAAGAACTACACCTCCCATCAACGTTAGCAGTTTCGCGTTGTGACTCGCTAGTAGTCGCTTCTATCAAATCCAAGAGCGCGCAGAAAAAGCGGAAAGTTAGACTAGCCAGCCAAGATGCAAAGATTGAAGAAATTAGTTCTTCTATCCACCGAATTCATTGGATATAGGAGGAACAGGATGAGATTCTGAGAATGCAGTGAGAGAAGGAAAGGTAACCTAACATGCCTTTTAGCCCAGTTGATGTATTGGCTGCAATATGCAAAATATAGCTGTAGCGAACCGCCACAAAAGTAGCCTCCCGTAATATTCCCATTTTATTCAAAGGTAGAACGCTACTGCCAACTCCAGGCTTCCACGCATGCTTGTTTGTTTACACCGAATACAAGCTGGAGTGCAAAACGAAAGTAGGCATAACGTTTGTCTACTGCCCCCATCAATGCAGATATTTCAAATAAACACTAAAAGTATAAAACATATATCCTGATTAGCCTATGTTGGGTTTTGTGGAAGAGAAAATGGACTGTTTTAGTAGTAGTATTAGGCAGTATGCTGTCAGATAGGTCACCATCTGACTGAAAATAAAGTAGGCATTGATCTTTGAAATCCTGTTTCCTGTAGCCTAAATGTTGTCAGTCATTCTTAATATTTGCAATTGGTGCACTGGCATGTTTAACTGTTAGCTGCAGTATAATGTTACATTAAGTTAAGTACAGAACTGATTGTGCGCCCAAATTTTTGTCTGTGCTCCTAAATTTTTTAACTTGGGCGCACAAGTGCTCCTGAAAATAAATGTTAGTGTAGAGCCCTGAAGACTTTGTTTTGTTGTTGCCTACGAGTTACTAGAAGAATGCAGATGGCAGACATTAGGCTGGTAATGAAAGTTAGAACTGTGCAGGCCTACTTTCCATTAAGTAGGCAAGTGATTCTTATGGCTGGGTCAGATTAAAGTTTTTTTGTCTTCCACAATTGTCTTTTAGGATGGACCATATCAGACTATCCGATAATAGAACCATAAATTCGTCCTGCGTCTTGGTCGGGAGATTGGCCATATTACAAGATCATGTAAGGGTGGCCAAGAAGTGCAAAACAAATTTACATTTGCGGGTGTATACTTACAATGTCCAAGCACAAAATTACATGTCATAAAACAAAATTACAATCTAAAACAAATTTACAACCCGGTGAACACTTTTACCACGGGCTAACACTTTTAAGTGTCAAGTTTTGATACACATTTACAAACAGCAGATGATGATGATTAAATCCCCAAATCCATTGCAATTTCATGTTTAGAAGCATTATTCTTATATTATCTTATTATTTGCCCACACAGGTTTAAACAGTGATGAACTCCACATCTTTACTTCTGTGAGACTTTGCCTCTCTTGGATGGTCTTTATCATTGTGCCAGTTAACTTAATTAGTTGTGTAATGTTCCTCCTTTTGTTGTCTTCAGATTCAGTGAGATTTATTCATCACATACATAGTTATATTAGTATAACAAGCAGTGAAATGTAAGTCTGGTTAGCTTCATGACTGTGTAAAGTAGAAATAATCTGACAAATAACACCTATGACATTAACATAGTAATTTATAATATTGTGCATATGGAGTAAAGATTGCAGACTCGGTACTTAGCTCATTGCACCCTTTAATTACTCAGTGAACTTATATCTGTTAATGATAGGGTCATATTCTTGTCACTTTACTTAGAGCTGACAAATAACACTTATGATATTGCATAGCTGTTTATAATTGTGTGCTGTAGGGAGATGTATAAATTATTATAACTTTATTACATATAATTATAGCTATAGATATATAGGACTACAGTAGAAGTCAAAACTCTTTATGCATCACTATATGCATTTAGCAGAGAGAAGTAGTTATGATGCATCATAAAACTGACAAGTGAGTCGGCAGATCTTGACATATTTATAATGCATTATTCAGATTAAAATTATAATCATTCATAATTAGTTGTCATAATGCATCATGAAGTTGGTTATGATGACTTGTGAATACATATAGATGGTAATAATGAGCATTACAATGCTTTATAGACACCTTATAAAACATTATGAATGCATTCATAGGGCGTTATAAATACAACCTTCATAGAAAGTGTTACCGAAGAAAGACAGTTATACAACATTTCCAACTTTTTGTTGCCCCCTCTCCCAACTTTTTTGAGATGGGTTGCTGGCATTGAATTCAAAATGTGCTCATACTTTTCATGAAATAGTCCAATTCGTCATTTTTATATTTTCAATTGATATGTTGTCTAGGTCCTGTTTGCAGCTAAATATGGGTTTACGAGATTTGCAAATTATCACATTCTGTTTTTATTTGGATTTTACACAATGTCCCAACTGTTTTGGAATTAAGTTGGATACTGTATGTAAACATGTCAGTATTGTTTAGAAGATGTTCTGCTGTATACCCAGAGGAAAATGTAGATATCTTGTTTCACAAAAATAAATCCAGTCTTATTTGGAGGTTACTGTATCCTGGACTTTTTTTCAGTAAAAACCCCTTTAGGAGAGATAACAAGCTAAATAAGATCAGTGGATTAAGGAAACAAAACAAGAACATTTAAGATCTTAAATTGAACATAATTTGGACTGAGACAAAAGAAAGGCTTTAGAGTTTCTTTTTTTAAATTTCTAAGGCATTGCCTATTGTCTCATTAATCAAGTACAATTTAAGTCCCATTTAGGTTCAACTCACTTCAAAATACTCTTCTGCCATTCTTTTTCTCGTAAAGGGATTTTAGGGGGTCTACGTTTTATCAACCAGCCCTCAGTGGTTAAATTCCCCAAAAACCCTTTTGGATTTAGCATTTGGCCATGGTTGTTCTGAGAAATTCCAAGCTGATAAGCTAATGTTTGTTCTCTAAGCTGATGTGTGGGTGCTACACATTGGTGGTGGTTAGTGAGGTTCCCCCTTCACCATTGAAAGCTTTGGGTGTCTTGAAAGCGCTATAGAAAGACAATGTGTTGTTATATTTGTGCTATATCTTGTGCAAGTGGTGCCGTCTATGCTATTGACATGTCTTAATCTATCAACGGGTGGTGGGCTTGGGAAGGTAGAAACCACTGTTGAGCCCTCTGGAAGCTTTTTTTTTCTTAAAGAATCAAAGTTAATACCATTAGCTTTAGGTACAAGCTGTTATTTTACTGTTTGTAACTGTATGTGACTATGACTATGCAAAGTCAGGCATAGAACATTGTGGTAGTAGATAAAAATCTCTTCTTAATGAGGCTGCTATAAATATACTTCCTGCAGGTCAGTTACAGTTGCAGTGCTAGTTAGACAGCATTGCAGAGACTACTAGCATACAGACAGTTTGAACATAGAAATGTGAATCATTTTTTAAGGTTCTAGTAGAGCTGTAACTTAAACAAGCAAAATATCTGGGGGAAGGATACATCTGAAAATATTTGATACAGGTTGTTGTGCAGATGTTTATTAACCTAGTCATTTAGGCTAGATTCAATCCCAAATTGTGATGGCAAATAATTTAGTGTTTATGTGTTTCCACATGTTTGGGGATAAAACTACAAGCTGGAATAACATTGCTTTTTTCTATACAGATGAGAGGGAAGACATTCAGAAGAAGACGTTCTCAAAATGGATAAACTCTCAATTCTCCAAGGTATGCCATATTGTTGAGGTTGTTTGTTATTGATTAGGAAGGTTTATTATAGGCTAGGTGATGCTTACAGTGTACATCATTGCATTTTGTATAATTTGCTCCAGTTTTACGTTTATTCATTTAAAAGATTTCTCTTGAGCACTTAAAAGTGTTAACATTTGTTCACATATGGGAGAAATCTCTGTTAGTGAGCACCTCACTAACCTATCCATATGACAAGTATGACATCCAAAGATGCTGATAAAATGCATGATTACTGTATAGATGTTCCCAGGCTATTGACAATAAAAGGCCACTCTAATATGTGCACAACACAATGCTACAGATGTCACAAATGTGGGGGAGCATGCAACTGAAGGATTGTCGACCAGAACTGTTGCCTCTGAACTGAATGTTAAGGTGAAGTGCTCACTAATACGTATTCAAAAACAAAGATTATCTTTATACGTTCTATTTATTATTGTAGTGGGCGGGGTTCGCCACAGTACTGTTTTCTCTCGAGGAAGCTGGTTCTTATATCCTCTGGAATGCAACTCCTCCTGGCAATTTGACCGTATTGCAATTTTGATGTGACCTATGTGCTCTTCATAGCAACCGGTATCAACGATGCATACAGTTATGACCAAAA
Source organism: Alosa alosa (assembly GCF_017589495.1). Taxonomy (NCBI): domain Eukaryota; kingdom Metazoa; phylum Chordata; class Actinopteri; order Clupeiformes; family Clupeidae; genus Alosa; species Alosa alosa. The sequence continues at coordinate 32,140,164 of NC_063205.1, read as the reverse complement.
AAAGAAATCCTTAGGCAAAATTAACTCCCCACACTGCAAAAACTGCTTATCTAATAAAATCTAACCAAGTGTTATTAATCTTATCAATATCAAAAAATCTAGTTGGTATTGTTTTCAGTATAAAGAGACTTACCTTACTTACCACTTTCTTGTACAATCATTCTCGTCTGCCATTGCGTTAAACACATTTGTCTGAAAAACAAGGAAATTTGGCTGCCAGTGCGTTGAGCAAATTTGTCTTGATAAGACCAATTTTAGTGCATTTGTTAATCGACTTGTTAAACCTTTCCTTCAAGGTGGCCGCGACAGGAAGACAACTAAGATAGCCTAAAAACACTTACAATGTTTACAATACTTCAATTTGTCTGTAGACAACCTCACCACACTACCACAAAAGTGTCATTCTATTTTGAACATTGTCAGTGGTGTAAAATCGTTTTGATTGTATTCCTGGTATGCTTTCACTGTAAGACAATTTGGTGTTAATGTAAACAACGTTCTTGCTTAAAACTCCACCAATTTACGTAATTATGCTTTCAAACAACATTTTGAAATAAAGCCGCAAGCGGCAATGGCGGGCCCGAGCACCTCCGGTCCGCAACCCGTGACATTTCGGAATCCAACAAAGCACCGACGTGGTGCATTTGTGAAATGTACATACAGCGGGGAAAATAAGTATTGAACACGTGAACATTTTTTTCAGTAAGTATACTTCCAGTGAGGCCATTCGCATGAAATTTTCACCGGACATTAGTATTAACTTAGGTAATCCACACATATATAATAATCCAAACATTAATGTCTAAAAGTAGTGTTATGAGTAAAACAGTGGAATGGCACAGGGAAAAAGTATTGAACACGCTAAGAAAAAGCAGTACACAAATGCAAGGAATGGCAAGGAACAAACTGGAATCTATTAGTAGTTAGAGAAATTATCCCTCCTATCTGTGCAAATTGATATAAGCTGGGTTAGTACATACTGGTGGGCTATAAAAAAGTTTTTTTGTTAGCAAGGTGTCACAAAAGAAACATTTCATGATGGGTAAAAGCATAGAGCTCTCCCAAGATCTTTGCAACCTTATTGTTGCAAAACATATGAATGGAACTGGTTACAGATGCACTTCAAAACTTCAGAATCCTCCAGCAAGCAGTATTAGAGCCATTATTTGCAAGTAGAAGGAACATCACTACATCATCAACTGGCCATGCACAGGATCTCCTTGCAAGATTTCTGACCAGGAAGTCAGAAGGATAGTCAGAAGAGTAGCCCAAGATCAAGAACCACTCTGAGAAAGCTCCAGAAAGATTTGGAGGCAGCAGGTACCATTGTTACAGAGAAAATCATAGGTAATGCATTGCCATGGCCTCTATGCACGATCACGCATGAAAAGAAAAACATGTCATAAAGTTTGCTACACAACATTTGAACAATCCTATGAAATACTGAGAGAATGTATTCTGGTTAAAAATGGATGTCATACTCACTGTGCATCACCCTAAAATTACCCTACCAACAGTGGTTTTGGAGGTGGTGGCATCATGGTGCTGTTTTTCATCTTATGGTACTAGCAGACTTCATACAGTTGAAGGAATGATGAATGTAGTAATTTTGTTCTGGGAGACTACATCCACCAGGATGATGAAGACAAAACCTTCCAGGGACCAAACCATTCAGCAGTTTTGGGTAACTCTCAGTTCACAAGGGGACCCTGAAATTTCAATATTAAAGGACTATCTGTTTAAAAGAATGGGCCAAACTATTTGACTGATTAGTTTCATCATACAGTCCTTGAAGCTGTCATTATGAAAAAGGCTGCCATTTTAAAAATTTCAGAAAGTGTCATTTTTAGCACATAACTCTAACTTTAGTTTGGATTTTTTTTATATGGGTGGATTATCTTTTAATACTAATGTCTGGTGGGGTCAGAAATAGCCACTGGATCATTGGAAGTATACCCGGTCCAATATTTATTTTCCCACTGTATTTGATCTCTGTGTGCTTTGTTTTTCCATGTTATTTTCTGGCACATTCACTTGCTTGGCCAGGTGGGGGCGCAATGCAAGGTAGGCCCATTGGGTGTCTCTGTTGGTATTTCTGCTTTCTCTGTTGGTATTTCTGTCCCTCTGAAAACTGCATTAAAATGGTATTTTTAGCAGCCATCATCCACACCCCCTCTCAGAAAATACTTCCAATGTCCATGTCATGACTTCATGAGCTAAACCATTAATGAAAGCAAAACAAACATAAACAAAACAGCCAGATGCCTCTTCATAAAATAACAAAGACACCTTCATAAACAATAACAAGTTTTATCGTGAGACTACCTATCGTTTGGAGCAGTGTAGGCTATATTAAAAGCAGAAGATTTTCAGTTTGCTTCGGGATTTACTTCACTTTTGGATTCTTTGATTAGCCTATAGTGCTAAATGTTGGGACTGTCGCAGGAGACTTACTGTAGGCCTATCAGCCATCTAAATTAAAGCTAATCAGGGAATAATAATGTGGAAACAACTGAAACAATGGGTAAATATGTGGTCCATACTGTAGCATATTGGCACGCATACACTCAAAGCAGCAAAAGCGGCTAACCCTGCTCACAAGTGCCACCTGGTGGTTGTTTGGATCATTGCACATTCACTGGGGAAAATTAAATAAAAGACGCGTGATTCATGAAGCCGGACAATTGAATGTAGAACCCACTGTAGGTCTTTACTATTTGCTTTATGATGAAAACCAAAATTTACCCACATCTACCCATGGAGAAAACACGAAAGTAAAACAGATAAATGAAAAAAATAAATATGGCAATACTTTGCGCTACTGTATCGATATAATTGCGTGCGCAAAATATAGCTATACTGAACAGGATCTATTTTTTTCCCCACCACTACCTTGCACTACTGCAACTGTGGCATAAGAATTTCGCTATTTAAAAGCATTTGCGACAGGGCTACATTAAATTCTGTTGGAATTTCCTTTCTTTGATATTAAAATGAACACGAAAGCTGGCGAAATAACTATAGGGTTAATTGTCATCACGTAAATATTGTATATATTTAATTGTCACCTTGTATATATTCAACAGGTCAGCAGCACATAGATTCACTAAAGGATTCCCTGTCTTCATTGACATAATATCAAATTGTATAGTAGTCTATGGTACAGTATCTATGTGACCCATATTCCCACAATTCTTTACAATTCTTAGCAATTTGACGACACAATCCAGAGCTCTATAGCAGTGTTTTTCTCTGGTGATCTACAGCATTTTTTGTGTTCTGCACATTGCATTGTTCTCAATTGCAAAGACGTGAAGATTTTGCAATGTCTGCCAGACAAAGCAACAGTAGCTAAAAGAGAAAGGGCGAATTGATATATCTGCCCGTCACAATTAGAATTTTCTTGAAAATGTATTTAATAATCATTTTATTCTTTGTATATTTTATTGCTTATTCTTTCCCTCAATGATTTATATAGGTTAAATAATTCCAATAAAATAGTACAAGATTAATACTGGCAGGGTAATGCCAGTGTTTGTTTTCATAAAGGTTTGTGTTTGTTTTCTAGGCTGGTAAACCTCCCATTGAAGACTTGTTCACTGACCTTTGTGATGGTCGCCGACTCCTAGAACTTCTGGAAGGCTTGATTAAGCATGACCTGGTTGGTATACTTTATATTTTAGTGATATTATTATTTTGGTGGTCATGACAATTTAAAGGCAACAGAATTAAACAGCAAAAAAGAGAATAAAGCTTTTTATGAAATGTCACTACAGTGGGCATCGCTTTCAAATGGCCACTCAATGGCCGAGTGTACGAGGCGTGAAGCTGCGTGAAGCTTTAGTACCACTTTCAGCCACTGTGCGTCGCTCTGCCACTGTACATCGCTCTGCCTGCCGCCCCTTAGGCTATTTGGGTATGGACTTGGTATGCTGGATGCTGCATGACGCAACATTCTATCTCCCGCCTGTTGCTGCATAGCGCAACATTGACTCTCCCGCTGGTTGCTGTGTAGCGCAACATGCTTTTTATTTCATGTTTCTAGGTGTGCAGAGGCTTAGATAGTAAGGTTTTGGTAGACGTTGACAATTCTTAGTATTTTTTCAGAAAACCCTCAGGAAATTATTTAGTCTAGAATGCCATAGGATTCTATAGATGTTTTTAGCAGTTTTTAGCAGACCCAGCTCTTTAGAGAACATCTACTCTCATAGCAACACTTACAACAAGTCTTACTGATCCTAGCACTCACCAGCCGTTTTAAACTGACAAGTAACTGCTAAAAACAGCACTCACCGACGCACTTATTCTTACTGTACTCTAATGTTTTTTTTAAACTGTCCTAAAATTGTGAGAATTGTTCTAAAACTTACTGTTTACCATGTTGTTAGTCGCTTTGGTTAAAAAGCGTCAGCCAAATGTAATGTAATGTAATGTAATGTAATTTCAGGAGTAAATGGGTTAAAGCCTGAGAGAGTACATAGTTTAAAAGTTGAATGTAGATAGTGTAATTGATGACAGAAAGTTGAATGGATGTTGGTAGGCAGATTGTTTAATGGATGTTGATGGATAGTTTAATGGGTGGATGAGTGAATGGTTTGAAGAGGATGAATGGATAGAAAGTTGGATGGAATGCGCCTTAAGCCCTCCTTACACTGACAGACTTTGGAAAGATTTGCAAAGATTTGGAAAAGATTTTTGAAAGACTACAGTCTCAGACCCTCTCACATCTAAAGACCAGTAGTAGAGTTTTAAGTCACAGACTATGATTTTGCAATGACTAGGGATCTTGCAGGGTCATGTTTGCATGTTTGATATTGTCGTAACGGCAAAACTAGAAAAGGACTGACACCTGACTGACTTAAAACCGCTAAGATTGGCACCTTACACTTAACGATCTAGTTGACGGGAGCGCGCCGCAATTCCAGTACAACTCCCATGATTTCTGTCTGACTTTGGAAATTTAGTTGCCGACTGTGAAAACAGACCAAAATCGTACAATGTAAGCATGGGCAGATTATGAACTTTCGGGCCCCTGGGCCCAAATGTTTTAAGGGCCCCCCACTAATTGTCGCATATGTGGGGGGGTTGGGGGTCTTCCCCCAGAACATTTTTAATTTGTTTGATGTGATTTCCTGTATTCTGGTGCATTTTGGGGATGGCCAATACTAAATTCAATCAAATTCATAGCCTACATCCTGATGTGTTGATATTGAGGCAATGATTCCATGCAAAGGCTTGGGCTTCAGGGCCCCCTGACCCCTTGGGCCCCTGGGCCTGGGCCCGGTAGGCCCGTGCAGTAATCCATCCCTGAATGTAAGGCCGCCATTATATCCTTGTAGAATGGAGAGACACAGAGAGACAGTTGACCTAGTTCAGCAGAAAGCAGTTGATAAAGGTGCAATCAGTTTAACTGGCTCTTTGATGTGGCCTAGTTGAGCAGCTGGCAGTTGATACAGGTGCAAATCAATTTAATTAGCCCATTGTGATGTCATAGTGTCAATGCAAAATCTATGGGGGAAAAATAAGCTTGTTTTTTGTTAATATCTCAAAAAAAGTTTACAAAAACGAAAAATACATTGCTTAAGTGTATTTTTCACAACCTATGTTACAGAGTTTGAACAATATACGGTAAATACTTTGTTCAAATAAATAAATTACAATTTTAACTTGTAATTTCATCATTGGTTGGGGCCATATTTGAAGTAAGGGACTTTACAGAGGATATTTTATTTAGTTCTAAAACAATGCGACATTCTATTTGGGCTATGTGTATTGTTAGTGACATAATCCAAAGCAAAAAATAAATAAATAAATGAAAATGATACCTCCCATCAGCACATCATGGTTGCCATGATCGAGTTGCACTGTATTAATTTATGAGTCATTGACAAATAAGGCTTCTAAAAGTATTTTAAGAAGTTGGAAGACTGTGTTTAAACAAGTCTTAATAGCTGCACAACATTTAGTGAATGGATGTAACTAGATTGTGGTGGATCAATCGTAGTGCCCTCTTAAATCGTAAAATATTATATGGTCTCAGTTCACTGTTGAATGGGTAGGCATAGCCTACCCTATGCTTGCTCAAAATATATGCTTTGTCTAGTAGAGGTGCTTCAAATTGGCGCTTCTAAAAACCGCCTGTCTTAGAATATGTAGAAGAGTCGGTCCAGGGCAATACCGCGCAAAACTGTCACATCCATAACGCCAACACAGTGCCATGGTAGCCTATTTAGTTGCCGTTATGGATGTGACAGTTTTGCGTGGTATTGCCCCCGTATCGTCATATCTGTACTCGCAGTCTAGCTTTCTCCTCTTTGAGCAATCCATGATTTGAAAATAACTTACTTATCGTTAACTTAGATATCCATCTGATTGTTTCTCGTCCCGTCTCCTCTCCTCGCTCGTTTCAGGCTGTCAGTAAGTCTCTTCACCATAGTAACTTTACTCACTGACTGAACTTTATCAGAATGCAAAGATTTCACTGGCTGACTAGCAGCAAGCGAAAGGATGGTTCCTGGAGCTACTGAAGTAATTGCTGTTATCCTAACCTACGAAACATTTAGCGCATCTTTGAAATCTAAATGTGAATATGTGAAAATCTAAATTAGGTTATTATGGTCCGGGTCTGGATAGGATCACGTCAGGGTCCGGACTCGGACCGTGGTCCGCCATTTGACGACCTCTGATTTAGACGCTGCGCTGAGTAGTTCGGATAGAGATTCTGATGCAATTCAATCTTTGGCTACGGATTTCTTTGGACAACTGACAACAGAGATTGACAGCGACAGCACTGGGGCTATTTTAATTCCAAAGACAAAGGGAACTTTATCAGGATGCATAGTCTTGTGGTGATTGGTTGATAGGAAATATACATAATATGCTCATTTACACTTCACAGACTTTAAAGCTGATTTTTCTCAGAACTTGTTTTTTTTCTGAGATGAGGGTAGCTTTTACATTTTTGCCAGTTTCTCTGGGTTGGCTAAACAGAATTGAACAAATGACCCCTTGTTTTAAACCCTAAGGTCTGTGGATTATGAATATCCAATAAACCCATTTTTTTCTTTCAAACTGGACTCATTTTGTTGTGGCACGCCCCATATGATGAATAAAAAAGTATATTGTTTAATAGAATAATTAGGTGCAAGACATTTTTTCAACCATTTCTTCACATTAATCTACTATTTCTTGGTTTCAATTAATGTTTTACCTGGTTGCACCTGACTTTTGCTACTAATTTCAAATTGGACAGGAATCTTTTTAGACACCTATATAAACTTTTGACTTTACTAGCAAGTTCATCCATTCAATTTTCAATTCAATAAAGAGTTTATATTAAAATAACTTTTCTTAATTTTACATTGGTTGTACCACCTGACTGTTCAATTCCAAGTATGAAAAGAAAGTAGCTATTTTTCATCAATATTTGAGAGAGATTTACAAACTTTTCACTGGAAGTACAAACTTTTCACTGGAAGGGCAGTAAACATTTCAGTAGTCATAGATAATATTTAGAGAGATGATGTAATGTTCAGTTAAAAGGCAATCAATTAAATGTACTCCTATGTTCTAATGGTATGCTGCATGTTTTTGTTTCATCAGATAAAGGAAAAAGGTTTCACAAGAGTGCACTCTCTCAATAATGTGAACAGGGCACTTCAGATTCTACAGAAGCATAATGTAAGTATAGATATTGTTTGACCTGTATCTGTTCTGTCTGGATGTCATCTGTGCAGTATGCACACATATCTACATCCACAATAGGCTCTTACAGTGTATAAGGAGGCTACTCCAGTGTCACAGTGGCGTTCTCTTTCAGTCAAAGTGCTTCAATGTCACCTTTTGTTATATGTATAACCTGCTAGGCACATATTCCTCTCTGAGTTCTTGGATGTTTTTGAATATGTCACATGTCACCAGGTATGTCACTCAGCTATTCAACTGCCTGCATGCAATCCAGAGCAGGTTAACACACCACACACTTATTAGGTTGCAGGCTCTAGTGTAGGGCTACACTAGTGTAGGGCTCCCTTTGACTCAGAAGGATGTACTTGGTATCAATGGATAGCTCTGTGTCTCCTCTCATCTGACATGCTTGCCATATCTATGCAATTATCTATTTAATATTCAGTCAGTAGGCCTACTGGTAATGTTTGTCATGGAATGTACTGTAGACTGCAATTGAATTAGTTAGGTATCTCTGCAACCGTTTATTTGTTGCCCCTGACAACAATACAGACAAAAGTCAGGATCTTCGCCACTAGCCGTTGACAATTTGTAAAACACGCGAAAATGTACATAACAGACTGGGGGAATATAATAAGACATTGAATTAAAAGTGTACCTGACAACAATACAGACAAAAGTCAGGATCTTCGCCACTAGCCATTGACAATTTGTAAAACACTATAAAAGGGAAATAAAATTAGCTTTAGGATTATCATCATAACAACAGCTACAGCGAATATGCTAATCATGGTATACATAAACGTCAGTCGATTAAAGATTAAAAACACAGTAAAAAGAAGATGACAATTTCTAAATATATACACAAACAACAGTGCATGTATAATTATGAAGCAATATATCTTTAGAATGACTCATGTTACAGCAGATCATATAAATTAACTGAAGTGCAAATCTTTTCAACCTACCCCGAAACAAAACCCCGGGACAAAAACACTGTATAATAAAGGAAACACAAAGCTTTCCAGTCGCAAGACTATCCCGTTATCCCGTGAAGGATTAGAGGTGACAGAGGGCTGCAACCCTCCTTAACCACACTTAGGTTAACATGCCGGTTACATGCAAATACAGCCAGTGAACTTAACATTTGCACATTATTACAGAAATCACTCGGGCTCCCTCATTACCCAAACCCGTAAGAAGATTAATCATTAAAATAAAACTAAATAAAAAAATACACTGTTAACGAAGGGATGGGGGTCATAAGTTTGTCAAAACCCTATGTTGCATAGATTGCATAAACCTCATAACAGGTCTCACCACCCTCCCATATCTAGTTTGGGCAGTGTGTGCACCATCACTAACTAGGGGTGAGGTTGACCTTTATGGAGCTGGGCCCTCCATGGACCTTCACCGCCAGCGTCCATGGAGGGCCCAACTCCATGATGATGACCACTCCCGCTATAGTCAAAAGGGTGACAAGACCAGTGGAACACATCTTGGACACAATCAGGGTTGAGGGATCTTGCTTCCTTAAGGAGCGTACCAGATGGCACTCGTGTGAGTCGGTGGAACACACTGGGCTTCACAAAAGGCTCATGACTAAGAGCATCTGCTACCACATTCTTGGGACCTGGGATGTATTGGATGTTGAAGTGGTATGGAGCAAGCCTTGCCACCCATCTCTGTTCACAAGCATCCAGCTTCGGCTTTCTAAGAATATATGTCAGTGGGTTATTATCAGTCCACATTGTGAAGAACTGGCCCCGCAGCCAATAACTGAATTTGTCACAAACTGCCCACTTGAGTGCCAAGAACTCCAGTCTGTTTGCAGGATATCTTGACTGAGCATAGTTCAGTGATTTGCTGGAAAAAAGCTATTGGTCGTGCAACATCTTCGTCTCCACCCACCTGCGATAGTACAGCTCCCAGTCCATTTCTCGATGCATCAACAGACAACAGAAAGGGCTTGGTGAAGTCTGGGTGTGCCAGAGTGACTCTATCCAGTAGTGCCTGTTTCAGAACGTTGAATGACTCACTGCACACAGAGATCCAATCAACAGAAGTCAACTATCTTTTCATGGTTGGCTTCCTTCGGCCTTTACCATGGCGTGGCTTCTTCATGCCTGAGGTGAGGTTGAACAGAGGTTTGCTGATGCTAGAACAGCCCTCAATGAACTGTTGATAGAAGACCACCATCCCAAGAAATGACCTGACCTTTGACGGAGAAGGGATGTCTGAGCCATGTTCCATGAGGTCTTGCTCGGTGATGACGTTTGATCCTTCTCCACGCATGACAAGAGCTGCAGCAGATTTTCCTCATTTGTATCCTTTTGGCTTGAGGTCAACATCTTTTCCCAGTAGTCTCCTGATGCTTTCTTCACATGTATTAGATGCTTGATCACTTTCCTGCCTAAGATGAGATCATCACTTTGTCCATCAACAATGAGGGTTGGGACTGAGACACTGCAGTCAAACACTTCCATCTGGAGGACACACACTCCAACAGGGTTTGTCTTCAGTCCACCGCAACCAACCAAGGTGATAGACATAGGAGATAGTGCATCAGGTATAAACATGTCAGCTTTCTCAAGCAAGGAAAGTGCATATGAACTCAGAGTGCAGGCCATGGATCCACTATCAACCATAGCTTTAAGGTTTACAGTGCCCTGAACTAAAACATTAGTGTAAAATAAATTGTCATGGGTGTTTAGTCTCTATGTGTTTTGATATATTACTTGGGACATATCTTCGACTGAGTCACAAAACTGAGAGTAAACCGATTTCAAATCAACATCATCACACATTGGGGATTTTCTTTTAGGCCCACCACTGGTCCCCTCCACATGTGGGCTGTCTAGTTTTCCTGCTGACAAAGAATACTGCTGTTTGGCTGTGTAGATTGTGAGAGAGGCTGAGGGGCCACTGTACATGCTGAAGCTGTGTGGCCAGGTGAATAACAAACAAAACACAGACGATGGGTAAGGCAGTGGTGGACTGTGCTGTGGCTTGCCTTTCCACAGACTCTACATGGGCCTTGTGATCCGTCAGCATCTCTTGGCCTCCGATAGAATCTACGTGGGCCATTGTGTTAAAGAGAACCCTGTGCCAGGAGTTGTTCCAATAAGGAAATTACACATTCTAAAAGACTGACTTTCTGTGGTCGGTGTGTTAGCTGGTTTTGGTTGTACGACAAGAGGTTGTTCTGCAGCCTGGGCATATGAGTGGAACACTTCTGAGGGCCTAACAGGAGGTGGCACACTACAAGTAGATCACTGCTTGAGTCTGTGTTCTCCGTTGCCGAACTGAATTGTAGGTCCATTGCATCGTGTTTCTCCCGTCGCTCGCGTTGAGAAGTTCAGCTGTTGCTGCACCGACAGACAGCACCAGCCAATCAAGCCAATCGACTGAAGGCACCAACCAATCAAATTATGGTTATACTTCAGGTCATTTGCATAGCTACCGTCGGGAACACCCACTGGCATGCGTTGACGGAATGCAACTGTGTGTAGAAGCCCTTAGTGATGACGTAACAGTTTGGGAGTTGTGTGGCAACTGCATCCTCCTGATATTGTTGGCCTTGTGTAGCCCCTTCAACCTGCTCATCTTTATCGTTCTGCTCCACACTAGGCCTGTCAACTTCATCAGGATTTAAATTTCTAACTTCATCTGTGTATAGCAATGTATTCTCAATTTCCTCTGACATGATGGACTATGTAAAGTCAGCAATGTGTTTGAAAGGCAGGGTAATTTAGAACTAAAATTTAAGCAGTTGCATCATAGGCTACGATGAGGTCAATATTCGACAACTAGGCTGATTTGTAATTCAAGTGTAAGCAGCAAAATCAGTTTTAGGCTACAATTTAATCAGTGTTCAAAGGTAGCCTAAATATCAATTCCTGTATAACAACAATATAACATAGACTGATAATGTCAGGGAATGTCGGCTTGGACCCATGTGCAGAATTTAGAAAAACACACTAATGTTTTTAAATTTAATGGTTGACAAACTTACTAACAGACAGGACTGTGACGGGGTGAACAGAGAGACGATCCGACAAAGGACAGAGAAACAGGGGGGCAGAAATGCACAGACTAATTAACAGAAAGACAGAGGACTGGACAAGACCAACAAGACAATAACGGGGAACAGGTGTGGAAACAGAAACGGAGGGAAAACTAACAAGACAGGAAGCACAGACCAAATAAAGAGATGGGGCGGAGACAAAGACAGGTGACGGGCAGGTACACACAAAGCACATGACAGAAAACAATATATAGAATAGCCACAAAGTCATCAGTCCAGGCCAGATCCTGACAGTAATCCCCACTGACGCCTCCTGGCGTCCCCTGAAAAGTCCAACCCAGGGTGGGCGGAGGGGGCCTGGACGGAGGGACTGGTCCGATAGACCGTGACCACGGGGCAGACATGGGGAACTCACAGACAGAGGCTTGGGCAGGGCAGGAGAATCGCACAAGACAGACATGGGGAACTCACAGACAGAGACAGACACAGGCAACATAGCAGACTCAGACACAGACAACACAGGAGACACAGACGACACCACAGACACAGGTGCAGGAGGAGAGACATGAATGAAGAGAGTGACAGGGACAGTGGGCTTTTCTCAATACAAAGTACGCTAAAGAACAGTCTCCCGTTCTTGAAAGTTCGAACTTGAAAAGTTAAGATTGTGAGTCCAGACTCGCGAGGACACAGGACGCTCAATTTGCAGTTTGAGACAGTAGCGTTCCTGCCAACGGCAGCTTCTCTCGGAACAGCTCGGGAGTCTAGTCATTTACCTATTGCTCTATTGGTCTACCCAGTATTTCTGACATTTACAATAAAATGTATAATTCACCAGCTTGTTAAAGTTTGTTTCTCATTGATTTTTTTTTATTAAATATTAATAACAATATATTCACTTGCCTATGGCGGGAACAGTGTTTGAAGTTTGCAGTTTAAGTGACCGTTATGATTAACGTTAGTTGTGAAGCCTGTAGCCTACCGTTTATAGCCTAAACATGGATCGGATTGTAGCAATTATGATAGGTAGGCCTATTATGTATCAATGCTTCCATTTCTCTTATGTGAGTGTCACGGCTGAGCTGACGTAATGCATTGTGGAATCTTCAAGCCACCAAGTCACCACCCGATGCATCCTTGATCAAACCAACGATTCGAGAACACTTCCGGGAATGTTATGCGTTCTTGAATAAATGCGAACTTGTGAATTGGAACAGTACTTCGGCGGTGATTGATGACGTTTCAGAACGATTTTCAAGTTCATGAGAACACAAGTATAGAAAAGAACGCATATTGAGAAAAGCCCAGTGACTGGGATGGTGACTGGGACAGTAACAGGGATGGTGACTGGAATAATAATGGGGATAGGGATGGGACTAAGAACAGAGACAGAGATGGGAACAGAGACTGGGACGGTGACCAGGACAGTGACCGGGACGGTGACTGGGACAGAGAAGGGCTCGGGCGGAGGCAGAAAGCGATTGCATCAACGTTTTTTGGTATATCCAGTTTTTAATATTTTTTTCCTAAGTGTTTACAACCTAGTGTTAACTAATAATTTTTGCAAACTGGACTACGAACAAAATACTAGTGCATTCCTGGATCTACATCCTTATGCATGCTTCCTGCCAGGACTTTTACGGGCTTTTCACAAATCACGGAAGAAACGTTGACGCAGCGGTATAGTAGCAGATAATCAGGCAAGTGTTATTTAAATAAACTCCTTAAAACTCCTGGTGTACTTACAAACTTTCTAATGCCTCGTTATTGGACTAAAGGTCATAGTTGTACTACTGTAGAAGTTTCGTACCATTCAGGGCATTATTAGTGGGGTAATTTACGAGATAAAAGTTGGTTCCATTACGTCATTAGTTTCTGACAGCGCTACTCGACCAAGGGAAAAAAGGTTTTGGGAGGGTGTTTGGCTCGGGGTCATGGTGCAAAGGACCCTAGGGTGAAATTACTCCGAACCATCGCTTTAAGTATGGCACTCAAACAATTAAAATAAATCTTAATTCCATGTTAGGACATATGAGGGTCTTAGTTACCCTTTAAGCTATTCGGTGAATGAAAGTATCCTTCATTATCTTTCAAATGCACTGGAGGGAGAGCACTATTGAAAGTTTCAGCAACAGTTCACAGATACTTGCGCCACTTCCAAGCTGCGACTTCAAAGTGCTTGCTTGCTTAGCCTTACTTATCTGCTTGCTGCTTCAGTCCTTCAAACGGAATCGTTCCCAAGGTGCATTGTAGCCTACGTCCTTTAGCAACACGTAAAGTCTATTTTCTTGCCAACTTCAGCATGCAGGTAACGTCTGGTCCTCGACTTCACCGCAGTAGTGTTCTACTATGCCGCCCTTAGTCACACACTCCAAGGCCAGGTTCAAATCACTAATGTTATTAGCGTCGACAAACACTAAAACACCGTAGATCTAGACAGGATAAATACAAGACAAACAATCAATCAATCATGCAACTAAGACATAACATACCACTTTTGCCCACTTGTGGACTAAGAGAGGGTTGGTACAGCTTATGGTTCTTTCATTGATGAAGATGATACACCGCATAGCTCCTTGCCGGTAACAAACTTTCAAATACAACAGCTTACAGGAAGTGATACGCTATAACGTGCACAACTTATTTAAACTAATAAATTGTCCTCATCAGACCACAGCCCCACACAGTGGAGAACCCAAAAATTCACTTGTGATTGCAAATACAGGTTCTTTATTCAGTTATTCAAACATTACTGGGGTAAGTGTTGCTTTTTTCAGGCTATGTTTTCAATGGTAACCCATTGTGAATCAATAGTGAAAGTAATTACCTGTGTATAACTGTTTTGTCATTGACTTATACTCTGCTAGGTTTTTAGTAAAGCATGGTTTAGTGAAGTGGTTCTCAAATGGGGGTACACGTACTCCTGGGGCTACGTGAAGGCACTCCAGAGGGTACGTGAGATTTTAAAATATACATATATTTAAAACACTTTAAAAACAATTATTTAATACATATTTCAGGATGAATTTTATATTTCAGTAGGCTATTCAATTTCATTATCCTAAAAATCCAGAGTCCCCCCATACCAGGATGGTTCGACCCAACCTGTCACATGCCACCCGCCATCACCTGTCAATCACTGTCAAAACTCAAATGATGAGTCGTGGTTAAAGCGTAGCGGTATTCTTGTGAAAACACAGAGGGACATGTGGCAAAGAAGGCCAAACCAGAGCCGGCAAAATTACTGCTGTATCTTGTTTTATTGCTCTGTTTTAAGTCTTTTTTTCTCAACTAAAAATGCTTTGTGCTGGTCAGGGGGTACTTGGCTGAAAAAATATTTCACAGGGGGTACAAAAAAAGGTTAAAAAAAGGTAAAAAAGGTTGACTGGTTTAGTGGAATACCTGTTCCATTGGGTCTTATACGTGCAAGCAGATTCCTTCAACTGCGCCGCTGACTATCAAAATACTGATGCACTGTTTGAAGTTGCGCTGCTTGCTGTTAAAGGGAATGACTGATGTTACACCCAAAACACACCAATTACTGATTAAGAAACATAAGACCAACCTTTTTGCGCTGGGCGCCGACGTTCGATAACAAAACCACCCCAAATGTGGACTGGTCAAAACCCGAAATTTGTTTAAGCTATTCGGCAGTGACCATGTGTTTTAGATCACCAAAGTATAGCCCTAAGTCTGTTAATGTTAGTTAGCTGAAGGGTGCGACAGTGGCACGCCGGGTTAATGCATGGATCTCGTTGTAAATTTGTAATGCAAATAAACAAATAAACTGAGCCTACATTGCAGAGCCCCTTCAACTTTATTAACTCATGGTAAATGAATGTTGCACTGCTGTGCAGTGCTTATCTCTCATTAGGATCATAGATGCTAGTTTACATCTATGCTAGCGATTAGCTAACTATGCTAAGATTAGCTATCTACAAGTAAGCTTGGTCAATTATTATATACAATGCTGGCTTACATTAGAACAATAACTGTGCTTGTCTAGCTTATTTAGCCTACATTGAGTTTATTTAGCCTAGTATGTGGTTTAATCCACCGATGTGATGGAGCTCTGTCGTTATGTGTGTACAAGGAGAGACCCTTTGCTTAGGGAAAAGCCAGAAGGAGAGAATTTTAATGTAATTTAACATAATTACAGAGACCATAAAATATTGAAAGCCATTATTCTGTGTATTGGTGTTGCATTAATCCCATACAGTACAGCGGGAAAAATAAGTACATTTTTACAAATAAGTCAACATTTTTTTCAGTAAGTATACTTCCAGTGAGGCTATTCGCATGAAATTTTCACCGGACATTAGTATTAATTTAGGTAATCCACACTAGGGTGACCAGACGTCCCGAAAAATTCGTGACAGTCCCGATATCCAAGCAGTTGTCCCGAATCCCGAATCCTGCCCTAATTGTCCCGAAAATTATACTCAGAATACTGAATAGTTATTTTCTGATAAACAATAAAAACTGTCCGTAGAGAGGTTGAGTCGACTGCATGCAGCCCCCGACGGCAGCTAAGTGTCTGGATGCAGCCCGGCTACTTTGTTTCTTTTGACGCTCTATAATTAGGGCGCGAATATGCACTGATTTCGCCGGGGCGAGGACATTGAATGTGCAGGCAGCGCAGCAGGCAGAGCCAGCGTGTGTGCAAAAAAAAAAAAAAATACGCCGGAAGTTCGGCCTAATGTCCATGTCGCTTTTAACATAATCTACTTAATCTAACAATTATTTTGTATTCTTACTTAATGACCCATAATTTTGGCAAGGCTTGTTATTAGCATTAGGCTGTTATCCTTATTCTGAAAGGTCTGATTTGCACTGTTACGCAGTCATTGTTTTTTTTTCCCCACAATGACATTTTGAGTTCATGATTTCTCTGTTGTATTTTGAGGCAGACTTGCTGTTTGAATAAAAATGTGTTTTGGTACAGGTTTGAAAATTCGCTGTAGGCCTACCATCCCCCGCCCCCCGGCGAAAAAAAAAGCGTCCCGAATTTCAGCCAATCTCATCTGGTCACCCTAATCCACACATATATAAAAATCCAAACATTACTGTCTAAAAGTAGAGTTATGAGTAAAAAAGTGGAATGGCACAGGGGAAAAGTATTGAACACGCTAAGAAAAAGCAGTACACAAAGGCAAGGAATGGCCAGGAACAAACTGGAATCTATAAGTAGTTAGAGAAATTCTCCCTCCTATCTGTGCAAATTAATATAAGCTGGGTTAGTACATACTGGTAGGCTATAAAAAGGTTTTTTGTTACCAAGGTGTCACACAAGAAACATTTAATGATGGGTAAAAGCAAAGATCTCTCCCAAGACCTTTGCAACCTTATTGTTATCAACATATCAATGGGACTGGTTACAGATGCACTTCAAAACTTCAGAATTATCCAGCAAGCAGTATTGTAGCCATTATCTGCAAGTGGAAGGAACATCACTGCATCATCAACTGCCCATGCACAGGATCTCCTTGCAAGATTTCTGACCAGGAAGTCAGAAGAGTAGCCCAATAGCCAAGGACCACTCGGAGAAAGCTCCAGAAAGACTTGGAGGCAGCAGGTACAATTGTTACAGAGAAAATCATAGGTAATGCACTCCACCGCCATGGCCTCTATGCACGCTCATCACGCATGACTCTATTGCTGAAGAAAAACATGTCAAAGCTCGTTGAAAGTTTGCTACACAACATTTGGACAATCCTATGAAATACTGAGAGAATGTATTCTGGTCAGGCAAGAGCAAAATTTAACTTTTCGGATGTCATACTACACACCATATTTGGAGGAGAAATGGCACTGTGTATCACCCTAAAAATACCCTACCAACAGTGAGGTTTGGAGGTGGTGGCATCATGGTGTGGGCTGTTTTGCATCTCATGGCACTAGCAGACTTCATACAGTTGAAGGAATGATGATGGAGTCATTTTGTTTTGGGAGAATCTTTCCATCCACCAGGATGATGAGGATGAGACATGGCTAGACCTTCCAGCAGGACAATGATCCAAACCATTCAGCAAAGGAAGATCTCAATTGGTTTCAGAGAAATTAAATCAAGGCCCTGACTTCAATCCAATTGAACAGTTTTGGAAGTTAACTAAAGATCAGGATTCACAAGATGGACCCCTGGAATCTTCAATATTAAAGGACTATCTGTTTAAAAGAATGGGCCAAACTCACACCAGAATACTGTGACTGATTAGTTTCGTCATACAGGAAATGCCTTGAAGCCGTCATTACAAATAAAGGCTTTTTAAGTATTTAAGAAATTTCAGCAGGTGTGTTTCCTGTTTCATTCCACTTTATTACACATAACTCTACCTATGGACTTTAATGTTTGGATTTTTTATATGGGTGGATTAACTGAGTTAATACTCAGGTCTGATGAAAATTTCATGCAAATAGCCTCATTTGGAAGTATACTTACTGAAAAAAATGTTGACGTGTTCAATACTTATTTTCCCCGCTGTATATCGTTTGACCATCTTTTTCAACTCATATCTCCAGATAAAAATCACATGGAACTGTGAGCTGATGATCTTTCCGGGCTTTCCCAATGGCTTTGATTCAAAGAAAAAAAATGACCCATCACAAGAGGGCCAGTGCCTCCTTTGGTTCCCTCCCCCAAAGTGTCAAAAGTCAACCCACACGACCAAAGCCCCAGATAGCAAACAATCATTGGCATTGTTTGGCAGCGTTGGAGGTGGAAACAATGTCACAACAATGGCAGCCACTCAAGCAATTGTATACCAAATGTTGGTTAGTCATGTTCGGCGTCATAGCCAATGTATCACTTAGACGTCAACAAAAAACAATTATTATATGAGGTATATGCAACAGCGTTTCAAAAAACGTTAAAGCAATGTCTGAATGAATAGTTTGTCAAAGTAAAACAGTACAGTACAAAAATTTCATTTTTGCTTTGAGGTTTATTTATAAAGAGTCAAGGCGTGCTTGAGGTGAAGTTTCAATGGCAGCTGCTTCTCATAATATCAATTTATCTATGCTAACAAAGCTGTAAACTGACACCTGCAGTTTCGAATACAGCAGAGAGACTGGAATAACAGTACCAGCTGTCTATTACAAACAAATCAGGAGACAGGAGAATATAAACTATGCTGCTCGAAACCCCTAGATTTTGGGGTTGCTCCTCCCACAACGCGTAACTCCCTCCCGCGTGTAAATGACACAAGGGGAGAATTTGCAGAGTGAAATGCACATAGTTACGCTTTTTTGACTTAACACCCCCCCCCCCCTTAATCAGCATGACACAGCGGCCAAAATGTAGCCTAGCCTAGTACAAACAGGTCATAGACCATTCCAACAGCTGTCAGGTAGGCTAATAAGAAAAAGGAACCTGTAACTCACCCATTAGAAATTCACTCTTCTAAATATTCTCTTCAGTGAAGTTATTCACGATAGAATTGAAATCCAGCCTCCTAGCAAAAGATTAGATGGACACCCAAGCACTATAGCTGAAGCAAACATACATTTTTCAGTGACCCTATCAGAAATGACTACATTTCCCAACTCCCAGCAGGCCTTGTAAATTTTAAATTGTAAATTTTGAAAATACAAATAAACAACAAATATGATAAGTTGCAGGGTTTTTGTCTGTTAATACACTTATGTTCATAAGTTGCTTATTATTTGTTCTGACCAACATTTAATTTTGGAAGATCTAACAAGAATGAAAGCGCACTACAAAAATATGAACTATAGTCACCATGACCGTTATGTATGCGGAAAAAAGGGCTATAAATAGCAGTCATTCAACTTAATGCATGAGGTACTGTAGGTGTTCCTCCTGCGAGAATGAATATCAGTTATCAGAATATCAGTTCATTGTGAATCAGTTTATGCTACCATGTTACAACAGACTTCACTTTCCAGTGAGTATGAAGCTATGTTGATATGTGTTGTTGGTTTGATGTATGTCTAGGCTAGGTTATCATGTTGCAATGATAAAGATACCGGTAATCTACAAGTGATAGCTCTCTGCTATGTGTCTGATATGTAGCCTCGCTGGTCCTTAGTAGATTGTTTAATGATTTTCTATTGAAATGCCAACGAATGCCAACAACACAACAACGTTACCCCACTGGGCAAAATAACGTTGGCCCAAAGTCAGTAAACAACATCATGCTAGCAGCTGCTATGCCGTTGGGGCAACATGTGTTTGCTATCTGGGGCTGTACTTCGAGAGAGCGAGCAGAACTCATCTTCTAGAGCGTATAGCCCCTAATGGTTGTTTTGTGCACTCAAAGCTGTTTTTTCCTCGTTCGCTGTTGTGTCTGCGCATGTGAATTAATATTTTTTGCTTGTGAAGATATTTCACTGAGCTCTTGACATATGCCACTAAAATAATGCCATAAGAAACAGTCATATCCAGACATTCCACAGAGGATATCTTTACATCAAGAGTAAAAACAAGGTCTAATATATGGTCAAGGTTATACATTGGTCCACACATATATTTGAAGTTAGAAGAAACTATGTTTAAGAAGTCAGCACAAACATTAGTAAAGTCGTCCACATGGTTGGTAGGGTACTGGGAAGCAGGCGAGACGGACACCGCTGCTTATGTGGTTCACACAGGTGGTTGGTGTGGTACACAAAGTTGAGCTGTGTTTTGTGTTTAGTTTTTGGTCTCTCTTGGTCTGACCTACCTATGGTAATGAAATTAAAAAAGTGTTAGCTAAATGAATAAATGTAAATGTGATGTGAGTTCAGTCTGATAATGTTAATTTCTTTATGTTTTAGGTTGAGCTTGTAAACATTGGTGGAGCTGACATTGTTGATGGCAATCACAAACTTATACTTGGCCTCATCTGGAGTATAATTCTCCACTGGCAGGTGAGCTATGATAATGATAGTGAGGAAAAGTATTTTATACATGGACTGGTATGGATCTGTTATTGCACATCAGTATAGAGTGTAGTGAATGCAGGAAATGTTGCTAGTTGACAGAATACTTACCAAACTGAAGACTAAGACTAAGACCACTACTTCAGTGGTTCCATGTTGGTGGAATGAGTTGCCCAGTGCTCTCCATTCCTGTGATAGTTTTGGGTCTTTTAAGAGGGGCCTAAAGGCATATCTGTTCAATATGCACTTAGTTCATTAAGAGCTTCTTATGCATTATGGTTTGTATAAATTGTAGAATATATTCCCTTAACATAGTCTTACCATGTTATTGTTTTTATATTATTGATTGAATGGACATTATTGTTTATCACTGCTTTTTCATTTACATTGTTTATTTCATTAGGCTATTGATTGAATTGACATTGTTGTTTATTATTGCTATCCTCCTTATTATAGTCTGGCCTTAATTGGTCCCCTGTTAAATTTAAGTATTGTATTGTTTTGTATTTGTATGTCGCTTTGGACAAAAGCGTATCCATAACCATAACCATACTTACATTCATACATACAGAACATAAGAGACCAGACTTTAAGAATCATATTTTGTGTCCAGGTAAAAGGTGTTTTGAAGGATCTGATGGCAGGATTACAGCAGACTAGTAGTGAGAAGATCTTGCTGAGCTGGGTCAGGCAATCCACTAAAGCATATCCACAAGTCAATGTGCTCAATTTTTCCAGCAGTTGGGAAGATGGCCTTGCCTTCAATGCCCTCATACACAGTCACAGGTAAATTTCATACAGTTAAACATTTCAGTGGATGTTACAGAAATGGAGGAATAAAAAGCTATATGGAGGATATATACAGGATAAAGTCTTTATGGAATGGACATTACAGCTGAAGGGATTAACATTATTCAACCTTTTTAGGTTAAATGGGTAAAAGCAGTGAGACGCCAACAACTCAAA
This sequence comes from Alosa alosa, assembly GCF_017589495.1. Taxonomy (NCBI): domain Eukaryota; kingdom Metazoa; phylum Chordata; class Actinopteri; order Clupeiformes; family Clupeidae; genus Alosa; species Alosa alosa. Next base: position 32,118,605 of record NC_063205.1, on the reverse strand, counting down.
AAATGTACAGCATCTCCAAACCTCCATCCCAGATTCAATTTCAAAATTAAATTTTACATTGTAATAATGCTCTTACATTTACTTTTAGTGATTTAGCTGATGCTTTAAAAAAAAAAAAAAAAAAAAAAGAAGCAATTTACAAAAAGGGTAACATTCAATGTACAGGGCAGTGGTAGCGTAGTGGTTAAGGAGCTGGACAAGCATACAGTAGCCAGAAAAGTTGTGGCTTCCACCAGTGTGCCCTTGAGCAAGGCACTTAACCCGAGTTGCTCCGGGGACAATAGCCCTTGTAAAATAATTGACGTATGTCGCTTTGAAAAGGTCCAGATTTAATGTTGTGAACTGCAAAAGATTGATTACTCTTAGTCTTTAATCTATACTCTGGAATAGCCAAAAGACTCAGGGCCAGATGTACTAACACTTTTGCGCCCACTTCAGGCGTATTTGTTTTGCAACGTGCGTGTAAAAACATTGCGAGGTATGTACAAACATTGAGGTCAAAGCGCAGACTGCCTCTCGTGGGAGCGGAAAATGGCAAACCGTGCTTTTCCGTGTCATGCATATGCATTCATGGGAGGATCCAGGGGAAAGTGAGAGTTTAGCGTAAAGAGATGGGAGGGGAAGTGTAAAGAGTGCCTAATTATGTATTCTGCGGTATACAAAAACTGCTTGTGAAAGGGCACGTCTATTCTGCGCCTAAAAACTTCTGCCTTGTAAAAGCAGGTGTTAATCCAAATTGCAGTTAAATGCGTCAATAACGGCTCATACACACAGTTGCGTGCGTTGCAGTGTTGGAGATGCATCCCGTTCACTTTACATGGGCTTATGTCATCCGTTGCCGAACTGAATTGTGGGTCCGTTGTGTCGTGTTGCTCCCGTCACTCGCGTTGAGGAGTTCAGCTGTTGCTGCACCGATGGACGGCACCAGCTAATCAAATTACGAACAAGTGAACAACAGACAGCACCAGCTAATCAAATTACGGTTATACCTTAAGTCATTTGCATAGCTACCGTCGGGAACACCCACTGGCATGCGTTGACGGAATGCAATCACTATTTAGAACACCAGCTTTGTGTCTTTGTACTATATCAAAAGCAACCTTAACTTTTGTTGGCCTTTCGAATGTCTTACTTTCACTTTCACATCATTCACTTAAACTATCCTACTTGCTAGATTTGACCAATCTTCCATAGCCTATGTGCACAAGTAGTTTGAGTAGAACTACTGATCTTCATTATCTCCCTGCTTGTTGACATCTTATCATGTATGTTATTATTTCATGATCGCCAAACGTCTGATTCTTTTTAATCAGTTAACTTCATTCAACTGCGCTCGTATGTAGGCTCTGCTGTTCAGTTTTGGACATTCGTAAACTGCGGTAGGGGGCGGAGAAAGGCAGAGAAAGGCACAGATTACACTATGAATTGAGAGTTTGATAAATTTGATAAACTTGGGTCTGACAGCGTTCGCTATCTGTGGTTTGTCCATGGTGCTGATGACGCTACATTCGTAAATGTACGTACATCTGGCCCTCAGTTTGGAAGATCTGAGGGGCCTTGCAGGACAGTAGAGGTTTAGTAAGTATATTCAGATTCTAGTCTGTTTCTGAATCACCAAGGAAATTTCCAAGGAAAAACACCAGGAACCTAGTATTTTCTTTGGAATTGAGTAAACTGCTGCATTTGTTTACAAGAAAGATGTGTTTGCTGCACTTCTGAAACAATCTGGTAAGATATTAATGCACCAAATTTCACTGCTGGTTACGCTCCTGGAAGTTTTAAAATGGGTTTGGCAAAGTTTGGAATGGGCGTCAATGGGATCCTTTCCAGACAGACATACAGAGCATATTGAAATTTGCTAGTGTTCCTTTTGTTAGCCTACCTGTTTTATTAATTTAGTCTTAGTCTTATGTCAAAAGTCCTTTTTAATCATATTTTGTCATTCAAATATGATTTTTGTTAGTCAAGTTTTAGTTGACTAAAAGTTTCGTCATTTTAGTCTAGTTTTATTCAAAAGAGAACTCAAGGTTTCTTTTGTCAAGTTTTAATCAAAACATTTTAGCCTTTTTTTTTAAAAAACAAATGATTTCTGATTGCCATTTCAGTCAATATTTTATGTCCACAAGGCTTCTCATCAGCTATAATTCTCATTCTGACTTTTGGTCAGTTAGGGGTGCGTTTCCCAAAGCCATAGTTGCTAACCTGTTAGCAACTTAGTTGGTTAGCAATGGGAAATTACATTGCAATCAACAAAGTTGCTGACTTAGTTAGCAACTATGGTAGATAGATAGATAGATAGATAGATACTTTATTGATCCCCAGGGGAAATTCAAGGTCTCAGCAGCAGCATACATACAACACAAACACATTCTTTAACAGCAGAAAGAGTAATTAAAGTATATAATATAAAAACACAACTAAGCAGTAAGGACAGTAGAAGATAAGGAATATGCTAAATATACTAAAATACAAATTATACTAACACTTAAAACAATATATAAAAATATACTAAAATATACTAATGGTATATGGTTTTGGGAAACGTGCCCCAGTACATTTACATGCGGAGTTAAGTCAACAGTTATAGCTCTGCTGCGGGATTTGACTGGAGCACTGCTCCGTTTACATGATGAAGGAAAACTCCTTTTGTAGACCCAAGTACAGATGTCTTACTCCACTACGCTAGATGGTGATATGCGCCCAAACACCACACATTCCCCAAACTTTCCATATTAGCTTCATTAACCTACTTGTTAGCAAACTTTGCATCATCAGTGTAACTAGTTAAATAGTTGACATTTCTTGCTGAACATTTTCGTATGGACATTTTAGGCAGTGTTAATTTGTATATGTATGAGAGAAGGTTAAACTTATGAGTATGTTGCGTTGTGGCATAAGGCTTAAGTAGTTAGCTTGTTAGTAAAAGTAGAAGTTAGTTAGTAGTTAACTCTAGCAGAAATCTCAGGTGTTCTTGCTCCATGTAGTTTCGTGTTGCAGCCACAGGGTCAGAGCAACAGCACATAGCCTAGCCTAAAGTAAAGCTGCTACGCATGAATTCATTTGGGATATTTTGAAGGCGTAACAGCTGGATATTCTGTCTCCTCATTTTGTAGACGAAAATGAAGAGATTTTATCTATCTATAATGCATGTTAATATAGTGTTAGTGTTTCAGGACATTGGTGCAGTCTTGACATCTTCTCATCTTAGTCATGGAAAAAAAAGGTCTTTGACAAATGTATTTCATCTTGTCTGATGAAATTAACACTGTTGCTAACAGGTTGGTCTAGGTTCATTCAGCCTACATGTACTTTGGGCCCTAAGTGTTAACACCAAGTTATGGTAGACTATGCACCTATTGAATACCTTTACAAAATGTGCTTTGAGCTCTGATGGATATCTTTCTTCATGAAAAGGCCTGAACTCTTTGACTGGCGAGTGATTGAAGAGAAGAGTTCAGCATTGGACAGACTGGAACATGCCTTCAGTATGGCAGAAAAACATTTGGGGATTGATAGACTTCTGGATCCAGAGGGTAAGATCATTTTCATTTTATGGTCGAAACCAGGGTGTGGTTTTTTTAAAAATTAGGGGGGTAGGGTGCTGAAAAATATTGTAATTATCACTGCCATGGGGTGGAAGTGTGAGATCACTAAAGCAAAGACACTTGGCATTGGCTGCTGAAAACCCTGAAATACAGTGCAACCGGATTCAGACCCTTTCAAGTTTTCCACATTTTGTTATGTTTCAGGCTCATCTTAAAATGGATTCAGTTAATTTTTCCTCTCATCAATCTACACACAATACTCTAACACTACATACAAAATCAGGTGTTTGGAGTGTTTTGTACATTTATAAAAAAAAAAAGTCTGAAATACTTTTACAATTCAATTTACATAAGTTTCAGACCCTTTGTTATGACACTTGCAATTGAGCTCTGGTGCATCCTACTTCTATCAATGGTCTTTGAGATGCTTCTACAACTATTATTGCCTATTATTAACTACTACAGCAATTAGAGTCCACCTGTGCCTTTATTCAGGGCCGTAGTCACCATATTCAGATATGACCAAAATGTCCACCCATTATACGGACATAGAAAAATAAATAAAGAAAAAAAGCTATACTACAGGAAACCAATAAGCACCACCGTCTGAAATGTAATCAAATGTAAATAACGCATAAATGAGTTAGTTTAGTGATTCCAGAGAGAGTACACCCCTGAATGGTTTGTCCTGGTGGTTTTGCAAAAGCTACCAGTACAATTCTCACACAACCTGTTGGAAAGGTGTAGCACAGGCTAAGGAACCCCCATTCATTTTTGGAGCCGATTAGACTCAAAGGGAACTTTGAAGCATTTTCCATACTGTAGAAAAATATAGAGTGTATGACATGTTCAGCAAGTTGTGGGCTATTTAACAAAAAAGACTGAATTGGAATATCATTAACCTTTCAAAAGTTATGATAAATTAAGTGATAAGTGTAAAAAAATGCAGGAAACGGGATTTAGAATGTTGACAGAATTCACATTCTCTTTCTCACCAAAAACATAAAAGTATGCATAAAAACTAATAATGAAGTCAGACACAATGGTTTAGATTTATTTGGTCCATAAGAATAAACCATTTATTTGTATATAAGCAAATGCTACAGTCAACAATAATGATATATAAAAGAAAAACATGTACCTTACCAGTAATACAGGAAGTAAGTATACTGTATATTTATTGAAGATCAATTCTGAATAGAGACATAGAATACATTTGATTCAACAGATACAACTTCCTTATATAAATTAGTGTAATATGAAAATGATATACATCTATAAAATGTATTATTTATGAAAAGCTAGGAATACAATCAACTTCAACATCACTCAAAAATCAATGTGTCTAAACATTTGAAAGTGGATTACATAGAACAAGCCTGTTGAGAATAAACACATACACACATATAAACACAAACTCACACACACACACACACACACACAGAGGAGGATAGGGAAAGGTGGGGAACCTGAAGGTTAAACACAGAAGACCTATGACTCATAACGAAACGCATCCCCTTCTGTAGAATGCCAAATCTGACAGCAATGTTGTTTACCAAAAAAGCAGTCACCTACCGCTAAACTCCAGGCCATACAAGCTACTTTAGTGTTATTATGTATTGTTTTTATAACAAAGCCAACAATTTTTCTTTGGCTCCTGCTGTACAGGAATATGTACTTGATGAAAAGACGACAGAGTAGTAGTTGGAGCAGCTGAAGGCGAGGCTGAAATTTTGACGGAAATGCCTGCCAGCTGTTGTGATAGATTTTCGCCAAAGTCTTTCTGGCTGTAGCTACCAAACCTAGGTTCAACACCAGATTCTGCATTGCCAAACTTGAAATAATAAGAAACTACTGAAACAGCAATGTCAATGGAGAAAAAGTGTACACAATATGTATTCCCCAGTAGCAATGGATATTAGGGAGGGAAGTGAAGTCCCATGTCAATGATCAATCCCAGAAAACTGTGAAACTCTTCTGGGGTCTCTTCGTCCCATGCCCCTGCACTGTGTGTTTGCATACGACGGCCTACTAAGCACAACCTCCCACCCGTTCCGGTTGGTAAAACCACATATGCCTGGGACAACAACATAAAAATCAACATAACAAGTCTATTTCACAGTGTTTTAGTGGCAGTCTACACCACCCTACGCACGCCACCTAAATCTATACCTTCTTCCTCCATCCTCACATGGTCTTCAACATTGTGAGCGCAAGCTCATCAGCAGTCAGCTACCTCTTCAGGCCTGCAAGGAGGTCTGTGTAGGTCTTGTCATCCTCCATCTGAAACAACAGTAAAATCATACAAATGTAATACATTTATTAATTTAAAAAATAAAATCACAAAACTACAGATGTGTGCGTGTGTGCACATACATACACAAGAAGAGGTAGCCTAAACTATTGAAGCATTTTGAGTAACTCAAAAATATTTAGAAGTATGAAAAGTAATTTTATTACACATGGGTTTAGCTACCCTAAATCTGATTGCCTGGCTGGCATTAAGATAAAGACAGATTACATTTCACCTAAACTAACTGCTTAAATGCAATAATGACATTTCTGACATAATATGTGATTTCACATCATGTTTTCTATAAAACTACATATTGAGAAGAGTAGAATATCAAGTCATGCCATCTTAGAAAATGTTGAGACAAGCACGTCTGATGTTTGTCATTTAGAAGTTAGCAAGGTAAAACAGTTCACTACAAACTGCCTAGCGAGGTAACAACCCGAGGGAGAGGCAATACGCTAATTAGCACTACATTTCTGACAGAATCCGTGATTTCACATCTTGTTTTCTACAACTACATATTGAGAGGAGTCAAAATATCGCTCAACTTATTTCATGTAAGAGAACGCGAACTTAGAAACGCTGCTTCCAAGCTTTGGTATGCTATACTGACTTGCCAATATAATGCTTACCTAACAAAGCAAATTGGTACTAGAAAACAAACTTACTTACAGGTTATATACTAACAGGTTTTTAAATGAAATTGTCAAATGACTGAGAATACTGCAAGCAGTTCAGAGTAATGCAGCTAGCTAAAGTTACATGACGATGCACTTAGCCCCCGCTATGCCATAATGTTGACGCTGATGAGAAAGCATATTACTGTCAAATAACATGATTTTATGACTACAAATTAAGATTAACCATAACTAGAAACGATGTAAAATATATATTACCTCAGTTTATCCAGCTGTGTGGTTTCCAGTCGAGGTAAACTCCAACGAAGTGCAGGTGGCATCTGGCGGTCCATGTTAAAATGTAATGACTGAAGTGAAAAGTTTTTTTTCACGACTCATCTTCAAGTATCCAAAACATTTTCACACCATAAACCCCTTAACCAATCATATCAAATTGAAGCTATGTTGTCAGCATTACGGGGAAGATTTCAGAAATAAAATCAGTCATTGGACAGCTGAGATATTAGATGATTGGTCATCGTTAAAATTTAAACGAAATTAGAACGGTCGGGCTTGTAAGGGTTAAAAAAAAAAATCTTCTGGGGGACCATGCCCCCAGCCCCCCCCCAATTTTTGTGTACATATGGGTTACATACATTTAAAATTGTTACAAATTTGAAAATAATTTGACAAATTATTTTCAAATATCATTTTCATCAAACCCTAATCTTAAAGTTTTGGATTCATTTAATTTTGAAAGAGTATTACCTGAATTTGGGTAAAATTGTCAACACGGTGTAACCACAAAAACTTGACTTGATAATTACACTTGCTGAAAAAAATGTGAAATTCTCTCCAAAATCCCTTCTAAACTAATCTGGCATGATCTTGCACAAGAACTTTTCTATATTTAATACAAGTAATGAAACCCCATTGTTCTGAATGTTTGAATTAATATGGGGAATCGTGTCTGTCACATCAACCACTTAAAATGTCAAGTGGTGTAACCACCAGGAGCAATTTTGTATGTATTATGTCAGAGAATTATGTGACAGGAAATTATGTCATAGAGAAGGACCCTTCAAGACCCCACCTGCTATGAGTCAAGGTTAGCAACTCTCTTAAAGTAACATAATAGTGTTTTTAGGCCATGGCCAGGCAAGCTTAGGTTACATGTCAAATATATGACCTTTTAAAAATGTTGATAAATCATAATAATCATAAAATATTCAATTTAATGTAAAAACTGTGTTTGAATATTCACATAAAGGTGAAGTGTGTACATAGTTGTCCATAATAATGCCTGCAAATTTTGCTTTTAAATAGAAATGTCAAATGGTGTAACCGGGTACACCATTTGCCTTTTCTGTTTGAGACCAGTTTGATCAGATTCAGGGCCAAGAGTATGTAATTTTTTAGGTGACAATTATATTATTTTTATAATTTAAAGACTAACTGTTTAGCATGAACAATAGCTTTAAAAGGGTTTAATTTCAATTTAAGCGGTTTTTGAAATGTCAAAGCTTTTCATTTTAAATTTAAACTTCCATAATTATTTTTAATATTTTATTATGATGTATGTAAACAGTATGTTCAAATTATAAATAAATAATATAAATACATTTATTATATATAAAATGTGCCTCTTGTCCCCCAATGGATGTCACTTACAAGCAAGAAAAACTTGTCTCGCCACAGAGTGCATGTGAACGCAGATCCTGCTGTTGGTTGGTTGTTAAGAAATTATCATACCCACTTTTTCACTCACTCTTATTCTCTCTCACACACACTTCGGGCCCTAATTTAGCAATATAAAATGCATGGTCACTAGCAAATAGCGTAAATACATTTAGGGGTTTGTCCAGTCCACATTCGGGGTGGTTTTGTTATCACACATCAGGTGCCTGGTGCTAAAAGGTGGCTCTTATGTTTCTTAATCAGTCATGGGTGTGTTTTGGGCTTAACATCCTTTAAACCAATGAGGAGGACATCTGTCATTCCCTTTAACAGCAAGCAGGGCAACTTCAAACAGCGCATCAGTATTTTGATAGTCAGCGGTGTATTTGAAGGAATCTGCTTGTAATGCAAAGACCCGTATGGAACAGGTATTCCACTAAGCCATTCTTTACTAAAACCGAGTAGAGTATAGGCTACACACATCTGCACTTGTCTATTAATTGATCATATAGGCAAAGTGAAACTAACTTCACTGTGGTGTCATAGTCAACGACAAAACAGTTGTACACAGTTAATTACTTTCAATATTGACTGACAATGGGTTACCAGCAAAAACATAGCCTGAAAAAAGCAAAACTTCCCCCTATAATGTTTGAATGACTGAATAAATAACCTAAGGACATTTATTCTGCAGAGGAATTGCTGCTTACATCTCGTGACAGTGACGTGTTTCATATGCGCCTTTCACTATAGACCAGGCTTTTCTTGGTCAGTGGCATAATGCTTTTAAGACGGTATAAGATAGCGATTTTTAGATCATGTGCCAGACCACACCTTATGCCGGTAATTTCCACACCCCTGGCGATTATTTAATAAAAGTGAAGTGTAAGATAGGAAAAACTTTAAGGTCAGAATAATAATAAACTTTTTTGGGTTTTGCATCAGCGAAAATAGAGCCCTTTATCTCACTCTCTTTGAAAATAATGGGTATAGACTGAAATTGTATGAGAACTGAATTGAAATCAAATAGAACACAAGTTTCTTCATTGATGTTATGACATGATATTTGATATGGAATATGATGAATGACATGAATACATATCAAAATATCCAATTCAGTTTACCTTGATGCCTATTTTCTGTGTCAATTTCTTGTCCTATTGCTATAAACGTTTTATGGTCAATTGGTGTAACCGATTTATGTCAATTGGTGTAACCAGTATTTTGTCTAAAATACTAATAATGTACAAAAAAATGTATATGGATAATGATTTAACACTCTACTGTAATAATGGTTGTTTAAACCATTTTTACTCAAATGGTCAACGAATAGACAGAAAACAAGATGTTTACAGCATATGGTCTTGGCTCAGTACAATGAAAAACCCATATAATTTAAATTTAGAAATAAATATAATAAAACATATTCTCATAGGATATTACAAAATAAACTAATAATTTCATGAGTGCAGTTGCATGAACTCATTAAATATTAGATATTTGTCATTTTTGTGGTTACACCATTTGACAATTTAACAGGCTGTTAGTTCTATCTTTTGTTAAAAAATAGCATACACGTCATATTAAATAATATGAATACAACAGAAATACAAAGTATACACTTTAGCAAACCTCAGGCATGTTTTGTTTTAAAGGTTTAAACATATTTTTAATTTTCTCATCTTACCAACCCTTATCTGTCACTAACCCTTCTACTGATTATAAAGGACAACAGTTGAAACAGACCACATCAATTAAAGGGGTACTTTTGAATTGAAAATGAAACATTGAACATGAAACATCCTTCATAGCTCAAGTTATCCTGTAAGTGGCTTGTGCAGCCAGGTGCATAGATGCAAACACAAAACGCAAGTAGCTTTGAGGGCAGATCTCAGGCACTGTTGCTATTATACCGGAAGGATAAATTACTTTTGCGCCCGACGCAAATTTAAAATAGGTTTGTCTGAAGTAGCTACATTACTCATAGGTGTGGTTTGGGTATAACATGCCCAATAAACCAATCAGAGCGTCATCTCACTTTCCCTTTAAAAGCAGGCACGCTTGTTTCATGGAAGATTGCTATTATAATGGCTGATTTGCCAGGCACACGCCAGGAGCGGTTCAAAGCTGAGGAGACAAACGTTCTTGTCAGGGCCGTAAAAGACAGAGAAGTGGCATTGTATGGGGATGGGAGAAATCCACCCAAATTAGCTTCGGTTAAACAGGTGTGGGAAGAAATTGCGACAATTGTTTCAATGTTACAAAGACATACTTTACAATGTTTTGGGCTCACGGTTTTGGGCTGCATGGTGATATTTTTGCAATGTAGTCTAACATTAGACTGAGATTACTTTGCTTACCTCACTATAGACGATGCAGCTCACAGCAAACATTATGGCCAAGCATGTACCCTTAAAATAATATCTGAATAATGCGCCACTGACTTTAGACTAAATTATGCTTTTAAACGCCACTGACTTTAGATGTAATTATACTAAAGTTTGACTTGGGTACATTCACAAAAACACCCTAGGATGCATTTTGGCGAAAGTTACGCTTTGAAAACTTTGAATATCTTTGATCAATTTCAGTCTGGTTTTAGAGCTTTGCCTAGTACAGAATCTGCCCTGCTGAAAGTACATAGCAATATTCTACTCTGCATTGATTCTGGCTTCTGTGCCATTTTAGTTCTGCTCGACTGCTTCTGCTTCGTGAAATGGAGATCTATGTGAAAAATCTTCAAAGGCAAAATTCCTCTAACAACCCCACACCACACAATCGGCCCTACAATCGAAAGTTTTAAATCCATTCTCTTGATTTTAGCACAGCATGAGGCTGCTTTATTTTTGTCAATTTCACCCCCTGTTGGACAGTTTTCTTTTGATTTTATCTTTTACCCTACTTACTTGCTGCTATTTTATTTCTACGTCAGTACATATTACTTGATTTGTTTTCTATTTTACTTGCTTTTATTTTTACTTTTTCTTGCTTTTATTTCTATTTCCATTTTTTCTCCATCTTAGTACATTTTATTCCTTTTTTTCTTATTTTACTTGCTATTATTATTTTTTACCTTAAAATATTTTACTCTCTCTTAATTCTTTTTTTTTTTACTTGCTATTTTATCCTTACCTTTATTTGTCTTATATTGAATGTAAATATATATCCCAAATGTAACCAAGATCCACGCACAGTCTGGTTAGGTGCAGGTAGATTACAGGAACATACTTAAATAGCAAAAAATTGAGAGAACCTGAGGACGCTGTATGCGAAACGCGTTGTTCGCTGTGAATAAAATCGAGTAAACGTCAACAGTGTGTGGTAAATATCTATCTGTTAAATTAAGTCATTGCATCAATCTAATTTGTCGGCCTCAAATGTGAAGTACTTTAGGTTAACTCCTGTTGTTTTAAATGTTGTATATAAACAAAGTGACTTGACATTATACGTCAAATTATTTCTATTGATCCATGTACAACCTCTTCTAGATGTGGCAACCTCACATCCTGATAAGAAGTCAATCATCATGTATGTCACATCCCTGTTCCAAGTGCTACCACATCTTCTTACCATGGAAGCCATCCAGGAAGTTGACACCTTACCTGCAACACGTATCACACAAGAGGAGCTCATACAGAGTCACATTCAACATCACTACTCACAGCAGGTATAGTAATCAGTTGATTGTTCAAAAGAAAATGGTTAATAAATGGTATGCAAAGCTGATGTTTTATTAACATGTTAATGTAATTTTACGTTATATGTTCCTCAAAGTTAACTGGGGTGGGGGCACAGGATAATATCACCTACCTGTCATAGTTGATGTGACAAACTCACTTATCACAATGTGTGTTAGTAGCCTACTCATTACATTACATTTGGCTGACGCATTTTTAACCAAAGCGACTAACAACATGGTTAACAGTTTAAGCTTTTTAAAGCAATTTTCTCAACAGTTCTTGGACAATTAAAAAAAAAGGTCTAGTACAATAAGAATAAGTGCATCAGTGAGTTGGCCTGAGCGTACCGGTGGCAGAGCTAGACTTTGTTTGTCTGTGGAGCGCAATGGTCTGGAGGTACAGTGGGTCCCCGTTAAGTTTGGACGGGTTCCTTCATGAATCACGCACCCCATTTTCTCAGCAGAAATGGCACAAACTGCAGTTGACACAAACAACCACAAGGTGTCACTTGGGTGCCACTACTATTTTTGATGCGACTGACTTACTGCTTCCATGACGCAGCGGGGGCACAGGAACTTAAATTGATCACGGTAGTTTAAGCTTACACTTGACAAAACATTCTAATATGAAAATGTAGATGCAATTGTTGTAAAATGGTGCAGCTCCTTTAAGAAAGCACCGTGTGCAGGGATGGAGAGAGAGAAAGCTGAGAGGGATAGGCCTATGTGTGTTAGAACTTAGCGTGTGGGAAAAAGTACGCGCTGTTGAGACTGGAGCGAGTCATATTCAAAATAATGCAAAAAAAAAAGCAATTATCCTCATTCATTGCAACCAAAGCATGCCTGCTTGCCGGACGCTCAAACGAAAAATATATATCAAAAGCACCTTTTATGCTTTGAATGTAGCACGAAAAAAATGTTTAAACAGCTGGACAAATGATTTAGCTAATTGATTATATAACCTGTACACCGGCAATTGTTGAACATTTACCTGTACAAGTACATTGACAGTAGCCCAGCCTAACAGCATGTTGTAGGCCTACTGTAGAAATTTCACTTAAATTGCAACCGCAACATGCCTGCTTTCCAACGCTCAAAACGACAAACGAAAAGATAATAAAACAACAAGAGGGTTGAGTCTGAATGACACTGAGTTTTTTAGACACTGAGTTTTTGTAGTTAAGAAATATTTTCAGAGTAAAAAATAGTCATTCTTCAATCTCCTTCACTGGACGCTATGGAAAAGGCTTAACGTCCCAAACACAACGATCAATGATCATCAAATTTCTCTCTCACATTGCTCCTCATAACCATCTATAAAAAAAAAAGAAAGCTTTTCTTTTGAGCACATCCCAATCCCAGGACATAACGCACTGGACCTTATAATAGGCTCGAGATATAATTCCAAAGGGGCAGATATGGGCCACTGCACTTAAAACTTAAAAAAAGATGAAGCTTTTCTCAACTTTGAAATTTGATCAGTTACTGGCATCGGGTGAACGAAGCTTTTCAAGTTGAACAGGCTATTAAAAAAACTATTTGCGCACCTCCATGTCACAGGAGAGACTGGCTCTCCCTTCTATGAAAAGACGTTAGGCTACCTGCAAACTGGCCTATGATTTCATTGCTGAGTTTGCGGCAAAAGCAAGAAAAATGTTTTTTTCCTGAGGGATATGGTCAGTGTCATTTATTTGTCCAATGTTAGCCTATAGATACAGACCAGTACATCTTATCAATAGTTTGAATGTCGTGTGTGTTTCTGCTCATTGACAAATACCGTTCAGCACAATGATTCGTGCCCAATTAATTCCCCTGTTAAAGTGTTCCGCCTTTGTTACACTATTTGGTTTCGTGAATGTAGCCTATGATAAACACCATATGGCCAAATATGTGACTCAGCTAATGTTATAGGCTATACAATTGAATTTCCCCTCTTAAAGGCAAGCTGGTGTAGCTTATTAGACTAGGCTACTATTAAAATACACCGATCGGGTAGCCTTGGCTATGTGTAAAGTAAGCTATCGATGATTTCATGCACGTAAGTGAAAAGGGCCTTGCATCTGTCAAGTTCACACAGGGCCTCGCATCCCCTTGATGATGGCCCTTCAGCTCCTTCCTAAGACAGCGAGGAAAAAAGTTAAAATACGCTGATAAACCCGGAAAAAGTTGACAGGTTTGTTTCGGTCCCGTGATTATTTGTGAAGTTGTGCAAACCACAGCCTTTTCAAGGCATTTCAAGGAAGGAGTCGAAAGTATGCAAGCTCCCAAATTGACCCAGTAGCCTAAGGCATCAATAAATTGTTGGGACTGGGGAGGGTCATGCGTTTTCCTCAATCACTTTGGAGGGTCATAGAAAAAAATTATTAAACTTTGACTGGCATTTGATGTGTCGATGTTTTGACACGCCTTTTGAATGTTCTGCACCTTTTACTAAAGAATAAAGAAAATTAAAGAAGACATCTGAGCTGCAAACGTAGCCCCTTAACACTTTTTTTTTTTGGCTAAATAAATCTAAAATCATTTGAGTTTCACAGTCACATGTTTTAATTGTTATTGAACTAATAACAGGCGTACACCGAAAATTTACATTTTCCATGTAGAAATAACATATGACAGTAACCCAGGTCAATCAAGCAAAAAGCCCTCAAACCTGAAAACAATGAGGCAAAAGTGCAAAACATCACAAAACTAACTAAACTAACACGCGATATTTTTTTGTATTGCAATCATTGTAGCCTTAGTTTAACAAACTGTCGCTTTTACTCCCCGATGCGCATTATAAAGAACGTTTAACGTGTCCCAAAAAAACAGCTATCAACTAATCACCAAACGTCTTATAAACAAGTATTGCCAGGAGCAAACCTTGCAAAAAAATGATAACAATAGGCCTAGGCCTTTATATGGCTCTGCTCCTGCCTAGATTCGAACTCAGAACTACCTGAAAGTTGCAGACCTGTTCTGAAATACGGCCCACTCGACCGTCAGACAACGCTATCTGCTGAGTAGCCTATTGTGCTGTAGCTTACACTGGTTGCTGTGGCACAGTCTTGAGTGACCTAATTCGTTTTTCTTTGTCATATGAATGCTGTCATTTTGTTAACATTACTGTTAAGAGATGCTGTAGGCAAAGTCTATATTTCAACCTCGTTAGTGTAGTAAAAAAAAATCAGAACTATTCACAAGGTTTCTGGGCAGCATATTTATGTTCTGTTAGCAAGTTTAACTTCTCATGACTACCGACAAAGTAGCCTACTGCCAGCTGACAAAGCTCTCATTTTAAAAAACATTACTGAGAGACAGACACTGTACAATCAAGAAATCTTGCCACTGAATCCAAAACTATGTTTTAACATTATGTACAAGGCTTAGGCTACAGTGGACTAGCATGTTGCAGGGGCTGCTAAAAAAACACAGAGAAACGCGACTGAAAACTTCGGCCAATCACAGCCCTTGCTGTTGAATCCTAGCCGTCTGGTTCGACCTATGCTGCCCCTAAAACCACTGCAGTTGTCGCTTTTTCACCATTCACCATGATCGTTTGAAGTGTCAATTTTTAACTGGGACCCACTGTAGCATATGCCTGTTTGAGGGCACTCAAGTAAGTGGGAGCAGAACCAGAGACTACTTTGTAGGCAAGCGTTAGAGACTTGAATTAGCCAGTGCAGCTGGATGAGCAGCGGGGTAACATGTGCCCTTTTGGGTTGGTTGTAGACCAGATGCACTGCTGCGTTCTGAATCATCTGAAGGGGTTTCACTGTGCAGGCTGGGAGACCTGTCAAGAGGGCATTACAGTAGTCAAGTCGTGAGATGACTATTGCCTGTACCAGGAGTTGGGTAGCATCAGCAGACTGATTTGGAACCAAAACGTTGTTCTGTGAAAGGAATTCAGAGACCTGTTTGGAGACTGCTCGTTCGATACCTTTGGATAGGAAAGGTAGGAGTGAGACAGGGCAGTAGTTCTCAACTTGAGCAGGGTTGAGAGAAGTTTTGTTAAGTAACGGTGTTACCAGGGCTGTTTTGAACGTTGTTGGAAACGTGCCAGAGGTTAGCGGCTATTGATCACACGATGATAGCTGGTTTTGATGGTTTGATGGACTGAAGTAGGCTCATAGGTATAGGGTCCAACAAGCATGTGGTAGGACGGCTACATGTCAGGAGTCTAGATACCTCATTCTTGGAGAGAGGTGCGAATGCTGAAAAAGATGTTCCAGCAACTGCTAAAGGTTGTAGGAGTGTAACATCTGAGTCTGTTGTGTCTTGTGGGCCTGTAGAGAATTGACTGCCACTTTGTTTGTAAAAAATGAGGCAAGGGTATCCGCAGTAAGGCTGGATGGAGGAGGAGGTGGCTGAGAGTAGCGATTTGAAGGTTGAGAACATTTTTCGAGTGTCTGGCTGTGTTGATTTTGTCATTGTAGAAAGCTGTCTTAGCAGCAGTGATGCTGGCTGAAAAGGAGGATAGGAGTGTCTGGTAGTTTTTGAGGTCATCAGTTAGTTTAGATTTGTGGCATTACCTCTCCGCAGCTCTGAGTTTGGTGCGCTGCGATTGGAGGGTATCATTTAGCCATGGATGAGAGTGTTTGGATCGAGCTGGCGTTGTAGTAAGAGGGCACAGTTCGTCCAGACACAAGCTCAGTGTGGAGCAAAGCGAGTCTGTGGCAACATTAATCTCCAGAGAGGAGAAGGTGCTGAGTGGAGGTAGACCGGAGGCAACCACAGAGAAGTGGGTTGGAGACATGTTGCGGATGTTGCTGCGGAAGGTGACAATCGGCTGAGGAGCCGGAGGCAGTTCTGTCAGAATCAGATGAAGAAGTGGTCGGAAAGATGGAGAGGCGTCATCATGAGGATGTCTGTGGTGCAGTTCCGAGTGAGGACCAAATCAAGTTCTTTGCCAGCTTTGTGAGTAGGTGGACTGCGAACCAGTTTGAGGTCAAAAGAGTGGATCAGGGCCAACAAGTCCGCTGAGCCTGGGGCGTCTAAGTGGATGTTCATATCGCCGAGGACGAGTAGTGGACAGTCATGTTCAGGGATGGAGGACAGCAGTGTGTCTAGCTCGTCCATAAAGTCGCCTAGTTGGCCTGGTGGGCGGTAGATGACCAGCACATGAGACATATTGGTGTGAAGGCAGCAGCGGGGTGAATTTCCATTTGTTGGAGATGAGCAGGCCCGTTCCACCTCCTCGTCCAGATGGGCGAGGGGCGTGGGAGAGCGTAAAGTTAGTGGAGAGTGCAGCCGGGGTGGTTTGATCCAAGTCTCAGTGAGAGCAAGGAGTTCCAAAAAAAGGTGTTTGGCATATCCAGCTATGAAATCCGTTTTGTTGACTGCGGGTTGGCAGTTCCACAAGCCCATGGAGAAGGAGGTTTCTGTAGGTGAGGACCGTTTAAGTTGCTGGAGGTTAAGCAGATTTCTGCCCCTTTTGGCATGATGCCGTTTTCTGTGATGGCCGGTGATAACAGATATGGTGGAATGGCACATTTTTTGCCTTTGTCGGCGCCTGTGCTCGGTGAACTTGCACAGGTAAACTTGCTCGTCTTGACCGCGTCTGTCTTAAACGAGGACGGCTAAAACGAGGGCTGATGCTTATGCTGGTGCTTCAGCAATAGCCTCAGTTGTTATGATAATAGGAATTGATTGCAGCTGTTCTCGCGTCTCATTAATGATGAATCAGCGTAGACCGCCCTCTGACGTTAGCACAGTCCGCTCACTCGCACCGACCGAAACTCGCAGTTTCAAGTAGCCTCCTACCCTCAGCTGTTCTCAAACACCTAGAGTTCAATTCTAATGAATTGAGGAGGATTGGCCAATAGTAGCCTATGTGTTTTTATTTTCTTTCTCCCAGCGCACTGCAGTTGTTGTCTCTCATTTAGAAAGGCGGCTAATTTAGAATGTTAAACAAATGTTAAGAATTGTATTGCATCTTAGGCCCTATGACAAGCAGATATGATTAGACCAGTATAGCCTTCTGACGTTCGGCATAAAGCTCAATGCCTAGACAATGCAGCATTGTGGCAGCCATGTTGGTGCACATTGAAAACACTTCCCCCATGATCATATAAGGTCCACATCAATTCCCTCCCCAATTCACCCTGTGATATTAATCCTATCTAGCGTCATTGACTCCTGGGATCTGACCTATCTGCTCGCTTCAGATTGTCAAAAAGAGGACTAGCGTATTCTTATTAAAAAAGCAAAGTTTATTCCTATCTTACACTCAAATTTTACACCAAACGCTTCTCTTTTATTGAACAATGCGCCCAGGGGTGTGGCAATTAACAACCTAAGGTGTGGTCTTGTGCATTATCTAAAAATCGCTATCTTACAGCATTTAAAAAGCATTACGTCACTGACTAAGAAAAACCTGGTCTATAGTGAAAGGTGCATTTGAAGCTGAAGATGCACTGCACAAGATGTAAGCAGCAAGTGCTCTGCAGGATAAATGTCCTTAGGTTTTTTTTTTTCAGTCATAGAACATTATTGGGGTAAATGTTGCTTATTTTAGGCTATGTTTTCAATGGTAATCCATTGTCAGTCAACAGTGAAAGTAATTAACTGTGTATAACTGTTTTGTGGTTAACTAGGACAGTGGTTCTCAACCTTTTTTCAGTGATGTACCCCCTGAGAAATATTTTTTCAGCCAAGTACCCCCTGACCAGCGCAAAGCATTTTTAGTTGAGAAAAAAGACTTAAAACAGAGCAATAAAACAACAGCAGTAATTTTGCCGGCTATGGTTTGGCCTTCTTTGCCACATGTCCCTCCGTGTTTTCACAAGAATTACCGCTACGCTTCAACCACGACTCCATCGTTTGAGTCTTGACAGTGCTACCTTAGAATAATAAGGTTCTATCTGCGTTTTGAGTAGTTCTGAGATATTGAGCTTCAAAGTTTTAGAATTCCATAGTTACATGGTAAATGGAACAAGTTCTTTTTGATATAAAGTCCAAATATGTACACAACTTTAAGAAACACCTCATCTGAACTTTCAAAGAATAAAAATAACTCCATTTTGACAAAAATGTCAGATAGAACCTTATTATTCTAAGGTAGCGAGTGATTGACAGGTGATGGCGGGTGGCATGTGACAGGTTGGGTTGAACCATCCTGGTATGGGGGGGACTCTGGGCTTTTAGGATAATGAAATTGAATAGCCTACTGAAATATAAAATTTATCCTGAAATATGTATTAAATAATTGTTTTAAAAGTATTTTTAAATATATGTATATTTTAAAATCTCACGTACCCCCTGGAGTGCCTTCACGTACCCCCAGGGGTACGCGCACCCCCATTTGAGAACCACAGTGAAATTAGTTTCACTTTGCCCATGGTTTAGTGGAATACCTGTTCCATACGGTCTCGCGTGCAAGCAGATTCCTTACAAATGCGCCGCTGACTATCAAAATACTGATGCGCTGTTTGAAGTTGCGCTGCTTGCTGTTAAAGGAATGACAGATGTACTTTTCATTGGTTTAAAGGATGTTATGCCCAAAACAAGGGCTCAGGATTTGGGGGGTTAGCTTCAGCCAATTAGCACGGTATTTGGCCGCCAACATTTTTGAAAACATGGCGTTACATGGTTGCAACTTCATGTACCAGTTTTTACATGTTGATTGGTAGATGACAGCTCATGCATGAGTTTAGTGTTGGGCACGAGCATCCTCGCGCGTCCATTTTGGTTAAGCATTTCTGGAAGACGACAACTATAACGACTGCCTACTTGGATAAGCTACTGATACTTGACAGAGGGCCCTATCATGACAGTCTAAAGCGTATCGTCACTCGTCAAAAGCTTATTCAAATTTAGTAGGATGTCCAGTCCACATTGGGAATGTTTTCGTTATCAAACGTCGAGCGCATGAAAGCGAGAGCTGCCATTGGTAGGTGAACTCGGTATCAAACTACAAAAATGATGACCCTCATCTAAAATGATTGCCCGACTTTTTCTCCTGAGGATATCTTCCTCATATACGTGGCACGGTGCCAGAGTACTTTAAGCCCTGGGGCTGAGTTTCTGTGGATATATCATTGAATTTCAAAAATGTGTTTTAATAAATAAAACACATTAAAACAGGGTGCCAACTAGGGTGGCAAGATATATCTTTACAGTGGCAGCTGCCACTGTATGCCCCCCTGTAGAACCGCCACTGGCTACTTCTGTTTATCACAATAAGTTTCGGTTTCATCTTCCCCTCTCGTCGCTGAAACTAGCGCACAACCTCAATGTCATTGTTCTCAGCCATTCCCTCTGTTTGCTGATTAAAGAGGTAAAGATTGGCTGGAGAAAACCCGCACCGCAAACCCAGACGACGTACTGAAGGAAAATGAAAATTGAGCAGAATTATGTAGGAGGGCGGAGCCAGGCTACTTTATACGGGCTATGATGCTGGATGACGCTGTCCTAACGTAACATTGAAGAATGTGATTGGTGCTCAAGAAAAACTGACATGTAACTAAGAAATTGTTAGATTGGATAAAATAATGAATAGCATAAGACAGCCCCCTCTTTTTTTAATTGACGTCAAAGTTGTAAGTGGGCTTAAATGGTGCCTGGGCTTAATGGGTACGTTAACCCTAGTCATTGAGCCAGACTGACTAATTTAAGTCAATCGGTACCATTCAGGGGAAGAAGTCTCATAGTGATTTTTGACAAGTTATACCCTATAATTAGAAAATATGTGATCATCAATGTATCATTGCATTTGGGGTAACTTTTTGTTTTATCAACCGGTTTATGTCCAATGCATGTCTATGGAAACATATCTTACAGGTAAAATTGGGTAACTAAAGCCCACAGAGGACAATAAAGTATAAATAATACTAATATATTAATGGTGGGAATTAACTTGGCTGTGAGGAGTTGGCTGAAAATTCAGCCCATTTATCCTATCTAGCCACAAGTCTCTCCTGCGCTGGCTCAACTCCTCGGTCTCCTCGCCTTCCCTTCCCATTTTCTGACAGTTGGGAACTCTTTGCTGGTGTTACAGCCGTGTATTACACAACATAGGCCTACCATCACATTACATTTTGTAAAATAATACAATAAATGAATGGCTTACAGCGATAATACCGACAGCTGCATTAAATAGGCCTACCTGTGCATTGGCTAGGTCAACAATATGGCCACTACCAACATTATTACCTGATTATTACGTAGATCGAATAAGACCAATAGCCATTAAAGAAAATCTATTATTGCCATCAGAACTCTGAACCAGAATTCTTTACACTTCAAATGCACTTACAAACACTAAATTTGTAAGATATCCAGATGTCCAGATATCAGATATACTTGTTACGGATTGCAGACCAAGACCCAAACGCAGACCAAATGCAATCAAGCAGGTTTTTATTGAAGATCCACAGTTAGTAGCAAAACCCACAAATGACAGTTGGGTTATAACAGGTGAACATAAGTCCAAAGGCAACTCAGAAAATCCATGAAAAAGATTCCAAAAACAGACAAAAAGCACAAAAGATCCAGTCAAATAAAGTCCAAAGGTAACTCACAGAAGATCCAGGAAAAAAGGCTCCAAAAACAGACAAAGCACTGGCAAACACAGACAGGCTAGGCACAGAACTTGACATCAGGCTTCAAGTCTATGATCTAACACAGGTCACAAAACAGGCTGAACTTAAGTAGCAGAAAGGAGGGCTCTAAATAAATGCAACAGCAAACTAGGGGCAGGGAGAAATCAATTACAACAATGAGCAAGGCAGGTGAGACTCAAACGAGGGGCGGAGTTCAAACTCAAAACAAAGGCACATGGAGTCAAAAACAAGTACATGACATGCAATGGTAGGGCAACCAGAGTCCATAGGCAATGGAGCCAAATACTGACAATACTCCTATATGCTGGAGGATTTTACAGAGGAGGTTGTTCATATGATGTAATGGAATATATATATAATATGGGTTTTCAGCGAATGTATGAAGACATTCTCAAAAAATACAGCATTTCAGGAATGACATTGCACTCAAATATGTCACCAAACTGAAAAACAAAAAGAAGATTTTGAACCTGACTTGAACCTGACGTTAGGATTCCTGTACTTGAAATGTATGCAAATTATTGCATATTTCATCAGATAATGGCTCATGTATGTGTAACGGATGCCAGCTAGCTTAGCTGTGCTTGTGGAACGTTGGTAAACCTCACTCCCCGACAACTCAAGAGTGCTGCTGGCATGCGAGCCAGTAGCCTGGGCTATTGGCTCAACTGTCAGCACACTCGCCTCCCGATCCGAGGTGCTGCTGTTCGCTGGTTCGAGTTCGGGTGTGTGCAGGGCTGAATCGCGCAGGTTCAACTCCACGCAGGTTACATTGGTGCCGTGACCCGGATCGGGAATGAGGTTTAGGGGGGTGAGTGTAACGGATGCCAGCTAGCTTAGCTGTGCTTGTGGAACGTTGGTAAACCTCACTCCCCAACACCTCAAGAGTGCTGCTGGCATGCGAGCCAGTAGCCTGGGATATTGGCTCAACTGTCAGCACGCTCGCCTCCCGATCCGAGGTGCTGCTGTTCGTGGGTTCGAGTCCCGGCGTGTGCAGAGCTGAATCGCGCAGGTTCAACACAACACATGTTACATATACATAATACTTATACTAATAACAATACTGAGATCATGTTAATAATCAGCTGTGGAAGTTTTGTGGGGATATCTTTTAGCCTAAGATTTTTAGCCTATTCACCTGTAATATATTCTCTCATAAGCCTATAATAGACATAAACAGGGTGAAAACCAGTGATGGAATGTAACAAAGTACTTTTCACTTTTACTCCATTACATTTATATTATATTTACATTTATTTATACTTTTTACTCCACTACAATTCTACAATACATACATTTTATGATATTTTTTTCCTCCTAAATACATACCCAGGGACATGCACAGGGCAGGGTTAAAGATGCTACCTGTATACCGATACAGATATCTGTCAATTTATTTCTGTAGAGGCCCTGATATCATTGTAGATCTGCAAGGGGAAATGTGTTTACTTAGGCACATGTTGTAGGAAGACAAACTATACATTTTTGCCTTAGAAAGTGAAAGTAGCCTCTCATATGCGTGATCGTGGATAGGTGCGTCCGAAATGTCAGCTGGAATAGTGATGTGAGTTGGCAAGCAGAGATGTATGGATGTCACTGGTGGGCTACATGAAACTTTGAGAATTCAAATTCAAATTCTGTTAGAAAAAAAATGTTGAGTAGCCTACATTAATGCCGCAAAAAGCATATTTTTTCCCAATGTCATTTACGTAAACAATATTAGACAGCTAACCGTATGTTGCATTTTTGCATGTGAAAATATATGTATAATGGGTCTATTTGATGGAGAATATGTGGACTTAGAACCATTAAGATGGACAATAGGTGAAGCAAATAGGCAGACATCATTAGCCTATAGTAACCTAAACGCTAATGAATAACAGGTGTATTGCTCCTAAACTGGCAGCATGGGGCGTTCAGAGACAAGGCAATGATGGCTGTAAGAAACTTTCAAAATAATCCTTACAGGGGAGTAGCCTAATGTCAAGTCAAGTCAAGTCAGTTTTATTTAGTATAGCGCATTTAACATGCACAAAGTGCAACTCAAAGCGCTCCACATACAAGACATGTGACATAATGTGAACACTGTTCCCCACAACATTAGTCTACAATTAGGTTTAAAAAGCCTAAACAGCTCAATCGGCATAGCCTAGGATGCAGGTTATAAACGTTTCAAATAAACTTTATGGCACACACACCTGACCATCCTGACCAACCTGACCAACTTCAGGCACACACACCTGACCATCCACGTAATGTAAACGGAAACTAGATTCATCAGACCAGGCCCTCTAGTTCCATTACTCTGTGGTCCAGTTCTGATATTCATGTTTCCATTTTTTGCATTTTGAGCAGTGAACAGGGGTCAGAATGGGCACCCTGACAGGGCTGTGGTGTAGCTCCATACACAACTATCTGTGATGCAGGAGCAGGAGGTACCCACCCCAGGCCACAACAGCACACTCTGCCCCTCAACCCTGGAAGCTTTTGCCTGTGCTTTTCTGTGGGTTTTTGCCCACCACAGCAGGAACAATTGGAGGCCAAGGTCTCCTGTTAGCTTGGCCAAACATTGCCAGCCAGAGTCGGGCTGTCTCCCTCTCTTGCATGTAATCTAAAAAATCGCTTTTTCCTATTTAGCTACTTTAGATAGTCAAGTTTGACTGTCACAGAGCTCTGGTGGGTACATCCAAGGACATCACTAAACCATCCAATTAGATTTCATAAATGAAATAGATAGACATGCATGCAATAATTACATTATTGGACCTGCATTTTCCTGAATATTCAGATAAAAAGACTGAAAGATTGATTTGCTAAGGTTTCCAAAATAATTCAAACATGTCAGAATCATCTAGGCCCACGGTTGTCAAACTGGGGTACGCGTACCCCCAGGGGTACGTGGACTGATTTCAGGGGGTACGCGAAAAAATATCTAAGTCATATGCCTTTTCAAACGTTTTCTCTATCCCACGTTGGTAACTTAACTTCCGCATTTGCACTGCACATTAAAAAATTATTTTCTCCGCATTAACAAAATATTCAAGAGTGGAGACAGAGAGGGTAAAACAGCATTTCTCAAACTGTGGGCCGTGGAGACATGAGACAGGAGTTTTTTTATTTATTTTTTTATCTGTAGCCTAGACAGCATCCGATGCGCAATGGACGCACTGTGTTATTCATAGGGAAGCGCTCGTGTCAAGGCAGCTTAGTTAGTCCCGACCTGAATGAGATTTTGAACGAGGTTGTGAGAGTGGTGAATTTCATCAAGACCTGGCCCTTAAAAGCGTGTCTATTCTCCGCACTTTGAGAGGAGATGGGAGCTGACCAAAAGGCTGTACTATTTCACAGCGAGGCAAGGCTTTCCCGAGGTAAAGTGCTGTCGCGTGTTTGAGCTCCGAGTCGCCTCTTCTTGGAGGAAGAGCGCATGTTTGAATCTGCAAGCACGTTCACTAATGAACATTTCTTGACGAAGCTGGCCTATTTTAGCGATATATTTGGAAAGCTCAATGAGTTAAATCTCCAGTTACAAGGCAAAGACAAGCACCTAGTAGATAAGATCACTGCATTCAACGAGACGATTGTGTGTGAGATTAGGTGCAGATCTATTTAAAATCATTATATTCAGCACATTTGTAGGCCTATCATATGTTGACTATTGATGAGATTTGTATCATATGTTTATGATCCTATTCACTATTCTCGACAAAATTTATAAAAATAAATATTATTACAATAAAAAAAAAAAAAACTTGTTAACAATTGGTGGTGTTGGGGGTACTCCGGAAGATCATAATGTCTCAGGGGGTACATGGCTGTTAAAAGTTTGGGAACCACTGATCTAGGCCTTTGTATCTGAATCTGGTTCCTAATTTTAGACAGTTAATTGGATGAGAGATTCATAAGTCTACATTGTTCTGATCCTTTTGGTCTTGTCTGGTCCATTGGCATGACCAACATTTTGGACTGTGATTTTGGGGAGCTCTGCTTTATTTTGTGTTGCTCATAAATAAATGTGTTTTATTCAGGCAAGTTCAATTTAACCAAAGATGTGGCACATGCTTTGGTACAATACATCAAATGGCAACATTTAACTTTAACATTGTTTATAGTCCTTAACAGAATACTACTACTACTTCTACTAATTATAATAACAATTGCTTAAAAAGTCTGTCTGTCTGTCTCTCTCTCTCCCTGTCTTTCTCTCAGATCACAGTGAGTGTTGCTCAGGGTCGGGTTCGCAGCCCGTCCCCTTCAGCTAGGTCCCATTATAAAAGCTATGCCTTCACACAATCTTCATATATCCAGTCACCTGAGCAAAAGAGGAGTCACTCAATCACACAGGTGTGTTTGTCCCCAAGTTTTCTAACAACCTCTAGTCCTCAGCAGAATCATCGCCTCTTTGGTTTTTATTAAATTGTAGATTAACAAAAGTTTCCCATTTTACCACACCAATTAGTTATAAAATCACTTGTGTTATATAATCTTCTATCCCAAAATGTGGAAGTCTAGAAGAGATATTGATGTTCTATTTTGAGTATACAGTATCCTTCATTTTTGCTTTTGCCTCATTGTCATAAGAAGTGTTTTTAAGATGTATGCAAAATCTGAAAAAGTCAATACTAAGATTAGAGTTGACTCTAATGCTGTGACTGACATTTGACTAGTATTGAGGATAGAAGAGCTGTCAGGTCAGCTCTGTAGTATTAGTATTGCTATGTTTTTTCTGTATAAGTATCAGTATAACTTTCTAAGTGACCCTCAAGTAACATTTGTTATAATTTGTTAAATTTCATGTAATTTCATGAAAGGGCATACAAAATCCCTTAGAGGAGATTTGTTTATTAAGGACCATTCTCCCTAAGATTTCAAAGAGGAATTAAATGAACACATTTACATAACTACAAAAACTACTTATCTAATAAAATCTTATTAAGGAGTCTTATCAAAACAAATTTGCTCAATGCACTGGCAGCTAAAATAACTTTTTAAGGACACATTTGCTTAACGCACTGGCAGACCAATTTGCTAATTTTCAGGATAAGACGTCTTAAACTCTTCTTATTGGTTATATTTTATTTTTTGCAGTGAATTTGGGGTTCAAATTACAATTATCAAATATATTGGTTTAACAACCTCTTAGTTGGGTCATCTATAGCAGTTCCGTGACCGTGGAGAGCGAAAGTAAAGTTTTTTCTCACTGGATTTGTCATCTATAAAGGTAAAAGAAAAAAATTAGCCGGGGTACCCCTCACAATTTATTGAGAGCCCTATATCCAACATGGCTGCCGACAGCCAAGCTGGAAATTAACTTTTTAATGGTTTTGCCCACAGTGCTGCATAATACATTGTTTCTGAGACTATTTGGGTCAAGAAATTAATAAATGATGTAGACTTATTGATTTGACCTATTTTTGACCTTCAAATTCAAGATGGCCGCCAATTTTTGGCTATTTAAATGTCATTTTTTCAAAATAGTTATAGATTTTGTAAAATTACAACTTACACATAGGTCATCAGATGTCTGTCATTTTTCTTATTATTTATTTATTATGATTTATTCATTGAATTAACTGAAAAGACTCTCCATCTGAATCTGTTGAATCTCCACACTGAATCCTGTCATCATCAATGCTACTCTCATCTGAACAGTCATGAGGTGTGAGCTGCTGGGGCAAGGGGGGAAGAGGGGTGGGACGCACTGGTCGACACTTTCCATTCACTAGTTCCCAGCCGTGACCAATGGGAGAAGGATGCTCTTGCAGGTTGTAATGGAGCTGGCAATATGTAAGGTAGTTTGTTAGCCTAGAAATCTAGACGCACCCTAGCGGCGGCAAATTCATTTGCTCAGCCTGTACGTCTAGTATCAAACCATAGGGATTTCTATTGGCTGACGCCGTGGACGTCATCCAATCACAGCGCTCTATTTTGTTAGAGTCTTAAGGCGGGCTTAACAGAAAGACGACAGTCCTTCGATGGTAGCAACAAGGAAGGTGGCTATGACGAACGAAGAGCGGTTGTTTGAATCGGCATTGGCGTCAACTTTGGAGGAGTTGGACTTGTGCTTTTCTTTGAAAGTTGAGCAACACAATGCTTAAGTCATTCCTTTCGAAGAAGGATGTATTTGTCGTTTTGCCGACCGGATATGGTAAAAGTTTACTTCCCCGTTCACTGTTTTCATCGCTCTGGCCACGTCATCCTGCTCTTTGTTCTGATTGGTCGTAGCGTTGGCCTATTGCATGCCTAGGCAGTTTGAAAGACAATTCTCTGCCCGCCCCTTGGATTAAGCGAGGTGAATGGTTCGATTCCAGACTATACATTTCAATGATATAGGATGGCCTGCCAGGCTAGTAGTTTGTCCTTTCCATATGAAGATTCAAAGAGTCATCATCAGGTGGGACAAGGATTGTACACTTATTCTTCAGTTTGTGCCATTTGGAAACTCTGGCCTGCCTGCAGCTCACACTTGTACACTCAGCATAAATGATGGAGAGGACAAAACCCTTCATATCTGCTCTGACTTAATGTTTTAATTCCAGACTCTCACCCACTCATCAGGAGCTCTCTTGCCTCAGAATTGATCTTCACCTTCTCCAACACCTTTTATCTATCCATGCCCATAGAACCCTGAGGTGTGGTCACTGCCAGTATGATGATATCTGCAACCTCTTCCTAGAGCATGGCACGGCAGATGATTAATGCATGCTTGCGCTTAATCAGCTGATCACCTCTGACTTGCTGCGAGACGTAAGCTACTTGGACATACACGTGTCCTCAGTCTAGAACAACAGGTCCAGTGTACTTACTGGCTCTCACCTTTGCATAGGCAGAGACTAGCATTGTATCTGCTTCTGGATGTCTGAAGACCCCATTAGCCACGCCAGTGCTTAGATTGGTTGACGTTTCTCCCTCGCAGTATATGATGTCACCCTGCACCTAACCCACTAGTCTTTTCAGCTGTTCCTTTACAAGTTGCTGTAGTCTGAACCTTGTTTCCATCATATACTGCAGGGGAGAAATGTCAACCAACCTATATCCTATATCATCGATTACTGGCAGTGACCACACTTCAGGGTTCTATGGCCATGGGAATAAGAAGGTGTTGGAGAAGGTGAAGACGAGTGGGTGAGAGTCTGGAATTAAAACATGTCGGAGCAGATATGAAGGGTTTTGTCCTCCATCATTTATGCTGAGTGTACAAATGTGAGCTGCAGGCAGGCCAGAGTTTCCAAATGGCACAAACTGAAGAATAAGTGTTTCTTTGACTCTTTGAATCTTCATATGGAAAGGACAAACTACCTTACATATTGCCAGCTCCATTACAACCTGCAAGAACATCCTTCTCTCATTGGTCACGGCTGGGTACTAGTGAACGGAAAGTGTCGACCAGTGGGTCCCACCCCCCTTGCCCCAGCAGCTCACACCTCATGACTGCTCAGATGAGAGTAGCATTGATGATGAGAGGAGTCAGTGTGGAGATTCAACAGATTCAGATGGAGAGTCTTTTCAGTTAATTCAATAAATAAATCATAATAAATAAATAGACAGACATCTGATGACCTATGTGTATGTTGTAACTGTTCTGTCCATAACTGAACTCAGTATGAGCAGAATTTCCATTTGAGCCTAATATTAAGGCTCTATGACGATTTTTAAATATTGACATTTAAAGAGCCAAAGATCAGCGGCCATCTTGAATATGAAGGTCAACAATAGGTGAAATCAATAAATCTACATAATTTATTAATTTCTTGACCCAAATAGTCTCAGAAACCATGTATTATGCAGCACTGTGGGAAAAACTGTTAAAAAGTTAATTTCCAGCTTGGCTGACGGACATTTTTGTGAGGGGCACCCCAGCTAATTTTTTTCTTTAAACTTTATAGAAGACAAATCCAGTGAGAAACGAACCTTCGCTCTCCACGGTTACGGAACTAGATGATCCCAACTACTCTCCCTTCTCTGCACACTGCAACAAAATAAAATATAACCAGGTGTTATTAATCTTATATTAACATAAAAAAATTGATTTGGTATTGTTTTTAGTATGAAGAGACTTATCTAGTGCTCTCTGGAAAGATTAGTCTGGCTTTCACCAAACCAAGCTCAATCTTTAAGATTGAACATTGGTCTGGGGAGTCCGCTATGTATTTTCTACTGTACAAGAGGCGTGATCAATAGGCCTAGTTCAAATGAATCTGTACAATTGGATAGTCATTCACCAATATGACCAACGAACCAGGTGACCCTGTTTGCAGAGTGACACAAAAACTCCAGGCTCTCCTGCTATCGTCATCGTTTTAAACCTGCCAACAGTGCGCCAGGTGGATAAGCCAGCTTGTGATTGGTCCCGACAAAATTGTAAAATCCCGACAAAAAAAGTCTAAGTCTAATCTGCTTTTTTGCACTTCTGATTAGATGCAAACTGCATTTTGTTGGCTTTGTACTTGTACTCTGCACAATGACAATAAAGTTGAATCTAATCTAATCTAAAACATTCTATTTGGAGGTAAACTCTTAACAGGTGGATAAACTCTATTTCTGACATTTGAGCCGTGGGTAAACTTAATTTACTTGCATTTAGTCTCCACTACAGCCCTGGTTAACATTACATTATATTACATTTAGTCATTTAGCACATGCTTTTATCCAAAGAGACTTAACATTCAAGCTATATGTTGCAGCAGAGACCTTTGTGTTAGGTTAACCATTTCAAAAGCACTAAATTAAAATACAACTCACATGGTCATTTATGGAGATCAAAGACAAATATACAAGAATGAAGCTATCACAGCCACCAGGCAGCCAATACGTTTGCGTGCGTTTACTTCGATAACATGACTGCCAAAGTCTAAGTAGCCTGTTTAACATCCAAATACAGTAATTGTTACATTACATTACATTACATTTGGCTGACACATTTTTAACCAAAGCGACTAACAACATGGTAAACAGTTTAAGCTTTTTAAGCAATTCTCTCAACAATTCTAAAAAAAGGTAGAGTACAATAAGAATAAGTGCATCAGTGAGTGCTGTTTTTAAAAAGTCGAGTGTCAGTTCTAGTCAGGTGGTAAGTGCTAGGATCAGCAAGACTAGTTGTAAGTAGTGCTACGAGACGAGATGGTCTCTGAAGAGCTGGGTCTTCAGGAGTTTTTTTTAAGATGGAGAGGGATGTCCCCGCTCTAGTAGGAACTGGTAGTGTGTTCCACCAACGAGGAACAACAGATGACAAAAGTTTGTATTGGCCTGAGCGGTGGCAGAGCTGGATGTCATTCGTCTCCTCACATTCCTTCTTATTTCGGATTTAAAATGCACAGTGTATTAGATTAGGCTATAATTTAAATTTAAATTTAAACACTATTTTCCTCTTTCCATCTCACAAACTTTAGCCTACTATAGGCTACAGTATGGCGCATTATCATTCATCTTTTGGCTATTTCGCAAAAGCCTCTTGTTCTGATATGTATTCATTTTATATTCTTACAACATAAACACAACACCAATAAATAGGCTACAATATAACCACTAGAGTTATTTTCTGTTTACATCAGAATTGTCCACAGTGTTATGGATCCATTTGTCTGCAACACAACATAGGCTACAACAACATCTATCTTTAGAAATACAGGAGCAGCTTAGGCTACTATATGCTGAAGAGTGATGACATATCAGCATGCCAGAATATCCCCAAACTTAGAATGTACATTAAAATTGATCTTTTTGGTAGGCTAGTCATTTCCAACTTCCCAAGCTGATGGTGCTCATAATTCAAAATCCCTATGTTATTTTCCCATTGGAAAAATTACCAGATACCAAATCTCAAAGATGGCAGCTTATTTGTAGCTGAACTTCAGAGGTCTATGCATGAGACACCTGCATATCAATTTGTTCACACGCCACACCTTGTATTGCTGTTGTACCTAAATTAAAAACAAAAAAAAATCAGATGTTAGCCACCAACCCCAGTGCTGGAGCCTACCATCCCCCCTCATATGAGGCTGACTTCTGCGCATTTGCGGCACAATTCAATAGTAGCCTATTATGGAACTGCGGACCGAAAGAAAAAGAAACTAAACATTTTCCTGATTAGAAAATATTTGTTAATTTAGTGTAATCAAATAAACAGACATGCAATTAGGGGGCAGTGGTGTCAGCGCTTATTCAATGTATGTGCACGTCTGCACAAGTAAAACTGAACCACTGGAGATGACGTGTGTAGAAGCAACAAACAACGTTATTTAAAACAACAAACGAAGCGGATCCTTGCTGTCCATGAAAACAGCATAGAGACTAGCTAGTCTAATCAAAACATGGAAATAACAGGTCTTTGAATTGACACGTGAAATTAGACTGTTGTAGGCTTATACAGTAGTAACAAATATCGTAGCAAATAGCCTATGATGATGACACAGCTTTTAAAACATTTATTTTACTCTCGCTGGAGAACGGGCTGTTACGCAAACAAAATTGAATTAGGGTGATGATCTGCATCTCTGTTAACCAAAAGTTATGGGTTTGCTAACCCATTCGCACAATAAATAATTTCTGAAAGGTTCTCTCCATTGTTAAAGTGCGACATTTCTGTCAAGCAGTAAAGTCATTGAACATTGCCTTTGTGCAATAGGCTGACAGAAGACGGGCACTGCTTTCTCTGTTGGTATTTCTGTCCTTCTGAAAACTGCGTTTTTTCCTGGGGAGAAACCCCCGGACCCTCGCTCACATCATCTGCACCCACTCTCAGAAAATACTGTCGTGACCTCATGAGCTAAACCATTAATGAAAGTAAAACAAACAAAACAGCCAGATGCCTCTTCATAAAATAACAAAGACACCTTCATAAACAATAACAAGTTTTATCGTGAGACTGCGTGTCATTTGGAGCAGCGTATTGGGCTATATTAAAAGCAGAAGATTTTCAGTTTGCTTATGGATTTAGGCCTAATTCACTTTTGGATTGTTTGATTATAGTGCTAAATGTTGGGACTGTCGCAGGACATGTATTGTAGGCCTATCAGCCACGGAAATGAAAGCTCATCAGGGGGTAATATTGTGGAAACAACTGAAAAAACATTGGGTAGGCAAAATATATGGTCCATACTGTAGCATACTGGCGCGCATAGACTCAAAGCGGCAAAAGCCGACGTTCCTAACCCGAGACCAATAAGGGGTCATCAGGTGGAAAGAACAGATAGAGCTGTGTGTCGTCTGCATAGGAGTGGTATGAGAAGCCATGCGAATGGATAATTTGTCCCAAGGAGGTGGTGTAGATAGCAAAGAGAAGGGGGCCCAGCACTGATGTCTGGGGGACCGCTGTGGTGAGATAGTGAGGTGCAGATAGCTGTCCAAGCCGTGCTACATTAAACATTAAACATTGTACTTCTCAATAGTTCAAAAACAGTACAGACTAGCTCTGATAGACCAGCATAAAATAAATATGGACATATAAGAGAATAATGTAGACAAAGTAATATAAAAAAACTATAGCAGTGCAAGAATAGGTTGAAGTAATAGGGTTACAGCCAGGCTTGAAATTTTACCATTTTAGGGGCAAGGCCACTTGGCCTTCAGTTGGGCATATTTGGTGGGGGGCACAAAGGCCACATGTCAGGGCACCAAGGCCAAAGTTAACTATACAGTTGTAGGCTATAAAAATGATCAAAGATGTATTTAGCCTATTCACAGCAGTAGACCTGCATCACTCGATGAAACAACATGAAACATTACAAAAACATGAAACATGACATATTGCATAGAACTGTAAATTATCTGATCATCTAATATTTACAGATATCTAGGCTATATTTAACATTTATTTTATATCTGGCCTGTTATGAAAGCATGTATTGGACAATTTAAGCACAGCTTAGCTTTAAGAAACTCAAATAGCCTAGATGCATGCTTGGCATTTTGTGATCATTAAGGCTACTTTCACAAACTCTTAGTCAGCTGTCCTCTGATTTTAATATTTAACGATATCTAGGCGATATTTATTTTGTATTTGGCCTATTATGAAATCATGTAGAACAATTTAAACACATTGTAAAAATGGAAGCCCAAATTTGGAGACATCCATGCATGTAGAAATGTGCTGCAAATTCAAAACTGGATTACTCTGGTACTCTGATATATGGTTTGTCATGTGTTGAACGAAAGGGTTTGTGAAGTATTCCACCGAGATGAATGGGTAGGGAGATGGGCGCAGAACCTTAAGTAGAATTTATGATTAAATGTAATTATATTATTTACTTTTCTTGCGAACCATTCACGACAGCAATTAGCGGCTAACATCATTTAAAAGCTGAGAAAAGCTCTTTCATGTGACGTGATACTTGTGATGTCTGTGTGATAAGAATGGGTGAATTTGGATGCACTTTTTTTAGCCGTGCGCTGTCACTTTCTCCACTGTGTAAAAGACGAAATGAATTTGCGCTGTGAATGCTAAGATTATTTTGACTGGCCATAGGCTAAATAAAAATCGCTATTAGTCAGACGCAAAGCAGAATATTGAAAGGGGGCACCAAGGCCACCGTGGCCTGTAAAACTATGATTTTCTCTCCATTTACATCTCTACATCTCTACATGCATCTCACCACAACAAGCTGCCAGCTAGACATGACTTACATGTACTGTATGTGTAGGACAGACTGTTATGAATCTGGCAATATGTATAAGAATATATAAGAAGCATGGTGGAGGGGAACTTTGGGGCTGAGCAATTTACAGACAGTAGTGTCCGCCTTACATAAATAAATGCCATTTTTTATTTAGTGATGAAAAATTACCTTTCTGCACTCCATATCTGTGACATGAACTAATCTGACCTGACTTGACCCGAGTTTGCGTGTTAACCTGTTTGTGCACTCATGATGATTCTTTTACAACAACTTTTTACTGCATTGCCATGAACAAAGTGAAGGCAAAAAGGTGTTTCTTTGTCGAATAAATTGGGATGCAATGTGAGCCTTAAATTGGATGCCATGCAGGAATTTGCTAGGATCTCAAAACCTGATTATGAGCATCCTTTGCCATAGAGAAACACATGATAGCATTGGATTATGAAAATGCTTTGCCACCACAACACACAAAAACGTGGGGTAAGTCGAGCTGTATAAAATTATTATTATGACTGCCCAGCGAAGCTTGCCGTGGTCATATAGGTTTAGTCAGATTTTTTTTTTTTTTTTTTTCTTTTTAGCATGTCCAAATTTCCGTCAATGATTCCCGGACACTGAAAGACCGGGGTAGACAAAACTTGGTGGGCATGTAACCCCATATGGATAGCATGGAACCATCGTTTTTCGTTTTGATCTGTAGCCCCCATCGCTGGACTGCACCCCTAAAAGGAGGGTAGGGCAGACACAGTTTTCTGTGAATATCTCGAGAACCGTAAGGTTTAGGAGGACCATTATTTTTTGTATGTTGATCTCAAGGGGCCATGTCAACGCATTCCATAACCACTCATTTCATGTATAGCGCCACCTAGTTAAACACAAAAAAAAAGTAAAAAAATGAGGTGGTGTAATTGAAGGTATCTGTGACCTAACATAGTCAAACTGCACGAAATTGGAAGTGTAGGATCATTATGACACCCTCTGTATGCACGCCAAGTTTTGTGGAATTCCGTTCATGGGGGGCCACACAATAAATTAATTTATGTTACTATACACCAACTGGCCTGTAGGTGGTCGGAGACAGTTTTCTGTGAATATCTCGAGAACCGTAGGGGCCTAGGAGGTCCACCTTTTTTTGTATGTTGGTCTTAAGGGGGCATGTCAACCCATCCCATTACCACTTATTTCATGTATAGCGCCACCTAGTTAAAAATTAAAAAAGCATAAAATTAGGTGTTTTCATCTCAATATCTCTGGCTGACAAGGTCAAAACTGCACAAAATTAAAAGTGTAGGATCATTATGACACCCTCTGAATGCATGCCAAGTTTTGTGTACTTTTCGTTCATGGGGGGGCCTTACAATAAAATAATTTATGTGTACATTTAGTGACGATACACCAACAAGGATTCCCGACACTGAAAGACCGGGTACACAAACTTGGTGAGCATGTACCCCATATGGATAGCATGGAACCGTCATTTTTCGTTTTCATCTGCAGCCCCCCCCGCTGGACTGGACCCCGGAAGGAGGGTAGGGCAGACACAGTTCTCTGTGAATCTTTTATGGTATGTTGGTCTCAAGGGCCCACATAAACCTGACTCATAATCACTCATTTGTGATTTGCCCCCGGTAAAAAATGAAAATCAGTAGGATTAAAAAGAAAGCCAAAATAAATATTCATCATCATCATCATGGCTGCATTTTCAGTATTGGTGAAAGTAGTCGCTTGTCCACTAGATGGCGATCGCTGCAGTGAGACGCAATTTTGTTGGAAGTTAAAAGGGGTTGAAAACAATGGACGCTTCATACAAGGACTGTAATTTACCCAGCTTAACATCTAATAAGGATAGGACGATGTTCACATGAAGTGTAATTCCCATTTCTTCTTGAAGCCTAAATAAATCTGAGGGATGTTTATCGACATGCTTGGTTTTACTGCAGGTACGTTAATCTTGTAATATCAATAAGGACCTAGGTAATGTTACCGTTAGCGCTGGTTGAGTGATGGAGGCATTTGATTTATTGCATTTGTAGAAAACTATAAATGCGGTTATACCAAGCAAATGTATAGCAGCACTGTTTGTATCTTTCGACTGTCATTTATTGCACGTGCTACAAAAATCATTCTGTGCAATGGAAGATTTACCAACGCTACACCGGTCTGATGCAGTTTTGCTATACATGCGGAGACTGAGACGCCTGTTTATTTTGTTTTAAGTGCGTGCAGGGTGTGAGAGGGGAATCGATGTGCTTTGATTACAGCTTGGTAGTTGTAGTCTGTGAAATTAAAAAGCACGCAAGTGTGAAGTATCCAAACAATGACACCTTCATTTCATTATGGCTGTTTTAGCAAAACACCTTAAGCTACTGTGTAGTAGGTCCCATTTAGAAGTGGCTACTTCATTTGGCGCTTTCCTTGACTCATGGAGCTGCGTGAATGTTATTACAACTTTTCGCCACGATATGACAGTTTAAGTCCTTGATACTGTAAGGCGTTTTCATTGGTTTCAAAGGAGATTTTATTTGTGTCGCCAGGATAGCCTATTGACAATTTATGTTGTCAATAGGCCTACCTTTATAATCCTACCTGTAGCTTAGGGAAGCTAACAACTTTCTATTAGGATCTAGTTTGTTAGTTACCGCTTTGTCATAACTCCCTGATGCATTTTTGCATTTAGAATAGCCAGAGCCGCAGTATATCTCAATCGAACATTAAACAATATCGGGTGCCTATGGACTAGGCTGGGTGAACCCAGCCTGATCTGCCCGCTATTTATTTTTTTTTTCTTAAAAGATTGAGCTTGGTCTGATGAAAGCCAGACTAGCCATGGACCTCAGTTAAACAATGCAAGGGAACATGAATCAGCCTATATTTGCACTAACAATAACGGACAAAAGCTCTTCAACTTTGGCCCGTTAAAATGTGTATGAACAGTCTAGCGGCGATTTCATCAAGGCCCATTTGGACATGTCAGTTATTTGCACCACTGGTTAGATGTAAAACAGCACCGTTTTCAGACTAGGCTACTGTTACTTAATTTGTGCATTAACAATAACGTTTCAGACTACTGTTACTTAATTTGTGCATTGACAATAAAGTATTACATGAACTAAAGATGACTAAAATCTTATGTAGAAGAAGAAACATTCACAAAAAATCCATCCATCCAAAAATGACCTTTGTTTTTGATAGCTGTTGAAAACGGCATGGAACTGACAGAGATGTTTTTGTTTAAAAATACATAAAAAATAAATAAATAAATAACATTATGCTGATACCTTTTGCTTTTCCCAAATACAATGTAGCCTACAGGTGTAAGTGACCTTTCATCAATCCAGTTGCAATGGATGAACTGTGATGAACTGCCCTACTTGTGATTGTTTAGAGATTTTAAAGGTTTTATAACAATTCTACATCTTCTTTGGCTATTCTACAATCTATTCACCTTTTCAGCACCAGTAGGGTACTTTCTGTGCAGCCGCACACACTCAGGCATGCCAAACAAGCATACACAAAAGTTTCAAGAGTGGGGGATGGAGTAAAATATGGAGACAAATTGAAGTGTGATTTATTTTCGCGGAACGGATGTACAGGACTGAGCGGCGGTCATATTTTGTACCGCTATGCGGTACATCTAGTTTTGCTGTCACTTCGTCTGTTTTATAACCCAGAAGGATGTACTGCTCTGTGTCTCCTCTTTCATCTGACATGCGTGGCAAATCTATCCGATCACAGGTTCGCGGTATTCCCGCGGGAGTCCTGTGGTACGGGAGTCAAATTCACTGTTGGTAACGTGATAGGGACGGGATAGAGCAGAAATCAATGGGAGGGGGCGGGAGGGGAACGGAGCCGGAGATTAAATTAAAAAATGACGCTGCATTTCTAGAAAAGAGAACCACTTACAACTCACAATACGTTTGTTGATTGGCTACTGCTAGCCGCAGAGTAGCCTATCAGAGCAATACAAAGCAGCTGCCCTGTTCACAAGCTCAATCAGCGTCAGCAACTACACTGAAAACTGAAGTTGTTTTCTAATGCCATATCAACGCGAGCTAATCACTAACGTTATCTGAGATGCTAGTTTTTGTAACGGCAGGAATAAACACACATGGTAACAAAATCAATCAAAACATGTGTAGCTTTACTCAACACATTAACACTATGATACAGTGTAATTGTCAAGTTGTATGGCTCACTGTGTTCAAAGTCGATCTTAATAGCCTAACCCTCTTCACCTGCAGACAAATGGATCCATAACACCGTGGACAATTCCAATGTAAGCCTAAACAGCAAATAACTCAAGTCGTTATATTGTATATTTGTAGAAGTTTCTTTGTTTTGAAAGTTGAGTCCGCATTTTCCTCTAGACTTAAACGTGTTCTTATTTGTGCTGAGGCTGTGTATTGGTGTTGTGTTTGGCTATGTTGTAAGATTGTGAAAAGAATAAATATCAGAAGCTTTTGCGAAATAGCCGAAAAATGAACGATAATGCACCTTTACTGTATACATAGATTTTAACGGACCATGTTGAAGAGCTGATGTCCGTTATTGTTAGTGCAAATATAGACTGATTCATGTCCCTTGCAATTGCAACTGTGAGGTCCATGGTAGGCGCCCGACAGAAATATTGTTTCATTTTGCGAGGTTCTATTCAACATCAGGTCACTTTCTGCCCAGGTGTGTCACTTGATTTCCGGTTCCGGTCGGCGTGCTCCGTATGTAACTACCCAAACTTCCAAACTTATCTATCTTAAATCTCCTTGTTACCATCTACTTTCTACGGATTTACTGGCTACCGATTATATCTCGTGAACAAACTGTTGCATAAACTGTTGTTGCTCGAGGCTTTGGATTATCGGACTCTATAACCTTGATCGCCAAACTTTTCTGTCAAACGTTAACGTGAAACGTTAAGCCAGTATCAAGGGCTGCAAATAATACCGGGCCAAGGAAACGCTATCTGGAAGAAGAAGGCATCAAATTCCTTCTAACGTCTCTCAAAACTAGTGACTCAATATAAAAGTGAGATCTCAACTTCTGTCCCTGTTGCCTCTCGCCGGCCTCTGCTGAGAACCAAGCCTGCTCTGCTGGCCATCTCCACTCCACACCAGCCTGAGCCATGGCGTAGAAGCAAGCATCACAAGCACGGCAGACGGTCCGGACGGCACTCAGGCCCAGCCCAACTATACGACTGGAAAATCGCTATGCCATTCTGACCGAGGATGAGGAGCCCCTCCTGCCCCGAGACAACCATCCTGGTCCCTCCTCAAAGTCGGCGCCCCCCCGACCCCCTCTTCCCCGGACCTCATCAACCTCCACCCTGGTCATCGGCAGTTCCATGGTTAGAGACCTCTGCATTCCCCCATCATGTAGCGGTCCCTCCAAGGTCTACTGCTTCCCTGGTGCCAAGGTCCTTGACATCCAGCAGAAACTCCCAAGCATCCTGGCCTGCCACACCAAGGTCAACAACATCATCGCACACGCGTGGCACCGAACGACATCAGAGATAAGCAGTCAGTAGCACTGCAGGAAAACTACAAAAACTCTCATCACCACTCTGATGGGCACAGAAAAACGCTTTGTCATCTCTGGGCCTCTCCCTACCTACAGAAAAGGTGCTGAGATGGTCCAGACTGTCTCGATCTCCACACCTGGCTCAAAACGCTACTGCGCTTCCCTAAGCATCCCCTATGTCAACAACTGGGGCTTGTTCTGGGAGAGGCCCAGTATGCTGAAGCGTGATGGTCTCCACCCAAACCAACATGGAGCCAGGCTACTCTCTGACAACATAAAGCCCACACTGAGGCATTGACATTCTGTAGAAAATATTACAGATTCACGCCCCCCAGGTATTGATTCGAATGGCATTATACATGTGGATGGGTCTGAGAATGTTTTCTGCAGGGTAACATACAATACTACTACCATAGATCAAGCTGCTTCATGCAATAGCATGACTTATGCTTATAGTTCTATTCCAACGTTGATTTCTACCCAACATATAGTAAAAAGAAAAGACAAATTTAAAACTAGAAACCTAACAAATATTCTTTCCATACCTCAGCATATTCCTCAAAAGCCAGAGGCATTTTCAGCTAACATGGGTTTACTAAGTATAGGTGCACTTACTACCAAAACCTTTGCAATCAATGATTTTATTAGTGAAAAAAAATGATTTTCTGTTTCTTGTTGAAACCTGGCTGACTTCAGACAGCGAAGCTGTTCTTGTTGAAACTTGTCCCCCAAATTATAATTTCTTCCACTCAATTAGACAAGGCAAACGAGGTGGTGGAATTGCCTCCATTCTCTCAAACAAATATAGTTGCACTAGAGTCAACTTTGGCGAATTCGCTTCCTTTCAGTATATTGCCCTCACTCTGAAGGCTGACCCAGCTGTACTTCTATTAACCTTATACCGCCCTCCTAAACTATGGACTGGCTTTCTCGACCAGTTTTCTGAACTTATGTTGCTCATCATCACTAGCTATGATCGGATAATTGTAAATGCCGACTTCAATATTCATGTCAATAAGACAACTGATGCTAAAGCCAGTAAGTTCCTTAATGTGTTGGACAGTTTAGAGCTAAAGCAGCATGTTACAGGACCCACCCACAATCTTGGCAACACCCTCGATCTAGTCATTTCTAGAGGGATAGAAGTCACAGACTTATCAGTAAATGATATAAATATGTCTGATCATCATTGTGTATCTTTTAATATAGTACTACATACTCCAAAAATTCATCCCGAAATTGCAATCAAATCGTGACTCTTGGACATTAGAGCAGAACAGCAGTTCATAGCTCTTATGGACTCCATAAATTTAGATATTTTACATCATCCCATTGATCAAATGGTAGAGGCTCTCAATTGTGAATTAGGCGCTCTGCTTGACAGAGTGGCACCCTTAAAGACTAAAAAAGGCCCTGTAGCAAACTGACACCTTGGAGGAACGAAAATATCCATGATCTAAAAAGATCATGTAGAAAAGCTGAGAGAACATGGAGAAAAACTAAGTTACAGGTTCACCGTGCCATTCTAAAAGAAAAAATAGCAAATTATAATAGAGCTATTCGGAATGAGAGGAGGAACCACTTCTCTAAGGTAATTGCTGAAAACAGTGGAAACTCTAGGGTGTTGTTCTCTACCATTGATAGGCTATTGCATCAAACACCTTTTGATACACTCAGTCAGGCATCCTCTCTAAGATGCGAAGAATTTGCAGACTTCTTCAAAAACAAAGTCATTTCTATAAGGGAGGCTATTGGTAACACAAGTAATATGTTTGATAGTACACCCAAAAACAGCCCAACAAAATTAAGGTCCTTTAGCACTATTACTCAATCTGAGCTTGGTAAAATTATAACTCAAACCGGCTCCTCAACATGTGTTCTAGATCCAATCCCTACTAGATTCCTCAAAAAAGTATATGATAGCTTAGCTCCCTTTTTTCTCAAGGTAATAAATACCTCATTAGAAACAGGTATATTTCCAACTGCTTTTAAAACCGCTGTTGTGAAACCTTTACTTAAAAAGTCAAATCTTGACCATACCAATATGAGCAACTACAGGCCTAAATCAAATCTATCATTTTTGAGCAAAGTACTTGAAAAAGTTGTTTGTAATCAGTTAAATACCTTCCTCAACGAAAACAGTATCCTTGAAAAATTCCAATCAGGTTTTAGATCAAATCACAGCACAGAAACGGCTCTAGTAAAAATAGTCAATGATCTCAGACTGGCTACTGACTCAAACAAAGTCTCAATCCTTATTCTTCTGGATTTGAGTGCGCATTTGACACCATTGATCATAGCATCCTAATTCACCGCCTTTGCTTGGCGGGGGTGGGTCTCTCTGATAATGCTCTAAACTAGTTTCAAACCTACATTGCTGGCAGAGATTTTTATATCAGTCTAGGAGATCATGTATCTGAAAACATGACTTGCCTTTTGGTGTGGCCCAGGGAGCTGCCTTGGTCCCCTGCTATTTTCTATATATGCTTCCATTGGGAAACGTCATAAGTCAGCATAATGTAAACTTCCACAGCTACGCAGATGATACCCAATTGTATATTTCTGTGGAGCCAACTAACCCAGATGGCCTTTGCTCCCTCACTGCATGCCTAACCTCCATTAATCAGTGGATGAGCAAAACATTTTTTTAAACTAAATGATGACAAAACAGAGGTACTTCTGGTTGGACCAAAACTAAAGCGAGATATTATTCTAAGTAATCTGGGGAACTTGGCACACCAGGTCAAACCAAAAGTAACAAGCCTCGGTGTCATCTTAGATGCAGAGTTAAGTTTTAAGCCCCATATCAGTAAAGTTACTCAGACAGCCTATTTCCACTTGAGAAACATTGCCAAAGTGCGGCCCTTTTTAACCCAACAAGATGCAGAAAAACTAATTCACCCCTTTATCACTAGCAGGTTAGACTACTGCAATGCACTTTTCACTGGTCTTCCCAAAAAACACCTAAAGAAATTGGCACTCATACAGAACTCTGCGGCTAGACTTTTAACTAAGACTAAGAAGAGAGAACACATCACCCCTGTGTTGGCTGAACTGCACTGGCTCCCTATTTCCTATAGAATTGATTTTAAGGTTATGTTAATTACTTACAAAGCTCTGAATGGCATAGCACCTTCATATATCTCTGAGCTTTAATATCTTATCAACCACAAAGGAAACTTAGATCATCCAATTCTAATCTTTTAATCATACCCAAAGTGCTCCACAAACAAAGTGGAGAAGCTGCTTTTATCCATTATGCCCCCAAACTATGGAACACCATAAAATTATAGTCATCTCAAAAAATTATATAAAAAAGAAAATCAGTCAGTCAGTCAGTCCATAAGCCATCTTGAAGAGATATGTTTAAAGTCTGTTTTTAAAGTCAGTAATTGAGTCACAGTGTCTGATGTAGTCTGGCAGTGAATTCTACAGCTTGGGGGCGATGTAGCTGAAAGCCCTCTCTCTCTGGGTGCTGAGGTTCACATCAGGGACATGCAGTAGTTAAGTTTTAAGCCCCATATCAGTAAAGTTACTCAGACAGCCTATTTCCACTTGAGAAACATTGCCAAAGTGCGGCCCTTTTTAACTCAACAAGATGCAGAAAAAAACTAATTCACTTTTATCACTAGCAGGTTAGACTACTGCAATGCACTTTTCACTGGTCTTCCCAAAAACATCTAAAGAAAATGGCACTCAGACAGAACTCTGCGGCTAGACTTTTTAACTAAGACTAAGAAGAGAAACACATCACCCCTGTGTTGGCTGAACTGCACTGGCTCCCTATTTCCTATAGAATTGATTTTAAGGTTATGTTAATTACTTACAAAGCTCTGAATGGCATAGCACCTTCATATATCTCTGAGCTTTTAATATCTTATCAACCACAAAGGAAACTTAG
The DNA here is from genome assembly GCF_017589495.1 of Alosa alosa. NCBI lineage: Eukaryota > Metazoa > Chordata > Actinopteri > Clupeiformes > Clupeidae > Alosa > Alosa alosa. Next base: position 32,075,223 of record NC_063205.1, on the reverse strand, counting down.
ATCATCCAATTCTAATCTTTTAATCGTACCCAAAGTGCTCCACAAACAAAGTGGAGAAGCTGCGTTTATCCATTATGCCCCCAAACTATGGAACACCCTGCCTCTGTACATCAAGCAGGCGAAGTTCAGTAAATATTTTTAAAAAGATCTGAAAACATACCTGTACAGGAAAGCTTTTAGTTAACTCATCTTATCCTGTAGACTACATTTTCAGATTATTCTACATCTGCTACTATTGGAGGGCGCAGCCAGCCAGAAGCAGATGGGCTCCCATTAAGTCAGGTTCTGCTCAAGGTTTCTTCCTGGAATATGGGAGTTTTTCCCTTGCCACAGTTGCCATATGGCGTGCTTGTGGGGGGTAAGAGGGTTAAGGCTGCCAGTCTTATGACGTCATTTTCTATATTTTGATATGTTGCTGAGTATAACATAAACAGCAAAGAAAAAGTGATTGATAATGACTGACTGACTATTATTGTGTTACATGCTTCAAATGTAAAGCACTTTGAGCTGCATTCTGTGTATGAAAGGTGCTATACAAATAAAGCTTTATTATTATTATTATTAGTAGGCCTGCTGAGGAGGATCTCAGTGAGCGGGCAGGAGTGTAGACTTCTAGGAGGTCAGTGAGGTAGGTGGGGGTATAATTGTGTAGGGTCTTGTATGCCAGGAGTAGGACTTTGAAATGTATTCTGTAGGCCAGAGGTTCACAAATGGGGGTACGTGAAGGCACTCCAGGGGGTACGTGAGATTTTAAAATATACATATATTTAAAAATACTTTAAAAACAATTATTTAATACATATTTCAGGATGAATTTTATATTTCAGTAGGCTATTCAATTTAAGTATAAGTATATATACTCTTTTGATCCCGTGAGGGAAATTTGGTCTCTGCATTTATCCCAATCCGTGAATTAGTGAAAGTAGTACACAGCACACAGTGTACACACAGTGAGGTGAAGCACACACTAATCCCAGCGCAGTGAGCTGCCTGCATCAACAGCGGCGCTCGGGAAGCAGTGAGGGGTTAGATGCCTTGCTCAAGGGCACTTCAGCCATGCCTACTGGTCGGGGTTCGAACCGGCAACCCTCCGGTTATAGGTCCGAAGTGCTAACCAGTAGGCCACGGCTGCCCAACAAAAAAATTAATTATCCTAAAAACGACCCAACCTGTCACATGCCACCCGCCATCACCTGTCAATCACTGTCAAAACTCAAACGATGGAGTCGTGGTTGAAGCGTAGCGGTAATTCTTGTGAAAACACGGAGGGACATGGCAAAGAAGGCCAAACCAGAGCAGGCAAAATTACTGCTGTATCTTGTTTTATTGCTCTGTTTTAAGTCTTTTTTTCTCAACTAAAAATGCTTTGCGCTGGTCAGGGGGTACTTGGCTGAAAAAATATTTCACAGGGGGTACATCACTGAAAAAAGGTTGAGAACCACTGCTGTAGGAAACTGGATGCCAGTGCAGTTGCATCAGTAATGGTGTTACATGACTAGTGTATTTGAAGCCTATAATAATCCTTGCTGCAAAATTCTGAATTAGTTGGAGCCGATGGAGTAGCTTGTTAGGGATTCCAGACAAGATGGAATTACTGTAGTCAAGGCGGGGGTCACATACGCATTTAGAAGGACTTCTGCACTCTGATGGGTGAGCGCTGGGCGAAGCCGTGCAATGTTCCTTAGATGGAAAAAAGCACTTCGAGACATACTGTTTATGTGTGCACTAAATTAAAGTGTATTGTCCAGTATGACACCAAGGCTCTTGACCTGGTTGGAGCAAGGGATGGTGCTGCCATCTATACAAAGGGTGAAAGGTTCCATCTTAGCAAGAGCTGATTTGGAGCCAACCACTAACAGCTCAGTCTTACTGCTATTCAGCTTCAGGTAGTTTTGTGTCATCCACAAGTTTATGTCATTGAGGCAGGCAGTAATTGCAGCTGGCGGAAGAGTGGCAGTGGGTTTTGTAGATAAGTAGAGCTGGGTGTTATCAGCATAGCAGTGAAATTGAACACCATGTTGCCTGAGGATAGTGCCAAGTGGGAGGAGGTAGATAATAAACAACAGAGGGCCCAACACAGACCCCTGGGGTACACCTCTTGTCACAGCACTGCTCTCAGACTTGCAACTCTGCATTTGTACATACTGTATCCTTCCAGAGAGATAGGAGGTGAACCACTGGTGAACACTGCCCCGCACTCCGATATTGGCTAAACATTCCAGGAGAAGATGGTGTCAAAGGCTGCACTGAGATCAAGGAGAATCAGAATGGAAATAAGTCCATCATCAGCTGCACAGAGGAGGTCATTAGTAATCTTAATCATGGCCGTTTCAGTACTGTGCATAGGATGAAATCCAGACTGGAATGGCTCGAAGAGGTCATTGTCCTTCAGGTGATCCTGGAGTTGAGTTGCCACTATCTTCTCAAGAACTTTGGAGAGAAAAGGCAAGTTGGAAATAGGCCTGTAGTTGATGAAGTTGTCAGAATCCAATCCAGGTTTTTTCATCGTTGGTCTGACAATACCAGTTTTAAAGGATGGTGGTACAGTGCCAGAAAGAAGAGAGGTGTGAAATATTGATGTAATCATCGGAGCAATAGATGGCAGGCAGCTCTTAACCAGGCTTGTTGGAACAGGGTCCAGCTGACAGGTGGAGGAATTGCACTTTTTGATGAGGCCACAGATGGTACTTTCAGCAGGGAGACTGAATTCACAGAGTTCACTGATGGAAGGTGAGCCCAGAGTGCTCAGTGAGTATGGTTGTTTCATCTGAGTAATGGAACATTCTAATTGTTGGTGGATTGCCTCAATTTTGGTATTGAAAAAGTTCAGGAAGGCTGAGCAGCGTTCATCAGAGCGTTCCTGGTGGGTGATGTTATCAGGTGGCTTAAGGAGACCATTGACAGTAGAAAAGAGAGTCCTGGTGTTTCCTTGTCCTTCACTGATTATCTTTGCATAGTATGATATTTTTGCAACACAGAGTGCGTTTTTATACTGATGCAGGTGTTCAGAATACATGTCTTTGCACATTAAGACCAGTCTTTTTTGACAGCCGCTCCAGGCGTCGGCCCAAGGATTTCATATGCCGAAGTTCAGGTGTAAACCAAGGAGCGGAGTGCACAAAAAAACTGAAAGGCTGAGGAAGTCATTTGTCCCCAGGGCCATTGAACTGTTCAATGCCTCACTAAAGGGAAGAGGAGAGATAGACTTCTCTGCTTAGTCTGTCTGCCTCTCCACCCTGTCCATGTCCATGTTTTTTTTAGTACTGACTGCCCACTACTGCTTACTTTTACTACTGTTTTACTATTGTACACAGCCTAATGTTTTCACTACTGTTTTACTGCTACACTGTTACCTCAACCTGTTCTTGCACTGAAATAGTTTTTTTACCTTGTCTACATTACACTTTACTCTCCTATTTGTCTATATTATTTATGCTGGTCTCTAGACCTTACTGTTGCACTGTTGGACTAATGTTGGACTACTTTTTGTACCTTCACCATGACACCCACTCTCTTGAGCACCTTGCCAGGCACACACAACTAAGGACTATGGTTGGACTACTGTTTGCACCTTCACCATGACACTCACTCCCTTTAGCACCTCACCTGGCCCTGTCAGTACAAGCGTCTTATGCTTGATCACCCTCAAGCACATTGGACTTTCTTAATTTAACTTATATAGTGTATTTAGTATTTAGTTTTGTTAGTTTTCTTATCTTATCTTCTACTGTCTTTATTGTACAGTGGAGTTTAGTTATATGTTTATACTTATACTAATGTTTACCATTTCTGTTGTAAGTGCATGTTGTGTTTTATGTCTGTATGCTACTGAGACCCTTGAATTTCCCCTTGAGGATCAATAAAGTATCTATCTATCTATCTATCTATCTATCTATCTATCTATCTAAAACAGTTTGCGTCTTCATAGGAGCAAGTCTGTCAAGTGCTGTAGACATGGAGTCATTATAGTGGTCAACTAAATCATCCAATGAAGTATTAAAAGCAGGGGAGGGATAAGTGGCAATTAGAGAAGTAAGTTCCTCTGGGTCCACCTTTTTAATGTTGCAATATGACATCACACGCTGAACCTTGGACTTCATGACAGACAGATTGGTGTCAAACAGTACAGCTTTGTGATCAGAGATGGGTAATTCAGCAGTACTGATATTGACAGGCCTGATACCAGAGCAACAGACCAGATCTAAAATATGTCCTTTGTTGTGGGTTGGAAAGTCAACATATTGTGTGATCCCAAAGGAGTCAACTGTCTTTTGTAAATGCATTAGAACAT